>NC_133330.1:310128754-310464837 GCF_042186555.1 Aquarana catesbeiana | reverse complement strand
TCTCCCTCTCTTTCTCCCTCTCTCTCTCTATCTTTCTTTCTTATTCTCTGCCTTATTTTTTCCTTTCCCCTCTTTCTCTTCTATCTTACCCTCTATATTACCATTCTCTGTCTTCCCCCTTTATTCTCTTGCCCTCTTTCTCCATTCCTCGCTGTGTTCTCACAGCATATAGCTTCAAACAACACTAATAAAACACATTTAATTCAGAATATTATGTTGGTAGTGAATATCAGCTTCTTTAGGGTTTTCAAGAACTATGATGCAGCATTTGAAACAATGGCAGTTATATTACATTTTTATTTTATTCAATTCATGCTGCGTGCTTCTGTATCTGTCTACTGAAATACCCCTTTACATCTGTATGTGTTATATATTGTTAACACATTATTTCCAATTTTAGTATTTTTCAAAATAATTTAAATAGCAATTATGCGCAGTAGCCACCAGGAGACGATCACAAGACAGCCATCATCCTTCTGACTATACTTTACTGCAGTATGAATTATCATCCTTGTAGGGAAAAAAAATAATGATGACTGCTCACTTAGAAAGTTGGATGTCCCCCTTTGCAAAGTGTATTCCCAATAAATAAGATAAAACTTTGTATGACTGACACGCAACACCCATCTAGTAGATGAGAGATGATGGGGGAAGATCCTTGCCAGAGGATATTCAAGATAGCCACCCCCCTTTTTTTATATCTTTCATTTCATCCTCTCTTTTTCACCCCCTCCCCCCCCATTTCTTTTCTCTCTCCCGCCACAACACCCCTCTTTTTTTTTTTGGTCGGGGACACAACCTTTGTCAGGAGGGTCTCATTGGTCATAGTTTCAAATCTTTTGCTTTCCACCTACTGTTAACCCAACAAACCTCCCTCCCTCAGACAGATGTGCCCCCCCCCCTTTTGTTTTTACTACTTTATTTTACTTCATTTTTCTTACTAGCAGATCCTTCAAATACCTTCCCTGTTGACATGTTGGGGCTTCTCCAGATGTCTATGGCTAGTAAGTAGCCGATCAATATTCACGGTTTTTATGTTCAACAATAATAATTCTCTACATTAGCGGTCCTTTGCTTTGCATTCTGTTGTACATTCAATGTTTCTCATGCTCATCCTTGTATAATACCAATCTAAGATGTTTTTGCATTGTTTGTAAAACTATTTTTTTTTCTTAAAAAACTTTGTTTAAAAAAAAAAAAAAAAAAAAAAAAGATAAAGCTTTTGAATACCCAATCCATTCAGGTGCAAGGGAGACAAAGGCTCTATTCCTTTAGTAAATTGCCCCGTGTTATGCTGAAAGGTCCTCTTGAATGGGAACATAAAATATAGTGGATGAAACCAGGACAACATTAATAGTGCACATCAGGAAAAGCTGCTAACATTAACTCCATGCATCAGATAAATGGGAACTGTGCTGTAGGCGACAAGTATGGATAGCTGTATTTACTTCACTTTAATGATGAACTTAATTTAGTGTTTATGTCTTAATATTAATGTCTATATGACACAAAAATAGATACAAACTTTTATTGGAGTTGGAAAAGTGAGTGAATAAATTATATATGAGAAAAAAAAAAAAAAAAAAAAAAAATATATATATATATATATATATATATATATATATATATATATATATATATATATATATATATATATATATATATATGTGTAAATAAGTGATCATTTGGGTCAATTTAAAACTAGTAAACACATAAAGGTTCACATGGGCAAAGCACACTTTTCACCTGCTCACTATAAAAAAATATATTAAACTATTTCAACATTTCAGGTTTAATAAATAGGTTTTTGTTGCATACATTTTCAAAGGCATGTGATATCACACTGTGACTTCACCTTGTAAAGTGTGGTACAAGACTGTCTGAGTTCCCAATTATGAGACATATACAGCATTGCATAAATCGAGATCAGACTTACCTGCAGGTGCCCACCTTATCCTTAAAGGAACACACCAGAAAACCAACATCACTTAAGGCATCTAAAAACCCCCCAATGTTCACTTGCATCAAATCCAACAAGCAACAACATCAGCCACTCTGAACAATGTTTTGCTTATTTAATTGGTTATCATGGTTTGTTCAACTTTTTTATTGATTCACATAAACTTCCACATTTTCCTTTTGCATTCAACATGCTGTAATTGCCACTTAATATAATGATCGGTGATAAAGAATTTAGTTACTATTTCCCGCTATTATTTATCAACCAACAATTATAAACTTAAATTTGTTGACCTTTCACCTCCTGGCCTTATCATTCTCCAACTTTCCTAAGTGAGATATCTCCCACTAAAATGTAACTTGTATAATTAACCCACGGAGGAAAAAAAAAAAATAGTTTGAGTTCTATTGATTTGTCTATAAAACAACAAGCTAATGATCATGATAAATATAAACTAAACTCTCTTCATTATAACAGAATCTAGGTTTCCTCATTTCATGTTGATTACGCACTTTAAGAGGACCATTTTTCTAATCGAATGCGGAATTGGATATGTCTAATCTTAATTACTTTCTGATGTCAAAGAGCCATAACAATAACCTTGCTCTGTCTTACCAATGTGGCATGAAGAGGGCACTCTAGCTCTTCTTAGACGGCAGTTGAGCATATTATACTGTTCCCAGCAACTGTCTTTGTGTTTTTTTTTTTTCTTTCTCCCTCTTTCGGTTTCTCTCAACATCTCACTCTTGATCCCCCACCTCCCTGTATCTTTTGCTGCTGTGCCAGAAAAATTTTAATGTAGCCCTTCAAGTGGAGATAATCAATGCAAATCAGAGGTAGTGGATCCCAAAGCTTGATTCTCAAAGAGGAGTTAGCTTTAGGAGGTCAATTGTTGAAAGTCCCACCTCCTGCTACATTCTCTCTTATTGCAGTACTGCTGTATGTATGCAGTGACAAAAAGGATTCAATTCCTTGCAATCCTTGCCTGCTCTCACATAGAATTCTCTTCTAAGGGGACTTAAATTTCATCCAAATTGCAAAGGTAGGTTGTCAGGCGAGGCAAATTATATTAGTAATATGTGAACTGTGTCATTTTATGTTTAGGAAAAAAAATCAATATAAAACAGTGAATATATGTCATGTCTGACCTTTAATATTCAGTGATTTTTCTTATATATCTTTTTTTATTTCTATGGGTATGACATCAATACCAAAATGCAGGACAGGCAAATCAAAACCAAAAATAGGACATTGGTTAGGCAGACTATAACTTAGCAGCCCTTTAAAAAGTGATGGGATATATGCAAATGAATAATAATGATAATATACACATTAATTAAAACAATCTAGAATTACACAGATTAATAATGTAAAAAGTACAGTTTTTCACACTTTTGCACTGACATTTTGGGGCCAGGATGTTGACATATTTACTTCCTGCTGTGAAAAAAAATGCAAACCTACTTTGATTTTTTTTTTTTTTTTTTTACATTGTTAAAAAAGCAGAAAAGTGCTTCAATGTAAATGCAAGATATTGTAAGATATCCTGAAAGCTGCCTTGAAAAGATATGCAAGATATTGTCTATAAGCACATATAGGGTTTGATTTTGCAAATAACACACGCTATGAGAAACACAGTGAATACAAAATGATAAAGTACAAAAGAAACCATACAATAAAGATCTTCTGTTTTCAAAGAAGCTCTAGTGAATATAAGGATGAAGAAATACGTATAAAATAAAGATCTTGGAATCTAAGCTATGGCTCATTAGCAAAATTATAATGTAGGGCAATGAATGATAGTCTAATTAGACTGCACTTCCCTTAATAAAAGGGTTGGTAAGTGAAGGTATTAATCCTTACAGTATTAGAGAACTATAGACTGTAATATAGGTGTGAGTGTGTGTGTATGCGTATGTGTGTGTATATATATATATATATATATATATATATGAAGAAAAAATCTCTCTCTCTCCCCCACCTCCCTCTCTCTGTCTCTATTTATCTATATCTATTTCTCTCTCTCTCTCTCTCTCTCTCTCTCTCTCTCTCTCTCTCTCTCTCTCTCTCTCTCTCTCTCTCTCTCTCTCTCTCTCTCTCTCTCTCTCTCTCTCTCTCTCTCGGAAAAGAAAAAATATACATATATGTATATATATATATATATATATATAAAGAAAAATATCTCTCTCTCTCTCTTTCTCTCTCTCTCTCTCTCTCTCTCTCTCTCTCTCTCTCTATATATATATATTTTTTTTTTCTTTTTTGTAGGTTTGCCTTCCTTTTTGCTTGAGTTACAAATTCTTTTCATCAGTTTTTTTTTCTTTTTTTTTTTTTTTTTTCATTAGTATGTTAGCAATAAGCTTTATTGTATGCTATCATATTGCTCAAAGACTCCTTGATTGCCACTGAAATAGTTTAACGTTGTTTGACACCCAGAAAGCCAACGACCTTGGACTGGTCTCCGGAGCTGAACCTGACCTGTCTACATCAGACAGCAATCCCTCTGTTAAACTCGATCTCATCCGTTGTATTTCAAAAGTCAACCATCGATGTGATGTGTAATAAATTGTCTCGCTGTTAAAGGACACGTGTTATTCATTATTCTCACCCTATCTGACCGGCTTCAGCATCAGTGTATGGAAAATATTTAGGCTAACTAAAGAATTTGTCCAGTGTGGTTCCAAGAAAATGTTATGGAAGTCTTTTTTTGTTTGTTTTTTTTAACGGCGATGCAAATTTTGCAACATTTTTAAAATTCTGTTTCAAGATATTAATTTAATTTGAAGCTATCAATGTCAGTTCTTGCGATCTATCAATATTACGCCAATCTGTATAACATGATTTCTATACTGTCAGTCAAATGTTTTAGGAACACTTGCAATAATGACACACCTAACCTTCAACTGTTTTAAAATCTGTCTGCTGTTATAGATAGCAACCACACCCACCAATGTGACATATTTTCAAGGATTCTTAATATACACCTGTCAGATACCATTACATGTCTACAGAGGGTTGAAAAAAAAAAAAAGAGAGGGAAAAGAAAATAACATCAGTGTCTACTTTTTTTATACCCAGCCATAAAATGCATGGTAAAAATAGACAGAGATTCACAGCTGGAAACATTTTAAAGTCAGATAAAACCTGCCAAAATATATTTTGTCGCTTGTATTATGTTGTCATCATGAAACTTTAGTGATTCCAAAGCACAAAAATATCAAAAGCAATTTACTTATGGTCACAAAATGGTGAGTATTTTATTTTCAAAGCCAAGTTGTTACAGCTAAATGTGATATAAAAGGGAATGTAAAAAGTAAACATTATAGAGAATGGAAAAGAGTAATGTTGACAGAAGTCCCTATAATTTCGTATTTAACACCCAGTGGAACAACAGTACATGCTATTAAACTGGACCAATTAAAATATTATATTGATGATAGTGATCAATGTAAATATTAAAGTAGATGTAGACCCTAAAGGTAGGATATTTAGGTTGCTAAAACATGTATATCATAAACAGTTGGCTTTTTTATATTTTCTTTTCTTTAGAGTACTGTTTTCACCTTTTTTCGTGCATATTGCTTGTCAATACTGTTTCTACTGTATACTGTATCTGATACTGTATCTCCTCCTGCCCCTTTCAGGTATTATTTCCTGTCTTTATGCATTCACTCCAGCATCAGATGCACCTCTTTGGTTTCCTGATAGTGATAACAATGGAACATGTCTGCCCAATGTGTGTCGGCACAATCTTTTATAGTTATCACCACCAGCACCAGGATGGTACTACAGGAGCACCATGGGAAGATAGCTGTCACCCTATAACAAGAAGTGCCTGCATCCATGGCAGGATCACCAGGTATTATTTTAAAAAAATGTGCAGAAAAAAAAAAAAAATATATATATCTATAATAAATATTATAGATATATATATTTTATATATATATCTATCTATATATATATATATATATATATATATCTATATATATATATATATATATATATATATATATATATAGATATATATATATATATATATATATAGATATATATAATATATATTTTATATATATATAATATATATTATATATATCTATATATATATATATAGATATATATATATATATCTATATATATATATATATAGATATATATATATATAGATATCTATATATATATATCTATATATATATATATCTATATATATATAGAGGGTAAAATAAGTATTGAACACGTCACCATTTTTCTAGGTAAAAATATTTCTAAAGATGCTATTGACCTAAAATTTTCACCAAATGTCGGTAACAACCCATGCAACCAACACATACAAAGAAACAAAAAAAAAATAAGTTCAGAAATGAAGATATGTATAATAAAATGGAATGACAAAGGGAAAAAGTATTAAACATGCCAACTGAAATGTATTAAATAATTCGTACAAAATCCTTCATTGGTAATGACAGCTTCAAGACGCCTCCTATATGGAGAAACTAGTCGTATGCATTGCTCAGCTGTGATTTTGGCCCATTCTTCTACACAAACAGTCTTCAAATCTTGAGGATTCAGTGGGCCTCTTCTATGAATTCTGATCTTTCGTTCTTTCCATAGATGTTCTATTGGATTCAAGTCAGGTGATTGGCTGGGCCATTCTAGCTTTATTTTCTTTCTTTGAAACTAATTGAGAGTTTCCTTGGCTTTGGGATCATTGACTTGCTGAAATGTCCACCCTCGTTTCATCTTCATCATCCTGGTAGATGGCAGCAGATTTTTATCAAGAATGTCTTGGTACATTTCTCCATTCCTTCCTTCAAAGATATGAAGTTTGCCAGTACCGTATGCTGAAAAACAGCCCCACACCATGATGTTCCCACCTCCAAACTTCAATGTTGGTATGGGGGTGTTTTTGGGGGGTGATGTGCAGTGCCATTTGACCTCCAAACATGGTGTGTATTATGGCATCCAAAGAGTTAATTTTTGGTCTCATCTGACCAGACTATATTCTCCCAGCATTTTACAGGCTTGTCTAGATGTTGTGCAGCAAACTTTAAATGAGCTTCAAAACCTTGGTAGTGAGACACCTTTTTTTAGGCCATCAGTTGAGACCAGCTGATATTATTTGCACTGACATGGGGCAAGTTTGCTTTCTAACTGCTGATAGATTTCAGCTGGTGTCCATGCCCTTTTGCACCCCCCTTTCTTCATGTGTTAAATACTTTTTTCCCCTGCATCATTCCATTTTATTACATATAGCATAATTTCTGAAATTATTTGTTTTGGTTTCTTTGTATGTATGTATTGGTTTCCAGGAAGGTTGTTACCTTCCTGGAAATATCATGTCAATAGCACCTTTAGAAATATATTAACCTAGAAAAATAGTGACGTGTTACTTATTTTACCCGCTGTATATACTGTACATATTTGTATTAAAGTTTATAGGAGATTTATTGATTGGGTTAATATATACCTTTCAGGCTATGATTTTGGTGGGGGTTAGACTGTTTGTCTGAAATGATTATACCATCTATCAAGGGGATGTTGGTACTAGGCCTATCCCTGCATGGCCTTGAGCATTGACAAGATCCTCGCCATCCCTGCCCCATTTACAGAATAAAGCTGCATTTTTCCATATTATTTTTCTTTGTCTTGGTACCTGCTGTTTATACCTTTATTAGGTTTATGAGAACTATTAAGACCAAAATTAGAAAATGTAAATTAATATTTTAAGGTAGCACTCCCAAAATTATTTAGGACAGTTAACACTTTTGTATAAGATATGGGTGGTTGAGGGCTTAATTTAAATGTGTTTATTTATTACAGGAACTTATATAGTGCCATCAATTTATACAGCACTTTACATATACATATATATATTTTATACATTCACATCAGGAAATTAAGTCTACGGTAGCATCAGTAGACTCTGGACAATAGTCAGACCGTTGCATACAATGTAGATAAATCCAACAATAAATTGATCTCCAGCAACATTTTTAGACTTGCTCTAATTTGTAGTGGGGGTGATATGTAAGTCATACCTTTCAGGGGTATTGCTGTAGCTCCTAATCAAAAAATTTTAAAGCTAATATGAGATTTTAGTGATTGGGTTCACATATATTTTACTGTCTGTGATTTTGCAGAGATGCAGACATAGTTTAGGCTGTTTGTTTGAAATGATCATGGCAGCCATCAAGAGGATGTTAATACTAGGCTGGGACATAAACATTGACAACACATTTACCATCCCTGCCCCATTTACAGAATGAAGCAAAATTTTCATGTTATTTTTTTTTTTGTCTTGATATCTAGTGTTTACGCCTTTATTGGGCTTATATGGTTTATTAGGATTGCAATATGGAATTTAGCTGTTTTTAAATTAGCACCTACAGATCTAGACCAGTTAAAGCTTTTGGAATAACATATTATGGTGAGAACTTAGTTTACATTTTGCACCAAGGGCTCTGGAGGCACCAGTAATAATATTCCAGTACGTTTGGGCCAGTGATAGGAAATTAGGTCTCTGGCAGCCTCTGGCCGACAGTCAGACCATTGCATCCAATGTAGATAAATTCATTAATAAACCAATCTCCATCAACATTTTTACACTTAGGGGTCTATTTACTTAAGCTGGGGAGTTCAAAATCGGATGCAGCTGTGCATGATAGCCAATCAGCTTCTAACTTCAGCTTGTTCAATTAAACTTTGACAAAAAAAAAAAAAAAAACCTGGAAGCTGATTGGTTTCTATGCACCACTTCGCCAGATTTTAGTAAGTCAACCCCTTAATCACAACAAGACTGGGCAGATGTATAAACCATACCCATTAGGGGTGCACATCTTCACTGGCCTTACGATTCAACTTGATTACGTTTATCCTGTCCACGATTCGATTCCGCGATGCATCACGATTATTGCGCACGGTTTTCATCTAAAAAATTCAAGCAGTCAGAAGAACTCCATTTTTTTATTTTATCTGTTCTTAAAAAAAAAAAGACAACACTCACTGCATGTAGCAAAGTGTAAACACAGCAGAGAACCTAAAGAGGAGCTCCAGACTGCCCCCAAAATACTACAAGAGAGGGTCAGAGACTGCAGACATGATACAAGAGATGGTCAGAGACTGCAGACCTACTACAGTAGATGATCAGACACTGCAGACATACTACAGGAGATGGTTAGAGACTGCAGACATACTATAGGAGATTGTTAAAGACTGAAGACATACTACAGGAGAGGGTCAGAGACTGCAGACATACTACAGGAGAGGCTCAGAGACTGCAGACATGATACAGAAGATAGTCAGAGACTGCAGACATGATACAGGTGATGGTCAGAGACTGCAGACCTACTACAGCAGATGATCAGAGACTGCAAACATACTACAGGAGATGATCAGAGACTGCAGACATACTACAGGAGATTGTTAAAGACTGAAGACATACTACAGGAGAGGGTCAGAGACTGCAGACCTGATACAGGAGAGGGTCAGAGACTGCAGACACGATACAAGAGATGATCAGAGACTGCAGACACGATACAAGAGATGGTCAGAGACTGCAGATATGGTACAGGAGATGATCAGAGACTGCAGACCTACTACAGGAGATGATCAGACACTGCAGACATACTACAGGAGATTGTTAGAGACTGCAGACATACTACAGGAGAGGCTCAGAGACTGCAGACATGATACAGAAGATGGTCAGAGACTGCAGACATGATACAGGTGATGGTCAGAGACTGCAGACCTACTACCTACAGGAGATTAGAGACTACGGACCTACTACAGGAGATGATCAGAGACTGCAGACCTGATACAGAAGATGGTCAGAGACTTCAGACCCGATACAGGAGATAGTTAGAGACTGCAGGCATACTATAGGAAAGGGTCAGAAACTGCGGACTTGATACAGAAGATGGTCAGAGACTGCAGACCTGATACAGGAGATTGTTGGAGACTGCAGACATAGTACAGGAGAGGGTCATAGACTGCAGACATGATACAAGAGAGAGTCAGAGACTGCAGACAAACTACAGGAGAGGGACCGAGACTGCAGACATGATACAGAAGATGATCAGAGACTGCAGACATACTACAGGAGATTGTTAGAGACTGCAGACATACTGCAGGAGAGGGTCAGAGACTGCAGACCTGATATAGGAGATTGTTAGAGACTGCAGGCATACTACAGTAGAGGGTCAGAGACTGCAGACCTGATACAGGAGAGGGTCAGAGACTGCAGACCCGATACAGGAGATTGTTAGAGACTGCAGGCATACTACAGGAGAGGGTCAGAGACTGCAGACCTGATACAGGAGATTGTTAGAGACTGCAGACATGATACAAGAGATGATCAGAGACTACAGAAATACTGCAGGTGAGGGTCATAGACTGCAGACATGATACAAGAGAGAGTCAGGGACTGCAGAAATACTACAGGAGAGGGACAGAGACTGCAGATATGATACAAGAGAGAGTCAGAGACTGCAGACATACTACTGGAGAGGGTCAGAGACCGCAGACATGATACAGAAGATGGTCAGAGACTGCAGACATGATACAGGTAATGGTCAGAGACTGCAGATCTACTACGGGAGATTACAGACTGCAGACATACTACATGAGACGGTCAGAGACTGCAGACATGATACAAGATAGGGTCAGCAGGTATGATATCATTTTTATTTTAAAGAAAAATAATAATACCCTCTAGTATCACAAATCGCACTATAATAATATTATAATATATTCTCCTGGAAGTACAGTATATACACTAGGTGCTAACATTTTTATTTGATCCCTTAAATATACCTTCATTAATACCCTTTTCTATGATTTTTTTTAATGGTTTTGCTCATCGCTGCCCCACATTTATTATTACATTACATCAGATACTCTCTGTCAGTGTCTGTGTTTAAACATTTACATCTTACTTACTAGTAACTAGTTAGTACCTAGTATAGTACCGTATTAGTAGTAACTATAACTTATATAAGTACCTGATGATTGATGACACTGACTGCAGTCTGTAAGGAGAGTGGAGGACTGAGAACATGATGCCATCCATCATTCTAGGAATCAGGGACGAAGAAGGGGATACTACTTGAGTAGCCAGAAATCTGACTTTTTAGGCATGGAAACAATGGAGAGGTGAAAAAAAAAATATATATAATTTATTAGAAAAAATACATTGTACAAACACAGTGTTCAAAAAAAGATAAAAAACATGAAAACTGATACAGTCAGTACAGTGAGCCCTTGTGTGTCTACGCGTTTCGCCGAGAGGCTTCTTCAGGACACGATCAAGGTTTAAAGGCGTAACAAAAGAGAAACAGAGAGCAAGTCTCACTGTCTTAGATTTGGTAGGTCTCATATACAAAATCCCCGTAGCAGAAAATATAAGGTATTTATTGTGAATATTTTACATCTTCCAAAATATATCTAAAGCAGGGGCCCGTGTGTATCTTGTATTAAAGAAGGAGAGACCGTCCAGCTATTGAAACTGAAGTATACAGCGTCATAGAAGAGCAGTAAGCCTTAACGTAGAGGGTTCTTTACTCTAAGAGCAGCAAGGATGTGGAATTCCCTTCCACAGGCGGTGGTCTCAGCGGGGAGCATCGATAGTTTCAAAAACTATTAGTTAAGCACCTGAATGACCGCAACATACAGGGATATACAATGTAATACTGACATATAATCACACACATAAGTTGGACTTGATGGACTTGTGTCTTTTTTCGACCTCACCTACTATGTAGCTATATTTGTTAAAAAAAAATTTGATATGTTTAAAGCTGAACTACATGAAAGGCAAATATTGTCTAATTATAAGAGTCATGTGTATATTCTTCCTAGAATCTTGTTGTGCTTTGTGTATTTCTTCCACATCTGTGGAGTAATCCAAAGTGAGACTTTCCCTCTGTGCAGTGACCTGTAATAAAGACCAGTCATTGCTGCTCTCTCTCTTTGTTGAGGGATACTGGTCTTGTCTCCGCCTCTTCCTGTAGTTTTCTGCAGGCAGCTTGTAGTGGGTGGGGCCTGCTAGGTTCCTCCCACAGCTCTGCTGTCTGCACATGTTATGTACAGCATAGTGATGATGCCACTGATAATATATGAGTTTGAAAGGGCATTTGGTGTATCCAAAGTGAATTATTTATATCCTTTGTGGCTATTGAGGAATTTATTCGAATGAAAGCTTTTGTGCCCAAGTTCGGCTTTAATCGTAGCTGCTCCAGCTGCCTAACCACTTGCGGACCACCCACCGTAAATTTACCATGGCAGGGCAGCCGCTCTATGCCAGATATGATTCTACACAGCGGGAGCACAGCAGCGGGTACCACAGACTCAATGTCTACCGCACCCGCCTATTACACAGGGCACAGGAAGAACAACAATCTGCCTATGTAAACAAGGGCAAATTATCATTCTGCCAGAAGGGAAGGTATTGATCCTATGTTTCTGCTAAGCAGGAACACAAATCTTTGCTTCCCCTAGTCAAAGCACCTCCCCCACAGTGAGTAAGCACCACCTAAGCACACAGTTAGCCCTTTCATCACCCCTGATGTTAACTCTTCCCTGCCAGTGTCATTAGTACAGTGACAGTGCATATTTTTTTTAGCACTGATCACTGTATTAGTGTCACTGGTCCCCAAAAAGTGTCAAAAGTGTCAGTGTACGATTTATTTGCCGCAATATCGCAGTCCTGCTATAAGTTGCTGATCGCCACCATTACTAGTAAAAAAAAAATAACTAAAAGAAAAATAAATAAAAATATCCCATAGTTTTTGTAGGCGTTAAAACGTTTGCGCAAACCGATCAATATATACGCTTATTGGGATTTTTTTTACCAAAAATATGTAGCAGAATACATATTGGTCTAAGTTGATGAAGAAATTCGAAGTTTTATATTTTTAATGGATATATATTATAGCAGAAAGTAAAAAAAAAAATTATATTTTTTTTTCAAAATTATCAGTCTTTTTTTGTTTATAGCGCGAAAAAGAAAAACCGCAGAGGTAATCAAATACCACCAAAAGAAAGCTCTATTTTGTGGGGGAGAAAAAAGGACAAAAATGTTATTTGGGTACAGCATCGCACGACCGCACAACTGTCAGTTAAAGTAATGCAGTGCCGTATCGCAAAAAATGGCCTGGTCTGGAAGGGGGTAAAAGCTGGCGGAGATGCCAGCTAAGTGGATGCATGCCTAAAATTGGACTTTTCTTTTATGTTTTGAGACTAGTTGTACTCTGATATCACCAAATGTGATTGTAAAGAGCTTTATGGTGACAATGCTGTAAGCTTTATGTGAATGTATCCACATTGTGGTCACTCTTTGCACTTATTGGTTGCCGCAGAACCACATTGCTAGGTGGGGAAACAGGCTACACACTCCCAAAGTGGCAGCTTCACAGCCCACCTACCCCCAACTTTCAGTGACTGTAGTGCTCATTTCCAGTTTTATTAGGAAAACCATCAGCAGCTAGCAAAAGGAAGTGACCAGTCATGTTAAACTTCCCCCATCCATGTCTTTATGCTTAATTTCATTAACAGATCAATTTGAAACCCCCCCCCCCAAGCATTTCCAGCCGCGGACATCTTGAGTAAGGGTAGAGTAGATGACCCATGTAGCATTCACTTCCTTCCATTTACTTCCTTCATTCGCCCCTTAGCTCAGACATGCAGGCAGGAGGGTGTGCTTAGCTGAGAAAGCCCCTCCTCCAAAAGAAATTAAAAAAATGCCATGAAGACTCCTGGGACATATTACAGCAGCTGGAAAAAGGCAGTGGCAAGTCATGTTCAAATATATAAGTGGTCCATACAGTGAACTTGGTGTTGAGTTATTCTCTTTACGGTCAGCCCAGAAGACACGGGGGCACTCTTTACGTCTAAAGGAAAAGAGATTTCATCTCCAAATACGGAAAGGTTTCTTCACAGTAAGAGCTGTGAAAATGTGGAATAGAATCCCTCCAGAGGTGGTTCTGGCCAACTCAGTAGATTGCTTTAAGAAAGGCCTGGATTATTTCCTAAATGTACATAATATTACTGGGTACTGACATTTATAGGTACAGTTGATCCAGGGAAAATCTGATTGCCTCTCGGGGGATCAGGAAGGAATTTTTTCCCCTGCTGTAGCAAATTGGATCATGCTCTGCTGGGGTTTTTTGCTTTCCTCTGGATCAACTGTGGGTATAAAATTGGGTATATTGGATTGTACGATATTTTTTATTTTATTTATTTATTCTTTTTAAGGTTGAACTGGATGGACTTGTGTCTTTTTTCAACCTGACTAACTATGTAACTATGTTAAAGTGCAACTAAACTGTATCTGACCACTACAAACTCAATACGCTATTAAATTAATTTTTAATATTTAAAGAAAATTCCCCCATCCATCCATTTAAAAAACACCCCCCCCCCCCTCCCAAAGCGTTTCTAGCTGCGGACATCTTGAGTATAAGGGTACAGTAGATGATCCATGTAGCATTTACTTCCAGGAGGGTGTGCTTAGCTGAGAAAGCCCCTCCTCCAGAAGAAATAAACAAAATGCCATGAAGACTCCTGGGACATATTACATCATTTTGGCCTAGGCCAGCAACCAGGAAGCAACTTAAGAAATAAAAATAATAATTAAAAAAAAAGTTTAAAACAAGTAAATATAATATACATTTCTATCTATTATAGAAGCTAGCAGCATAAGGAATGAAAGGAGGTAATATTGTTTGAAGATTTTAGTTTAGCTTAATTTAGTTTTATTTGAAGTCAATGAGTGCCACTTTTCAATAATGATATCTGTCACAAAGGGGTTGATTTACTAGAGGCAAATACACTCTGCACTTTGCAAAGTGCAGTCACACTTTGTAAGTGCAATTGCTCCAGAGCTTAGTAAATGACCATAAGCTCTACTGACGTCCATCATCCAATCATGTGCAAGCAAAAATTTTTTTTTTTTTTTGCTTGCATGTGATTGAGTATTTTTTGCAAAGTGAAGCTTTACCTCATTTATTAAGCTTTGCTGCAACTGCACTTTGCACAATGCACAGCCTATTTGCCTTTAGTAAATCAACCCCAAAATGTACTGGGATTTATAGCCTGGCACATGAGAACCACATCACAGAAATTGACCCTCTGAGACCTCTGTAGCCTGTCCACAGTCCCTACTACAGAGAAAGAGAAAAGAATATCAGGCAGTCACATGAGCACCTTCTGAAAATTTCCAAAAAGGCATTTAGGGGCTAAAATTCTGCAAATCAAAAGCCGCGTGAGATACCGTTTTGCTTGCACTGCACAATCCTATAATATTTAGTCAGGCTTGCCATCTGCTTAAAGGCTAAAGAATACCAGTCTTTAAGAGTGCCTCAATTATGTCCTTGGTTCCAAATGAATGAATATTCTTTATAATAATAAAGACTTTCCTTGAGCGACTGTTGAAAAAGGCTTCACTTTTAAGTGCAGGAATGGCTAGACCAAATCTAACCTAGACTTCTCTTTCATATTTTAAATTTGTTGAATTAGTAAATGTATGCACTTTAAATGAAAGATCTATGGTGCTTTCAAATATTTAATTACAGTAAAACCTTGGATTGCGAGCATAATTCTCCCCGGAAACATGCTTGTTATCCAAAGCACTTGTACAATATATCAAAGCAAATTTCCCCATAAGAAATAATGGAAACTCCAATGATTCATTCCACAACCATTTATTCATAAGTCCTTCCGTTTATAATCCACATAAAAAGATTATATTAATGTGATAGCATAGCAATGTCTGGGTTAACTCATCATTAAGTCTAGGGGAAAGGAGAAGCACTTTTATCTATCCAATCCTCCACTTCCCCAGCAGGTGGCGCTCCTCTGTGCTCTGGTGATGAACTGCCCCTTGGTGTCATCACATGCAATGCAGGACCTTCGACTCCCAGAGCATGGGGAAGAAGATGCTGCAGGGACTGGTCAGAAGAGCTGAGGATAAAGTAAGTAAATCTTCTCTATGTCCCCTAGACCTAAAAAAGAAATACATTTTTGCAATGCAAGATAATTTTCAAAGGATAATTTTTAAGTTTCTCAGAGTTAGACTTTAAGTACAACTATCAACATTAATTCATTTAAAAAAATGTTTCTACTAAGGGTATTTACACAGTATTCACATGGGGGCAACCATGTTTGTTCATAAAATATGCAAACTTTGACTCTAGTGGAATAGTACAGTGACTACCCATTACTAATCCCTTTATATCAGTATATATTAGAGCTGCACAATTAATCATTAAAAAATCGTGATCTCGATTCACCCTCCCTGACGATCTCTATTACAGAGTTTGCTGATTCTTTCATATAACAAGTGGAGAGACTTATCTGCTCACTCAGCTGTCAAAAGAAAACATCCAGGCAGTCTGCCAAGTTTTTCACATGAAACATTGTAACGAACTCTTCCTACTTAGATCAAAGGGATAAACTTCTGTGTGAAAAAAAAAATCCAGGCAGTCTGCCAAGTTTTTAAACAACTGTAAATGCAGGAAGTTTAACCACTTAAAGTCTAAATCTTTTTCTGACACTTGTTTCTTAAGTTAAAATCAATATTTTTTGCTAGAAAATTACTTGGAACCCCCAAACATTATATATATTTTAGCAGAGACCCTAGGGCAGTAGTTCTCAACTCCTGTCCTCGGGACCCACCAACAGGCCAGGTTTGCAAGATAACTGAAATACATCACAGGTGATATAATTTGCTGCTCAGTGATTGCAGTATTCTAGTCTGAATCTCCCCAAGGTAATACTTAAATTCTGGCCTGTTAGTGGGTCCTGAGGACAGGAGTTGAGAACCACTGCCCTAGGGAATAAAATGTCAATTGCTGCAATATTTTATGTCACACTGTATTTGCCCAGCAATCTTTCAAATGCAATTTTTTGGAAAAAATACACTTCATTGAATAAAAAAAAAAACAAAACTGTAAAGTTAGCCCAATTTTTTTGTTTTAATGTGAAAGATGATGTTACGCCGCAAGAATCGCCGCGGACCCCTTACTACACCCAGTTATGTCTTGAATTTCAACGTAATTTTAGCTTAAAAAGTGAGCGTATAGAAATAAATGTAGTATTTTGACATCTGTGATGCTGTTTTGATGTTACATTTTTGAAAGAAGCTGGACGCCAGCAGTATGAAGGTGGCGGAGGCCATGTTGGTACACCCTGCACTGCTCAGCCCTAAACCTTTAGGCTTTGAAAATTAAACATCCAAACAGCATCACAGATGTCAATATAGTATATTTATTTATATACGCTCACTTTATTGCTAAAATTACTCTGAAATTCAAGATGTACCTGGGTGTACTAAGATGTCCGCTGCCTTCTTCTGACTGCTGGTGTCTTGTCAGATGAGCAAACCTGGTAACGGTAGAACGCATGCGCAGCTGACGGAACGTCACTTCCATTACCTAATCTGACAGGTCGCTGATTCTGACAGAACACAGGCATGAGGGTGTGCTTGGCTGAGAACCCCCCCCCACCCCCCAAATGAAAGAGAACAAAAATGCCCATGAAGACTCCTGGGATGTATGACATTATTTTGGCCTAGATCAGAAACCAGGAAGCAACTTAAGAATTGTAAAATAAAGAGTTTAAACTAGAACTGTAGGCAAAACATTTTTAAAAATTTTTGATAGAGAAAGAGAGGGTTACAACCCCTGGAAAAAGTGCTCTTGTGACAAAACCGGTCGGGTTAAGGCATCATTTCCTGTTATCATTTTTTGGTTTGAGCTAACAATCGTTTATGCTGAGGAAGATAAATTTGTTTTTAAATGCAATGGCGTGTTAAGTGCAATACTTGCAATAAAGCCCAACTTAAAAGGATTTTTCACTCTTTGGCGTCTTATCTCTTTGCTGACATATTCCATTGGGCAGTATGGTCGGAGGCAAGAGGAGTATGGTTGGAGGCAAGAGGAGTATCGTCTCCACCCGATGGATGGATGATCCCCTTGTCTACCAACACTGAGGAGTGACCATGGATAGAGCAGATGAGACATTTGAGCCCTTTTTGACCCCCCCCGTAATAGGTGGTCAATACTCTCTGGTAAGGGTACATCTTAACCTTTGGTGGTGGTTTATTCACAAGGTGGAGGAACCAAATTTGATGTTGATACACAAGAACTTTTGCGCATAAAAGATTGCTGTGAAGGCATCACACTGGTGCCATACTGAAGACGTACGGACTGATTTATTTAGCACAACAAAATTTTTTAATGTAAGATTTTTTTTTTTTGCCATGTGTCCCGTTGGAGATTTTTCTTCACTTCCTATCCCATAGCCAAACAGGAAGTGAGAGGAAATCTCTTGGGACCTGGGGGGGATCCATTGGGTCCTCCCAAGATCACCAGGACTAATGTCCCCATTGGAAGATTTTGCTTCTATTATTTCTCTGGGGACAACCCAAATTTTGGGATTTTCTTTTACTTTCAATTTTAATGATAATGGTAAACAGGACAAATAGAGAGGATGAATCTCATTCACAGGGGCACAGACAGCAATAAAAACCGACAAGCGTTCTAATCCCTCTCCACTCTATCCAAAACAAAAATAAAAAAAAGTTTTGCCGTCAGTTAAATGTTAAAACAAATAAATCTAGTATACCTTCCTATCTATTTAATAATGTTAGTAGCATAAGGATTAATAATAGTCAATATTGATTGAGAGAGTTAAGTTCAACTTTAAATGCATATTACACAAGCATGTCCTACCAATGTCACCACTAGGAAATGCTCCTTGAGAAATGACATGCAACTATCACTGGAATTTTACGTTGACCAGACATGGTTGCAGGAGATACAACAAAGGGTAAAAAGGCACAAACAATTATTAAAAATAAATAAAAAAACAAGACAGCAGTGGGGTTGATTACTAAAACAATAGTGTAAAATAAGGTGCAATGTGAATTTTACCTTAATTTATTGAATGAGGTGAAGCCAAGTAAAAAATCACTGTGCAAAGAAAACCTCAAAAAACAAGATCAGATCAAAGTGAAAGTGATTAGCTTGGTGAATGAAGTAAATATATTGTGGGTGGGAAGGGGAGAAGTGAATGGCACCATCATCCCTTTAATAGTGAAGAGAGTCAACATAAGTTTTTGGAATGAGATTTTCTAGGTGCATCAACAACCATGCCACTGTTAAAATGACAAAAAAAATTTATTTTCAATTTACTTTAAAACCAATAATTAGTATTGTAAAAATTTCAACAATATACTATATACATAATAATGATGCTGTAAAATAGCCCTTTACACATAGTCTACTACATGTTTCGCCATCCTGGCTTCATCAGCAATAATGTGCGAGGATAGGATCAAACCTTATTTTTTGTAAATTTTATTAGTATCCCTCGCACATAATTCCTGATGAAGCCAGGATGGCGAAACATGTAGAAGACTATGTGTAAAGGGCTATTCTACAACATTGTCATTAAGTATATAGGGGCCAAGATACATCCCTGGGAATTACAGACCAGTTAGCCTAACATTAATTAAATGCAAGCTCATGGAGGGGATGGATGATAAGGGACTATATACAAGATTTTAGTAATGAGAACGGTATCATTAGCAGTAATCAGCATGGATTCATGAAGAATCGTTCTTGCCAAACCAATCTATTAACCTTCTATGAGGAGGTGAGCTGCCATCTAGATAAAGGAAGGCCTGTAGATGTGGTGTATTTGGATTTTGCAAAAGCATTTGATACAGTTAAATGAATGAATGAATGACTTGTATAGCGCTACCTATGCGTACTGAATTGCCTCAGGGCGCTTTTGCCGCTGGTGTCCATCTGCGGTATAGCGCGATCCTTTGCCTCATGGGGTCCCGACACGCTCACAAACACATACACATACACACATACACATATTTGGCCAATTTTTTCGACAGGATCTAATTAACCTACCAGCATGTCTTTGGAGTGTGGGAGGAAACCGGAGTACCCGGAGTACAGAAACCGGTGTACCCGGAGGCCCAGGGAGAACATGCAAACTCCAGGCAGATGGTGTCATAGTCGGGATTGAACCAGCGACCCTATTGCTGCTAAGTGAAAGTGCTAACCACTACACCACTGTGCACGTTTATTGTACAAAGTAAGGTCCGTTGGCATGGACCATAGGGTGACTACTTGGATTGAAAACTGGCTACAGCGGCGAGTTCAGAGGGTGGTGATAAATGGGGAGTACTCAGAATAGTCCAGGGTGGAAAGTGGGGTCCCCCCAGGGTTCTATCCTGGGACCAATCCTATTTAATTTATTCATAAATGACCTGGAGGATAGGATAAAAAGCTCAATCTCTGTATTTGTGGATGACACTAAGCTAAACACGGCAATAACTTCTCCGCAGGATGTGGAGACGTTGCAAGAAGATCTGAACAAAGGGTGGGCAACTACATGGCAAATAAGGTTTAATGTAGAAAAATTTAAAATAATGCATTTGGGTGGCAAAAATATGAATGCAATCTATACACTGGGGGGAGAACCACTGGGCGAATCTAGAATGCAAAAGGACTTGGGGGTCCTAGTAGATTATCTCCAACATGGCTGGTTGACGAACGGCAGTCCGTAAACGAACTGAAAAGCGCGAAATGAAAAGTGCGAAATGAAAAGTGCGAAATTAAAAGTGAGAAACGAAAAGCACAAATCAACACTCACCAAACTTCTACTAACACGAAATTAGCAGAAGGAGCCCAAAGGGTGGTGCTAAAGAGCTGAAAAAACAACGTAGTACGTCACTATGTTCGTATTTGTTGGCCGACAATTCCTTGCCGTTTGTATGCAAGACAAGTTTGGGCCAACACCCTTCGGACAAAAGTCCACAGTTTTGTTGGCCAACAATCTGATCGTGTGTACGAGGCTTTAGGGTTGATCTATTCACATGTCCTGATATACAAATGACCACTAGAGGGCTCCTTCATTTGGCATTAGATCAAATGCAATAATTAAAATATGACACAGCAAGTAAAAAAAAAAAAAGTAGACAAATAAAAAAAAGAAGTTGTACATATTATAGTTTACTTTTTATAATCAATATGCCCTGATTTTACCCTATAGAAGAATCCTCAACTGATTTTCTCATCTTACAAATTACTTAGCAAAATCTCCCTACACGATACCATGTTTGAAATATTTGAGGCTTTCATCCAATTAATGATGAAAATGATTGTTAGAGCAGAAAGAAAGCTTACTTACACCTCAAGGGGTTAAGAGCTAAATCTCTATATAACTGACTGATTCAACTTGTGATAGACTTTGATGTTCTCATTTTTTTTTTTCCCCCCTCAAAGAACTTGATTGACATTCCTTATGTGTTCCGAATTCCTCGGCAGTGGTTGGTAATGACGAAAATTAACCCGAAGCTTTATCTTTCCACCCCACCTTAAAACTTCATTGACGTGTTCCAGCTATTTACTTTTTTCGCATGCAAACAAGTATCGGCAAGTAAATTAAAAAAAGAAAAAAAAAGTATACAAAGACTTCAAAACCATTAGTTATAGTCTACAGGGATGTTTGAAGAGACAGATTCAAATTATTTTAAGGCTTTTACATGCTGCTGTTGTGAGTACTTTAAATGAAAATGTCGCCTTCAAGATTGCAATTGAAATGCACCAGAGCATCAAAGAGACAGATAGAAAAATGGACTAAGCACCTATAATGGCCATTCTGTTCAATGTTGAGCGTTTGTTATCTGGCCATTGTGTCAGAGTGCGTTATCTGCTTTGGCAGGGATGAAAAAAAACAGGTTCCCCCCCCCCCCCGACCATAACCGCCACATCTTCAGCCATTTATTTGTCGCCGTTGTTTACTCGCCGCTAACGGCGCATAAAGCAATCACCGCTGCCTTGTATTCTCAGCAGGTGGCTAACAATTACATTCGGTAACAGGTTCTGCCGAAGGAAACAGATTTAAAATCAATGTTCATTTGCCATTTATATACAAATTGTCTAATGTAATCAAAATGGTGATCACTATTCACACATGCGTTAATAGTCTCGTATCACACTGCGGTTAACACTGATGTGTAAGAAGAATGGCGTACACTGAAAATGAGGTCAGAGTTTCTTGTCTCTAGTTCCAGTGGAATTTGGATTTGTTTTTCTGATTTTCAAAGCGTATTTCCAATTTTGCAGCCAAACTGAGAGAATGCCTGCTTTATATTTGTTACATTCATATAGCATAACTCAAAAAATAATTAAAAATTGCAGCGTAATGAGCCCACTCCCATACACCCATGTCATTCTTTAGCTCAGGTTTTGTTCAGTTAAAGTGTTACTAAACCCACAACAGTAAAATCAATCTGTATATGTAATAAAGCATGCTTGTTATACTCACTGTGGAACCTAAGGGGTTAATGATCTGCATTGTGTATAAGGGCTGTTTGATCCTGTCTTCTCTGATCCTTCCCTTCTTCCACTGTCCCCAATCCATTTCCTGATAGAACAGAGCATTAGGAGTCAGGCTGCACACGCTCAGTTTGGTATGCAATGCTAGAGAGTTTATATTTATTTTTTTCTCTGAAGTGCATGTGATCAGCAGAAGGCCATTCAGCACTGTCCAGACAGAGGGTCAGGGGAAAATGAAAACTCCTCCTACAAGCTTTAACCAGACACTGATAGAAGTCACAAGAATGCTATATACTGCTGATGAGAACATGTATTTAGTAGTTTATATTTTCTAAAATAATTGCATTTCCATGTTCTGTGTACTGTGGGAGATCATATATAGTGAATGCAGGGTCCTGGGTTTAGTGACACTTTAAAGCGGAGTTCCACCCAAAAGTTGTCAATAAATGATATATTGCTCACACATGCCATGGGCATATGTGAAATTACACCCCAAAATACATTCTGCTGCTTCTCCTGAGTACAGGGATACCACATGTGTGGGACTTTTTGGGAGCCTAGCCGCGTACGGGGCCCCGAAATCCAATCACCGCCTTCCGGATTTCTAAGAGCGTAAATTTTTTATTTCACTCCTCACTGCCTATCACAGTTTCGAGGCCATAAAATGCCAAGATGGCACAAAATCCCCCCAAATGACCCAATTTTGGAAAGTAGACACCCCAAGCTATTTGCTGAGAGGCATGGTGAGTATTTTGCAGCTCTCATTTGTTTTTAAAATGAAGAAAGAAAAGAAAAAAGTGTTTTTTTTTTCTTTTTTCAATTTTCAAAACTTTGTGACAAAAAGCAAGATCTGCAAAATACTCACTATACCTCTCAGCAAATAGCTTGGAGTGTCTACTTTCCAAAATGGGGTCATTTGGGGGGATTTTGTGCCATCTGGGCATTCCATGGCCTCTGAAACTGTCATAGCTTGGTTTTCGGGGTCCCGTACGCGGCTAGGCTCCCAAAAAGTCCCACACATGTGGTATCCCCGTACTCAGGAGAAGCAGCAGAATGTATTTTGGGGTGTAATTTCACATATTCCCATGGCATGTTTGAGCAATATATCATTTAGTGACAACTTTGTGCAAAAAAAAATAGTTTTTTTCCCACAGCTTATGTCAAAATATAAAATATTCCATGGACTCAACATGCCTCTCAGCAAATAGCTTGGGGTGTCTACTTTCCAAAATGGGGTAATTTGGTGGGGGGGGGGGGTTGAACTGTCCTGGCATTTTATGCACAACATTTGGAAGCTTATGTCACACATCACCCACTCTTCTAACCACTTGAAGACAAAGCCCTTTCTGAAACTTTTTGTTTACATGAAAAAATATTTTTTTTTACAAGAAAATTACTTTGAACCCCCAAACATTATATAATTTTTTAAAGAAAAGGCCCTACAGATTAAAATGGTGGGTGTTTCATTTTTTCTTTTCACACAGTATTTGCGCAGCAATTTTTCAAACGCATTTGTTTTGGAATAAACACACTTTTTAAAAAAATTTTAATGCACTAAAACACACTATATTGCCCAAATGTTTGATGAAATAAAAATAAGATCTTAGGTCGAGTACGTGGATTCCAAACACGACATGCTTTAAAATTGCACACAAACGTGCAGCGGTGACAACTACATACATTTTTAAAAGCCTTTAAACGCCTTTACAGGTTACCACTTTAGATTTACAGATGAGGTCTACTGCTAAAATTACTGCCCTCGATCTGACCTTCGCGGTGATACCTCAACATGCATGGTGCAATTGCTGTTTACATTTGACACCAGACTGATGCTTGCGTTTGCCTTTGCGTGAGAGCAGGGCGGGACAGGGGTGCTTTTTTTTTTTTTCGAATTATTTATTTTGCTTTTTTTATTTTATTTTTAAACTGTTCCTTTCATTTATATATTTTTTTATAATTTTTATTGTTATCTCAGGGAATGTAAATATCCCCTATGATAGCAATAGGTAGTGACAGGTACTCTTTTTTGAAAAAATTGGGGTCTATTAGACCCCAGATCTCTCCTCTGCCCTCAATGCATCTGACCACACCAAGATCGGTGTGATAAAATGCTTTCCCAATTTCCCAATGGTGCTGTTTATATCCGACGAAAGTCATGAAATGCTCGTAGCTTCCGGTTTTTTAGGCCATAGAGATGATTGAAGCCATTCTGGTCTCTGATCAGCTCTATGGTCCCTGTTGGGACAGGAGAGCCAGAGAAAACCATGGAAGACGGTGGGGGGGGGACATTCCCTCCCACTGCTTGTAAAAGCAGTCTAGAGGCTAATTAGCTGCTAGGATTGCATTTACTTGAAAGCTGACCGCTGGCTGAAAAGAATGATACCAAGATGATACCTAAACCTGCAGGCATCATTCTGGTATAACCACTCAAAGTCCCAGCAACATACCAGTATGTTGCTGGTCCTTGTTGGGCATATATTGTAATCATAAAACACAGTAAACAATAAAGTATAAAAAAAGACATACCTGAAAAGCAAATATGATAAAACATAACAATAAAACATTGCAGAATAGAATACAGTAAAAAAGAGCAGAACAATAGAGAGAGACTAGAGAGAGAGAGAACAATAAAACGACAAATATTTTAGTTTTTTTTATTTCATATTTTTTTGTGTTTTTTTATTTTTTTCTACTGTTTTTTTTTTTTACTTTTTTTTGTAACTTTAACTGTTGTAACTGTAACCCGTTCCAGGTTCGGGTCTCTCAAAATGCGGTGGCATCTTGGGAGACCCTGTGAAAGTGTGCCTAGTCTTTGCAGTGCTGTACCCTAAACTAATACTCAACTAGTGTATGGTAGCGCTCAAAACATTCACCAATGCAAAGACCAGGATTGTCAGGACAGGAGGGACAATAATAGCTGGTGTCACGCCTATATTCGCGCTTTCTACAGACACAACATTTTCTTTGGGGGGCTCGTTGTGTAGGGGAACTCGGGAGAACATACAGAAAATGCCTCTCATGCAGCCGGCTTACTGCATTTGGATTGGGAAGGTGAGGTGGAGCACCGTCCGGAAACAGAAGGGCTCTGCCGATCTCTTCCTGGAATTTAAGGAAGGATCCAGTCCATCCTGAAGCTCTGTATATCACATGAGCGTTCAGCAAAGCCAATTGAAATAAGTATACAGACACTTTTTAATACCAGCGCCTGGCCTTACGGGCAACTAGGTACAGCGCCAACAACTGGTCGTTGAGGTCCACCCCTCCCATATTTTGGATTATATTCGTGGACACAGAAGGGTTTCTCCACAACACCAGTCACCGTAGTAATTTGGACCGTCGTGTCTGCATGAAGGGAGGTAAGAACGAAAACATTCTTATTATCCCTCCACTTCATAGCTAGCAAGTTATTACACTTCAAGCAGGCTCTCTCCCCCAGCCTAAGACAGGAATCTACAAGCCGCTGGGGAAAGCCCCGGCGATTAGATTGCACGGTGCCACATGCTCCAATCTGATGATCAAACAAGTGACTAAAAAGTGGCACGCTTGTGTAATAATTGTCCACGTACAAGTAGTACCCCTTTCCGAATAAGGGTGACACCAAGTCCCACACAATCTTTCCAGCGCTTCCTATGTAGTCAGGGCAGTTTGTCGGCTCTACATAAAACTACATGTATAGCCTGTGGCCCTGTCACAAAGCTTATACATCTTGACCCCGTATCTGGCTAGCTTGATGGGAAGGTACTGTTTGAATGACAAGCAGCCAGAAAACTTAATCAGGGACTCATCAACGCAGACAACCTGATGGGGAGAAAACAAGTCTGCAAAATGTTAGTTGAAGTGGTTTACGAGGGGCCGAATTTTGTAGAGCCGATCGTATCCAGGGTTTCCACGAGGACAACAGAGTTCATTGTTGTTGAAGTGCATGAACCGCAAGATCTGCTCGTATCGTGCCCTGGCCATGGAAGCAGAGAACACGGGCATATGGTGAATTGGGTCAGTGGACCAATATGACCGCAACTCACTCTTTTTGGTTATGCCCATGAGGAGGGATAGGCCCAGAAAGATCTTAAATTCGGAAACCGTAATTGTTTTTCAATCTCTGGCAAGGGAGGACTGGGGATTAGTGGCGATGTATTGACCAGCATACAAATTGCTTTGGTCCACAATAGATCTATAGAGATCTTCGGTGAAAAACAGCGAATAAAAATCAAGTGACGGAAAATCAACTGTTTCCATCTGAATGCCAGGTTGGCCAGTGAATGGGGGAAGTACAGGTGCTGCAGAAGTGGTGGGTTCCCAATTCGGATTGGCGAATGCAGCAGGAAGGGCACTATGGGCACGACGAACCTGTCTTTGTCTTCTTGGTGGCAGCGGGACACTACAAGTGCTTGCCACCTTGCCAGCTTGAACTGCACTTATGGGACTCGCCGCATCATCAAGTGTTACTGCAGTGCTGGATGTACGACCAGGGTGTACTAGGCCGCTGGTGCTTGCCAGTTTACCAGAAGGAATAGCGGCGCTAATACTTCTCTGCTCCATATGAGAGCCTTGCGGTTCTTGCACCTCAACAGCAGAAGAAGATTGGGGTCTGGTACGCCTGACCTTGGCAGGGGCCACAACTCCGTCGTCAGAGCTATCTGTCATGGAGCCACTGCTGTCTACAGGTTCGTATTCTGAGCCTGAATCTGACAGATGAGTGACTTCCTCTTCACTATCTGTCATGCTCAGAAACATGTAGGTCTCTTCACTACTGTACCTTTGATTTGCCATTTTGTGCTCTAAATTTAGTGGTACAGTAGTGAGACTCACAGGTAAAAAGGCTCCTGACTGTCAGCGACTGTATCAAAACGCTACCAAAAAAACTGTTAGCGATTGCAGGGATCAAGCCTGACTCTGCGAATGCTGCAGTTATGTGTGTTGTGTTTTGTAAGTGACAGTGATCGATTGATACTGCACTTGGGCGGGCTGGGCTGGGCTGGGCTGGGCGGAGGGGCAAAATGCAGGTGCTAGTAGGTATCTGGGCTGATCCCGCTAACACTGCGTTTTTGGGAACCCTAAACTGCTGGGGACACTAGTATAGATCTGATCAGATCAGATATCGATCCGTTCACATACTATACCACTAAGGGAGGTGTACGCTGCGTGCGAGGGTGTTAGCGGTACTGGCGCTAACCTGACGCTGCCTGGGGCGATGCAGACCCTAACTGACCCTAAAACCTAACTTATATCACCCGCCGGGCGATCAGTGGGTTAAACCTTTATTCGGTAATAAACGGCGGGTGCCCTGACACTATAAAAAATAAACTAACTAACCAGCGTCACCCGTAACAGTTATACGGTGATCACTGGTGAAAGGGTTAACTAGGGGGCAATCAGGGGGTTAAAACCTTTATTAGGTAGTATATGGGGGTACCTGACGCTATAAAAACCTGACGCTGAACCTAAATACTTACCTGGCTAACTAGCGTCACCTGTGACACTAATACAGCGATCAGAAAAAAGATCGCTTAGTGACACTGGCGACAGGAGTTAACTGGGGGTTGATCAAGGGGTTAAACCTTTATTAGGCGGGGTTAGGGGGGTACCCTAGACCTAAAGGGGCCTAACACTAATGCCCTGTACACACGGTCGGACATTGATCGGACATTCCGACAACAAAATCCATGGATTTTTTCTGACGGATGTTGGCTAAAACTTGTCTTGCATACACATTGTCACACAAAGTTGTCGGAAAATCCCATAGTTCTGAACGCGGTGAGGTAAAACACGTACGTCGGGACTATAAACGGGGCAGTAGCCAATAGCTTTCATCTCTTTATTTATTCTGAGCATGCGTGGCACTTTGTGCGTCAGATTTGTGTACACACGATCGGAATTTCCGACAACAGATTTTGTTGTTGGAAAATTTTATAGCAAGCTCTCAAACTTTGTGTGTCGGAAATTCCGATGGAAAATGTGTGATGGATGCCACGCTTGGTCGGAATTTCCGACAACAAGGTCCTATCACACATTTTTCATTGGAAAATCCTATCGTGTATACAAGGCATACCTGCCCTACCACTTATAACAGTCACAAATGATACCAATGCAGTAATC
The DNA here is from genome assembly GCF_042186555.1 of Aquarana catesbeiana. NCBI lineage: Eukaryota > Metazoa > Chordata > Amphibia > Anura > Ranidae > Aquarana > Aquarana catesbeiana. The sequence goes on along the minus strand of NC_133330.1, from coordinate 310,436,427 downwards.
AGTAAAAAAAAAACAAAAAAAACGCTATTGGTGTCACAGTGACAGGGGGGCAGGGGGGGGTGATCGGGGGGTGATTAGTGTGCCTGAATGTTCTACTGTAAGTGTAGTGTTGGTGCAAACTTACTTGATGTCTTCTCTCCTCGGAAGCCGGAATGAAAAGGCTTCACAAGGAGAGATGACATCACTTCCTCCGCTTCTGTTTACAGTTCAGAAGCAGAGGAAGCATTCTATTCACCAGGAGCGATCGCGAGGGGATGGACATGGATCAGTGACTCCCCCTCAGCACGGATCGCTCCTGGAGCTAATCCGACCGCTGCACGCACCGGGGGGGTCCGAACCCCCGCCCGCGGGCAGGCAGGGACGTACAAGTAGGCCCTTATGCCTGCCCGTGCCATTGTGCCGACGTACATAGGCATGCGGCGGTCTGCAACTGGTTAACTATTACTAACTATTAAATTATAGGTATTGGAATTTCCTTTCAAATTTGGCTGTTAGTGAATGTAACAAATATTAATTTATCTGAAGTTACGAATTATCCAAAATAACAAATGCTGTAACTAAACAAATGGAATGTAACAAAGTAATAATGATAAATAAATATAATAATAATAAAAACATTTTTTATTAGTAATATTTATCATTGTTTTATTTTCCGTTCCATTTGTTTAGATGTGGCATTCGTAATTTTGGATAATTCGTAACTTCAGATTAATTCGTATTTGTTACGTTCACTAACAGCCAAATTTGAAAGGAAATTCCAATACCTATAATTTAATTGTTAATTATTATTAGTTTCTAATTTTCAAATTTTATTTCTTATTTTCAGATTTTTTCATTTTTAAATTTACGAATTTTCCAATTTATGAGTTGTCGAATTTTCAAATTAATGGATGTTCGAATTAACAAATTTTTGAATTAATGAATTTATGAATTGTGATCATAATGAATGTATTTTTCGTCAGTGCACATGTCTATTTGCCATAATTACATAGAAACATAGAAATATGATGGCAGAAGAAGACCAAGTAGTCCATTAAGTCTGCCCATTTTTATGTTTTTTTTAATTTTTTTTGTTTTTTTTGTTTTATTTTTTCATTAACTTTCTGTCTGAGTATAGATCTATGTTTGCCCCAAGCATGTTTGAAGCAATTTACTGTTGACTGTCTCACTACCTCTGCTGGAAGTTTATTCCATTTCAGTAAAATAATACTTTCTAAAATTAGTTTGGAACTTTCCTCTAATTAGTTTGAGGTCATGTCTCCATGTTCCTGATTGTGGTTTCATACTGAAAAAACTGCCCTCCTGAACTTTATTCACCCCTTGATGTATTTAACCACTTAATTTGGACCATTTGGCTGGCAAAAGACCAGAGCGTCTTTTGTGATTCAGCATTGTGTCGCTTTAACTGAGAATTGCGCGGTTGTGCGATGTGGCTCCCAAACAAAATTGACGTCCTTTTTTCCCCACAAATAGAGATTTCTTTTGGTGATATTTGATCACCTCATACATTTTTTTTCCTCAGTTTAGGCCGATACGTATTCTTCCACATATTTTTGGTTAACAAAATCGCAATAAGCGTTTATTGATTGGTTTGCGCAAAAGTTATAGCGTCTACAAAATAGGGGATAATTTTATGGCATTTTTATTAATAATTTTTTTTTTACCAGTAATGGCGGCCATCAGCGATTTTGGCTCTATTTTGGGACCATTCACATTTATACGGCGATCAGTGCGATTAAAAATGCATTGATTACTGTGTAAATGTGACTGGCAGTGAAGGGGTTAACCACTAGGGGCAATGAAGAGGTTAAGTGTGTCCTAGGGAGTGATTCTAACTGTGGGGGGGCTGGGCTATGTTTGACATGACACTGATCACTGGTCCCGATTACAGGGAGCTGTGATCAGTGTCCTGTCACTAGGCAGAACGGGGAATTGTTTGTTTACATCAGCATTTCCTCGTTCTTCCTCTCCGTGAGTTGATCATGGGTATCCCCGCGGACACCGAGTCCGCGGGACCCGCGATCACACTCACGGAGGATGCGGCGGGCACGTGCGCCCGCAAGCCGCTTCTTAAAGGGATAACGTACAGGTACGTTAATCTGCTGTACATGCTCTTCTGCCGACGTATATCGGCGTGAGCCGGTTGGCAGGCAGTTAAAGATTTTAATCAGGTCTCCCCTTTCCCTTGTTTCCTCCAGACTAACCCTGAAGTAACCCTGTCTGTACTGTGAAGGCAGATTTTCATCATCAATTCTAACTAGATCTGTCCCAGCAAAGGACTACTTGGATCATGTTCCTGCTTACTACCAGGACCAATATTTTGGCACTGCTGGCAATGTCTCTACTTGCACTGACCCTGGACTGTATATGGACAGTATCCCTGCCTGTACTGACTATGGACAATATTCCTGCCTGCTGCCTGGACAATTCCATTCACTGTCGCTGACCACGTCCCTGCCTGCTGCCTGGATCAGGGCTCTCCTCCTGTGGACAACTGTACTACTAAAACCACAGGTAATCTTTTGTTTACCCTTTGCTCAGCAGAATGTATTTTAGGGTGTAATTCTTGGTTCATGCTATGTGTTAGAAATATGAAGGGCCTTCAAAAATGTGATAGATTGTAAGGAAATTAGATGTGTAATTTATGCTCCTAGAACGCCTGAATGTGCTACTTCAATGTTGGGCCTCTGTAATTGGCCAGGCTGTGTAAAAGTCTCACACATGTGGTATCACCATACTCAGGAGGAGTAGCAGAAGATATTTCGGGCTGTCATTTTTGCAATGTACATGCTATGTCTAACATGCTAATCGACAACTTTGTGTAAAAAAAATGCGTTTTCATTTTTTTTCCACGTTTTCCAAAAACTTTTTCCAAAAACTTCTGGAAAAAAATGAACTGTTTATAAGACTCATTATGCCTCATAGATTATACGTTGGGGTGTTTTCTTTTTCAAAATGGGGTCAGGCTGTGTAAAAGCCTCACACATGTGTTATCGCCATACTCAGGAGGAGTAGCAGAATATATTTTGGGGTGTCATTTGTGGAATGTACATGCCATGTGAGAGAAATAACCTTGTTATAATGACAATTTGGTGTGAAAAAAAATAAAAATAAAAAAAATCTTAATTTTGACAAGAATTGTGGGAAAAAATGACAACTTCAAAAAGCTAACCATGCCTCTTACTAAATACCTTGGAATGTCTACTTTCCAAAAAGGGGTCATTTTGTGGGTATTTGTACTTTCCTGGCTTGTTAGGGTCTCAAGAAATGAGATAGGTCTCAGTACATCAGGTGTGATCAGATGTGATCAATTTTCAGTGATTGGCACCACAGCTTGTAGACTCTATAACTTTTTACACAGACTAAATAATATCCACTAATTTGGGTTATTTTTACCAAAGATATGTAGCAGTATAAATTTTGGCCCAAATTTATGAAGAAAAATTACTTATTTGCAAAATTTTATAATAGAAATGAAGAAAAATTAATTTTTTTACAACATTTTCAGACTTTTTTATTTATAGCACAGAAAATAAAAAACCCAGAGGTGATCAAATACCACCAAAAGAAAGCTCTATTTGTGTGAAAAAAAGGACGAAAATTTCATATGGGTACAGTGTTGCATGACTTAGTAATTGTCATTCAAAATGTGAGAGCACTGAAAGCTGAAAATTGGTCTGGTTAGGAAGGGGGTTTAAGTGCCCAGTGGGTAAGTGGTTAAATATTTCTTTGCATAATAGCACGCAACTATCCTACTTTCAATTTGCTTGTTCAATTATCATTTCTAGTGCCCCGTTTTGCCATTCAATAAATTCCAAAACAAAATGAAAGAAATGAAGCCCATAGACCTACTATATTGAAAACTTCTATAAAAAAAATTAAACAACATATACAGTATGTAATGCACTCACATTCGGCCAGGCATGGTAGCACTCATAAGCCCCGTACACACGATCGGACTTTCCGACAACAAAACCGTGGAATTTTGTTAGAAGGGTGTTGGCTCAAACTTGTCTTGCATACACACGGTCACACAAATGTTGGCCAACAATTACGAACTTAGTGACGTACTAGACATACTACGTGGTTTTTCAGCACTTTAGCGCCACCCTTTGGGCTCCTTCTGCTAATTTCGTGTTAGTAGAAGTTTGGTGAGTGTTGATTCGCGCTTTTCTTTTTGCGTTTTTCATTTCGTGCTTTTCAGTTAGTTTCTGAACGGCTGTTCGTCACCCAGACATGTTGCGGAATCGGAGGAGATAACGTGTTATTTATTATTGGCCTTGGAGTTATTGCTATGACATTTTTTGGTTGAATAATGATTTGATTTGGTATATTTTCTAGATTTTTGGACTTTTTGGTTAAGTTTTATTGGCAGATAGCATGTCTATTTTTTTTTTTTTTTAATGCACAATAAAAAAATTGTGGAGAATAATACTTGGCTATGTGTTTTACTTCAAATGACAGTTTGGGAGTAGGCAGTTACATTTAAAAAAATACAATGTAAAAATTGACAAGGGGCACCAACATAGTTGTATCTTTGATCTTAAAAACTACAAGATAATGATGTTGTGGTAACTTGCACAAATAAAAACAAAAAACAAAAAACACAATAATATTATTCTTGATATCACTAGAAAAAAAAGCCTTTGAAAATTCATTTGCAATAACTCCATCAGTATCACCAGCAAAGCAGCTTCATTATTATCCCATTAAAGAAGAAGAGAATTGTGCGCTGCATTTGGAGATTTCATAATTTGTCGCGTCACGAATGTTAATTCTCCATTACGAACGCTAGTTTACAAGACCGACCGCTTCTGCTTCCGAACATGCGTGTTTGTACTTTGGACTTTTGTCCGACGGACTTGTGTACCCACGATCGGAAAGTCCGACAACACATATTTGTTGGCGGAAAATTTGAGCACACGCTAGCCAACATTTTTTGGCGGAAAGTCTGACAACAATTGTCCGATGGAGCATACACACGGTCAGACTTTCCGCCAACAAGCTCACATCCAACATTTCCTGTCGGAAAATCCGATCGTGTGTACGCGGCAATACTCTTCCAGCCATATAACACCATAGACATTTTGGCGGTATTCCATCCATAAAACCACTGCCTTTGAGGTTCATTCAGGCTGAATACTGACTTATAAGTGATCACATCATTTTACAAATGTTAGATCATTACATATATGTTGTTTGATTGTTTTTAATCAAAGCTTTCACTATGCTAGGTATATGCACTTCCTTTCTCCTTTTGTTTTGTCAGCTTTATTACAACTCAGCGGTGACATGGAAACAGCAAAACTGTTCGGCAAGTTGAGGTTTATACTAGTGACTGCCATTCTGTTCTGTTTCTTCATGCAGACTTTATGGCTCTTTTAAATTCTTTGGATTCTATTGACTTGCATTAGCGCAGACTTATATATGCTTTTTTGTTGAATAAAATTACAAATTGTTGTGACAGCCTTGTTCCAGGAGAGATCCTGGTCTGCTGGTGATAGGATATCAGCGCAATCAGCCATGTAGAGGCATACCTATTGTATGGGAACATGAAATATTGTTAATACTATTTTTTTTAAATATTATAAAATGTTATATGTTATATATATTTTTTCTTTTGGTAAGTGGTCCTAATGCAGTCTTATTGCCCGGGATATTTATTATTGGTGGTCAGCAGGGAAAAATCTCTTTTTATCCATCAATTCAGTGGCAGAATAGAATATAGGTCACTCATTCCACAAGAACGTTCCTAATCTGAAGCTCATTATTCTTACACAGTCAGATCCTGCACATATCTATAGCTAAAGCTTGTAAGCACTGACCTTAGTGCATAGAAGATTGCTCCCATACAGTATAAATGCAGGAACATGATATTTATTTAGCTGCTTTCCTGTGCACTTCAATAACAGCAGTACAATCTAAACAGATGTGTGATCATTAAAATAATGTGCCCATGTTTCACTGATCCTGTAATCTTACACGGACAGAGCTTGTTAGAGGTTTCTGTGTTAATATTTTCATGATCGGGAGCTGTGACTCTTAATACATGGCTAAGAACCGCTTGCACCAGCCTGAAAGCAACACTGGGCATATCATAGCCCATGAAAACATTGCGGGTTGAACAGTTAGTGGTTTGTAATACAACATATATTATATTTTAATGTTGCATAATGACTCCTCGTATTAAAGTGATATTATACCTGCAGTATTTTTAAGCACTTTCAGCAGCTGATTTAAAGAGGAACTGCAGTCTGCTCAAATAATTTGTAATAAAAAAACATCTTTGTCATTCTGAAGCTTCCCTCCAACCACTTTGCATATTATTTTATATATACTGTGATTCTGTATTTGCCAAATAGGCTGCAGAGACCTCCATCCACTGAGTCTAGCTGCATCCATTTTAACTGTGGGCAGCTGAATCCACTTCCTGGATTTATACGGACACACAGAGGCATGCCTCCAGCTCTGCAGTTAAAACAACAAGGGCAGAAGATTTAATAGATGGAAAGTTGAAAAAATGACTGAAGTTCCACTTTAACCACTTGCCGACCAGGCGCCGTCGTTATACGTTCCCCCAAATTGCCGTCCGGCGGGTGCGATGTCCGCCGGCCGCCAGCAATCACGGGAACGAGAGCCAGAATGGGGATTTGTCAATGTTAACAGACAGATCCCCATTCTGACAGGGGAGTTAGAGAGAGATCTGCTGTTCCTAGTGATCAGGATCAGCGATCTGTCTCCTCCTCCGGTCAGCCCAGCCCCCATACAGTTGGAAACACCTCCCCAGGGAACACACTTAACCCCTTGATCGCCCCCTAGTGTTAACCCCTTCCCTGCCAGTGACATTTATACAGTAATCAGTATCTATTTTTAGCTCTGATCGCCGTATGAATGTCAATGGTCTCAAAAAAGTGTCCTATCTGTCTACCGCAATGTCGCAGTCCCGCTGAAAATCACAGATCACCACCATTACTAGTAAAAAAAAAAAAATAATAAAAATGCCATAAATATATCTCCTATTTTGTAGATGCTATAACTTTTGCGCAAACCAATCAATATACGCGTGCTTTTGAAAAGATCATAGCCTGTGGATGTATTATAAGAACAATGGAAATTAGCTTTTAACACAATTTTATTTTTTACCAAAAATATGTAGAAAACTATATTGGCCTAAACTGATGAAGAATATATATATTTTTTTTTTTTTTTTGGGAGGGGGATATTTATTATAGCAAAAAGTAAAAAATATAGTTTTTTTTTTCATAATTGACAACCTTTTTTGTTTATAATGCTACAAATAAAAACCGCAGAGATGATCACCAAAAGAAAGCTTTATTTGTGGGCGGGGGGGAGAAGTACGCCAATCTTGTTTAGGTACAGCATCGCATGACTGCGCAATTGTCAGTTAAAGCAACGCAGTGCCATATTGCAGAAAATGGCCTGGTCATTAAGGGGTCAAATCTTTTCAGTCTGTAAGTGGTTAATCATCTCCTGAGTATGCAGCTTCTGTGTCTTTAATCCTTGCCTATTTTTCAGTTTAAGTTGATGCCATGACGGCTGGCCCATATTTCTTGTTTCAGCATCCTATGGAAACCACCATCCATGCAGGGACTAGGGTTTTGTCTCCCTACACTGTGTGCATCAATAGAAACACAGATACCCATAGTCTAGGATGGCAAGGCGCTCCCTGCTCCTCCCTCCTTTTAAACAAAATACCCGCTTAGATTTGTACTGCCCACTCAGAGACTGAGAAAGCAGAAGCCAGCAAGACTGAAAGCTGTAAACCCCTTAAGGGCTGATTGACACTTATGCAGGTTGCAGTTTGCATATTCCAGGTGCATTTAGCGTTTTTCAATACATGCTTTTCATCCATTGAAATCTATGGAACTAAAAACCAGAAAAAAGTCCCTGGCCCTTTCCATAAAATGCACAGATGTGAACTACATCCTACATCCATAGGAAACCATGTTAAATGACTGTAGTGTGCTTCTGCAAAACTGAAAACGTGCTAAAAAATGCATAGGTGTGAACCAGGCCTTAGTGTTGAGGTAAGACTTTTAACAAATAGTTTTACTATACATACATCATAGGAGTGTGCAGTCTATTACATTAGGGTGTGCACCCCAAAGCTTAAGCATGCACCAAAGCTAATTTCCTTTGTTCTTATAATACATCCACAGGCTATGATATTTTCTTAAGCATGTGTGTGTATTGCACATAGATATGGCAGATCATTTCAGGGTTGAAATAATTTAGGATATGCACCTTTCACCAAATGTCATGGAACCCCCCCCCCCCCGCCGTTTTTTAAAAATTACTTTTATCTATATTGCTGGGATCCGACAATTCATTACAGCTGCGAGCAGTTTTAAATGAGATTTTTTTCCTTTAGAAATGTAATTTTGCTGTGGTATTGTTATAAACATGGCAAAGATGCGCTACTTTACAGGCATACTATAGACACCCCCAGGCACGATATTTAAAGGAATATTTAATTTTTATTGTTTCACTTTAAGCATTATTAACCGCTTAACAACCCGCCCATAGCCAAATGACGGCTACAGGGCGGTTGTTTAACTCTGGGAGGACGTCCAGGGACGTCCTCCCAGAATTCTGCTCTCGCGCGCCCCCTAGGGCGCGCACTCGAGAGCATCCGTGACCGCCGGGTCCAGAGGACCCGGCGCATCACAGATCCCGGTAAATGGCCGCTGATCGCGGCCGTTTACCATGTGACCGCTCCGTCAAATGACGGAGCGATCACATGTAAACAAACTGGCGTCATCTAATGACGCCGGTTCCTCTCCTCCCCTCTGTGTACCGATCGGTACGCTGTGAGCGGAGAGGGGGATGGATGGATGGCTGCAGCGTTGTGGGCTGTATGTGTAGTGCCCACAGCGCTGCACAGAGACATCCAGCCATCCATCCATCCATGCTCAGCCATCCCCACTACTATGCATGCCCTGCAATGCCCTCTGCAATGCCCCACAGTACTCTGGTATGCCCCACAATACCCCTGCAATACTCTGCCATACCCTGCAATACCCCTGCAATACTCTGCCATACCCTGCAATACCCCGCAATACTCTGCCATACCCTGCAATACCCCACAATACTCTGCCATACCCTGCAATACCCCGCCATACTCCGCCATACTCCGCAATACCCCGCCATACTCCGCAATACTCTGCCATACCCTGCAATACCCCGCCATACTCCGCAATACTCTGCCATACCCTGCAATACCCCGCCATACTCCGCAATACCCCACCATACTCCGCAATACTCTGCCATACCCTGGAATACCCCGCAATACTCTGCCATACCCTGGAATACCCCGCAATACTCTGCCATACCCTGGAATACCCCAAAATACTCTGCCATACCCCGCAATACCCCGCAATACTCTGCCATACCCTGGAATACCCCGCAATACTCTGCCATACCCTGGAATACCCCAAAATACTCTGCCATACCCTGGAATACCCCAAAATACTCTGCCATACCCTGGAATACCCCAAAATACTCTGCAATACCCCGCAATACCCCGCAATACTCTGCCATACCCTGGAATACCCCAAAATACTCTGCCATACCCCGCAATACCCCGCAATACTCTGCCATACCCTGCAATACCCTGAAATACCCCGCAATACACTGCCATACCCTGCAATACCCCGCAATATCCCGCAATACTCTGCCATACCCCGCGATACCCAGCCATACTCAGTGATACCCAGCCATACTCTGCAATACTCAGTGATACCCAGCCATACTCTGCCATACCCAGCCATGCTCTGCAATACCCTGCAAAAATCTGCAATACTCTGCCATAACCTGCAATACTCTGCAATACCCCGCAATACCCAGCCATACTCTGCAATACTCGGCGATACCCAGTCATACTCGGCGATACACTGCAATACCCAGCCATGCTCAGCCATACTCGGCCATGCTCAGCCATACCCGGCCATGCTCAGCCATGCTCAGCCATACTCTGCCATACCCAGTCATACTCGGCGATACTCTGCAATACCCAGCCATGCTCAGCCATACTCGGCCATACCCAGCCATGCTCAGCCATACCCAGCCATGCTCAGCCATACTCTGCCTCTGTATGTGGCCAGGCTGTGGAAGTCTCACACATGTGGTATCGCCGTACTCAGGAGGAGTAGGAGAATCTATTTTGGGGTGTCATTTTTGATATGTACATGTTATGTGTTAGAAATATTGTATAAATCGACAACTTTGTGTTAAAAAAAAAAAAGCGTTTTAACCACTTCCGGCCTTCCGTCATACGACATCCTTGACTTTGTGCGGGGATATCTGAATGATGGGTGCAGCTACAGGCATCATTCAGATATCATCTTTTTCAGCCGGCGATTCCCTACACCATAAGAATGATCATAGCGGCTGTTACACTGCTTGATCGTTCTTACGGGAGGCGAGAGGGGACGTCCCCCCCTCCCGCCGCCCTCCGGTGCTTCTACCGACTCACCGCTACGATCGATGCCAGGATCTTTTTTTTTTTTTTTTTTTTATTTCAGGCACAGCCTAGAGGTGAGATTTGGGGTCTTATTGACCCCATATCTCACTGTAAAGAGGACCTGTCATGCCATATTCCTATTACAAGGGATGTTTACATTCCTTGTAATAGGAATAAAAGTGATCAAAAAATTTTTTTTTGGGAAAAAAGTGTCAAACTAAAATAAATAAAGTAAAATGAACAATAAAAAAAAAAAAAAAATTTTTTAAAGCGCCCCTGTCCGTGTGCTCGCATGCAGAAGCAAACGCATACGTAAGTCCCGCCCACATATGAAAACGGTGTTCAAACCACACATGTGAGGTATCGCTGCGATCAGTAGAGCGAGAGCAATAATTTTGGCCCTAGACCTCCTCTGTAACTCAAAATTTGTAACCAGTAAAAAATTTTAAAGCGTCGCCTATGGGGATTTTTAAGTGGCGAAGTTTGGCGTCATTCCACAAGCGTGTGCAATTTTGAAAGGTGACATGTTAGGTATCTATTTACTCGGCGTAACTTCATCTTTCATATTATGCAAAAACATTGGGCTAACCTTACTGTTTTGTTTTTTTTTAAAGCAAAAAACATTTTTTTTTCCAAAAAAAACGAGTTCGAAAAATTGCTGCGCAAATATCGTGCGAGATAAAAAGTTGCAATGACCGCTATTGTATTCTCTAGGGTCTTTGCTAAAAAAACATATATAATGTTTTGGGGTTCTATGTAATTTTCTAGCAAATAAATGATGATTTTTACATGTAGGAGAGAAATGTCAGAATTGGCATGGGTGCTCCAGAATGCCTGAAGGTGCTCCCCTGCATGTTGGACCTCTGTATGTGGCCACGCTGTGTAAAAGTCTCACACATGTGGTATCGCTGTACTCGGGAGTAATAGCAGAATGTGTTTTGGGGTGTAATTTGTGGTATGCATATGCTGTGTGTGAGAAATAACCTGCTAATATGACAATTTTGTGAAAAAAAAAAAAAAGAAAAAAAAAAACTTGATTTTGCAAAGAATTGTGGGAAAAAATGACAACTTCAAAAAACTCACCATGCATCTTTCTAAATACCTTGGAATGTCTTCTTTCCAAAAAGGGGTCATTTGGGGGGTATTTGTACTTTTCTGGCATGTTAGGGTCTCAAGAAATGAGATAGGCCGTCAGTACTTCAGGTGTGATCAATTTTCAGATATTTGCACCATAGCTTGTGGACGCTATAACTTTCACAAAGACCAAATAATATACACTAATTTGGGTTATTTTTACCAAAGATATGTATCGGTATAAATTTTGGCCAAAATATATGAAGAAAAATTACTAATTTTCAAAATTTTATAACAGAAACGAAGAAAAATTAATTTTTTTACAGATTTTTCGGTCTTTTTTCTTTTATAGCGCAAAAAATAAAGAACCCAGCGGTGATTAAATACCACCAAAAGAAAGCTCTATTTGTGTGAAAAAAAGGACAAAAAATTCATATAGATACAGTGTTGCATGACTGAGTAATTGTCATTCAAAATGTGAGAGCACCAAAAGCTGAAAATTGGTCTGGTTATTAAGGGGGTTTAAGTGCCCGGTGGTCAAGTGGTTAAAATCACTGTTCCCAAAAAAAGTCAATTTTTAAAACTTTTATTTTGCATTGATACATGTCCCCTGGGGCAGGACCCGAGTCCCCAAACACTTTTTATGACAATAACTTGCATATAAGCCTTTAAAATTAGCAGTTTTGGACTTTACTGGTGTTCTGCGGCTTTTGAATTTGCCACGAACACATTCGGCGAACAGGAGAACACCCGATGTTCGAATCAAACTTATGTTTGACTCGAACATTGGGCTCATCCCTAGTAGAAAGTAAGAACATGGAAGGAAGAACCAGGAGCTTCTGGCATAAGACTAGATTGTGAAGGAATCATTCCTCTAAAGCAGTTAAAAGCATTGTCATTAGTAAATTGGTTAAAAAAAAAAATACCTGTGAGTGGTTTGCTTGCTCCCACCATATAGGGGACATTCTGCTTTATACCCTCCTATCCTCCTCCTCTTCAAATTTTGGCACTTTTTTCTGGGGGGGGGAGTGAGTACCTGATTTTGATATGCACCCACTCCCATTTCTATTCGGATCCCCACGATGATCCACCAAAAGTTCTCGCCTGCCCGAAACCTTCTGGGACATGTCATAGGTTCCTGAAGGCTGTGGGACCATTTACAAAGCTAACGCATTTGCAGTGGCCATCTTCCATTACAAAGTATATAAATATACCTTCCACGCCCCCAAAGTTATGTTGGCCACAGTGAATTAATAACAATAACAAAAAAAATTTAATTGGCTAAACCTACAAGTGCTTCTTCTCATAAACTACTTTTTCCTAATTCTGTGATTCTAAAATAACACATTTAGGGGGTCATTTACTACAGCGCCAATCCCCACGATGATCCACCGGAAGTTCTCGCCTGCCTGCAACCTTCTGGGACATGTCACAGGTTCCTGAAGGCTGTGGGACCATTTACAAAGCTAACAGATTTGCAGTGGGCAGCTGTCTGTGAAACCGCAGGGAGTCACAGCCGGTTGCCTATAGTAAACATGCCGGTGCCAGGGAACCGAAGACCAGAAAAGAAGTGGTTTGGATGAGCACAGTGCTGGAGCCCTGGACAGGTAAGTGCCCTTTTATTAAAGTCATTAGCTACAGTATTTGTATCTGCTGACTTTTATTTTTGTTTGTACAAAGGCTAAAGAACCACTTTAAGTTGCACACATGCATTTACCAGAAGATATTTCTGATATTAGGTTCAGTTTAAATGAATGTATTAGAAAGCATTTACGATGGTTACTTTCCTTTCCTGGACTAAGGGTTGAAAAAATAGATTTGACTTTAAAAATACGTCTATTTCCTGGTTTTGCTACAATATAAGAAAAAACAAACATAGGAAGGGTAATATTCTGTCCTGGAGCAAGCCCAATGAGCAGACCACTAAGTGGTCAGCCCTTGCTGATATCAGTCTTGACCTTAATGGCCTTTTACTGCTTGAGTGACTTAGACCCAGGGGGTATTTGCTCCCTGTCCTTTGGGTCGGGCCTTTTTTAGAACAAACAACAGTCACAAAACTACTTTAAGTTCAACACACACAATTTTTTTTTCTAGCATATAAGCTTTAAAATAACATTCAAACAGACAGAATAGAGACCTGTAGATGTGATACAAGATTCTCCCTGGAAACTATATCAGATGTTTTCTGAGAATCCTGTAGGTTTTTCCTTCCACCATGCTGAGATGTTATAGAAAACAGAAGCTCGGTTACAATTTATTTTTTCCTTTCCATACACATTAAAGACTTACTGTATAATGTTTAATACATGGAAAGCAAATCTAATTTGAGTATAATAATCTGTGTGTTTTTCTGCTCTCATGCCAAAACCCTTGTCAAAAAAAAATTCACAAGGGTCCAGGTATTAAATATTGACGTGTAACATTTCTTAAACGGATTAAAGAAAATATGATTTTGCCAGCATTAATCTATTGCTGTAAAATGAAAACAAAAAAAAAATCCACTTCACAGATTATTATACCATGAGGCAAAGCAAAGGTACAGTATATATTTTTTTTTAGAGAATTTCACCAAGGTAAAAAATCAAGACAAATTTTGTCATTTAAGATGAGAGAAAATCTTTAATGCCGTTCTACTTCCAGTTTATTAACATGCTAATCAGGATGTCCAGAACAAAATTACGATCCTGGTGTAGTCAATTTTCTAAAATCTAATTGGGAATGGAAGTACATTTTAAAAGTCAGTCTACCCTTTTTTTAAATCTCCAACTTTCTGAGATGGAATACCTTCTATTAAAAAGTATATGAGCAAATGATACATACCTTCCACACCCCCAAAAGTTATGTTGGCCACAATGAATTAATAAGCTTTCCATGTGATGTCAACAGATGGTCACGCCCCATGGCTGTGTAAGAGACGACAGACAGCGGGTGACAACACAATGGAGGAAGACGGCGTAGAGGAAGAACACGGCGGCGAGGAAGAACACAGCAGTGGGAGAAGTAGGCGGTGGCGGGAGAGACGGCAACAGAAGATGGCGGCAAGAGAGACAGCACCAGGAGAAGATGGTAGTGGGAGACATGGCTCGGGGGAGAAGACTACTCAGAGCTATTTTACATCAAAGAAATTGTCAAAAACTGGCTATTGTTTTTTGTCACATTTCACTGCTTTTATTTGGTAAATGGGTAGGGGTACAATGTACATAGGTGGGGGGCAGGATCTGGGTGCCCCCTTGTTAAAAGGGGCTTCCAGATTCCGATAAGCCCCCTGCCCACAGACCCCCACAACCACCGGGCAAGGGTTGTGGGAATGAGGCCCTTGTCCCCATCAACATGGGGACAAGGTGTTTTGGGGGGACCCCAAAGCACCCTCCCCATGTTGAGGGCATGTGGCCTGGTATGGTTCAGGAGGGGGGGCACTCTCTCGCTCCCCCTCTTTTCCTGTGACCTGCCAGGTTGTGTGCTCGGATAAGGGTCTGGTATGGATTTTGGGGGGAACCCCATGCCATTTTTTTATTTTGGCATGGGGGGGTCTCCTCTGAATCCATACTAGACCCTAAGGGCCTGGTATAAACTTGGAGGGGAGCCCCACACCCTTTTTTTTAATTTTGGCGTGGGGGCCCCCTCTGAATTCATACTAGACCCGAAGGGCTTGGCATAGACTTGGGGGGAACCCCACGCCATTTTTTTTGGACTTCTACAGGGGCATCAAATTGTTCTAACAATTTGATGCCCCTGTAGAAGTCCAAATTGGACGAAACGCATCGGAAAAGGCTCTCTGTTCCCTACATTGTTTTTATAAACATTTTATGTGATCACTTTTTATATATTTATATATTGGTTGGTTCCAATAAATATTTTTTGACCTGCACCAGTGGAGCACTTTTATGCTTTTTTCCCCTTACACCTTTTGGTCCATGAGAAACCGGGACTCTTCCATCTAAAGGGCCGCTTCCCTCAACTTGGAGGACATCATTACAGCGATTCCAGCCCAGAGGGGATATCTTCAAAGATTCTGGATCTCTATCGCCATCTGGGAGAACCCTCCACCTGGTTCCTTAAGCTTATTTGATTCGGTGTCACTGGCATCCGAATCCATCCCTTCTGGTAAGAGTATTTTCACCTTCTTTACCACAAGAGTTAACCGTAGATGAATCGTATTTCTCCGGTCTTGTTTGATTCGCCATCCATTTCACTGTTTGGATTTCATCACTTTCTTTATACACACAATGAACTTGATTTTATCACTGTACTTTATTGTTTTTTTCACATGTTTTTCATGTTAGCACTGTACTTTTTTACAGTACAGATATGAATGGTTATCATTGAGAATCATGTGGTACAACTTATCATACAACTAGGAGGTCCACATTTGTGGGAAAAGTCACCCAAATGGGAATCAAGTCATATATATTTTAATAGAAAGGAACTCTCATTTATGTTTGCATAGTCCTTACTGATTTACATCAGCAGAACAAACGCAGGAAGTGATGTGTGCCCATGGGCCAGATGCAAATACGTGGTGATGCCAAACAAATCAATGAACCCCGCCCACAGCAAAGCTGAATTAATTACCTGCAATTCTCCACAGCTGTTATATATAAAGATTCCACCTTTATCATTTCCTTGCAGGTGTACTGACTGCTGAAGAGATTCGTTTATTTGGGTGTGCAAATATATATAGACATTATAAGATATAAAAGAAAGATATTGCATTTCCCCAAAACCACCACCCCCAAAACTAATTAAAAAGAACAAAGAAAATAGAGAAAAAAAAAACACAACAAACAAGCTCAATAATGTACTTTTATTTTGCCAGCAGAAACAAAATTATGTACATTCATTTACTAGCTTCAAAAAAAATTCTACAGGATATATGGTGCTACATTTAGCAAAACGGTTAGCAATTGGATTTTAAGGGCCCTGCTCATAGGAGCTTACAATCTAAATTTTGTCTAAACCTTAGAGTGGACACAGCTTTACTTTCAGTGTATAACGGGTAACATTTCATAGTACAACTCACCCACCAGCCCACATCCTTTTTATGTGCACAATTATAGAAACATATTTAACAGTCATTATTCTTACAAAGCATTCCAACAAAATATTAAAAAAGGCACATATTCAAAATAGAACACCCACCACCAGCCCACATTCCACACACATACATACATTGGTGACCATTTTCTGCTGGAAGCTGCATTTCTGTGTACATGATTAAGCAATGAGATCGAAGAGTAGAAGGTCAGCACATGCTCCCAAACCATGAGGCAATTTCAACAGGAGACAAATAAACTACCAGCATGTCTATGGATTGTGGTGAGAAACCCACACAGGGAGAACATATAAACTTCAACACAAGCATTAGCATGTTGGAGAATTGAACCAGCAACCCCAGTGCTGCTAGACAGAATTGCTACCCATTTAACCAGCGGGCAGCCTTACACATGTCTGCATCTCTGTGGTGTGAACCAGCCTTAAGTCCATAGCCATGCTCAGTGTCACAAGCAATATACAATATATTGTCTGAAGTATTGGGACGCCTGCCTTTATACGCACATGAACTGTATGGCATCCCAGTCTTAGTCCGTAGGGTTCAAAATTAATTTGGCCCACCCTTTGCAGCTATAACAGCTTCAACTCTTCTGGAAAGGCTGTCCACAAAGTTTAGGAGTGTGTCTATGGGAATATTTGATCATTCTTCCATAAGTGCATTTATGAGGTCAG
This sequence comes from Aquarana catesbeiana, assembly GCF_042186555.1. Classification (NCBI taxonomy): domain Eukaryota; kingdom Metazoa; phylum Chordata; class Amphibia; order Anura; family Ranidae; genus Aquarana; species Aquarana catesbeiana. The sequence continues at coordinate 310,419,146 of NC_133330.1, read as the reverse complement.
GCTCTGATGTTGGACGAGAAGGCCTGGCTTGCATTCTCTGCTCTAATTCATCCCCAAGGTGTTCTGTTGTGCTGAGGTCAGGACTCTGTGCAGGCCAGTCAAGTTCCTCCACCCCAAACTCACTCATCCATGTCTTTATGGACCTTGCTTTGTGCATTGGTGCAAATCATTTGGTGGAGGGGGGATTATGATGTGGGGTTGTTTTTCAGGGGTTGGGCTTTTAAGCCACAGAGCTGCCACACGTGAGAACCACCTACACATAGATACAAATAAATACTGCATTTCTTTGGACATACAGGTGATGGAATTACATTTACTCAAGAGTTATTCTTCTTGATTTATTCTGTGATATTTGGTGGTTCTTTGTGGGTGAGTGTAGCATAGTGATATTACCCTCAAATTTTTGGGAATTACATTTTGACTTCTGATGTTGGTACACATATCAAATTTTTTGGGCTCAAATTATGATTATTTGGAAATAATAAAAAGCACAAAAAATTGTGACTCATTTTAAATTTGCATCAGCAATGGTATTGTTTGCGGTTTGTAAAGACACCTGTGTGAGTTTGGGTAAAGATTGTTGTGAGATGGAGAGTAACAATTGAAAGTGACAGAGAAAAATATATTTTATTAAAACATCAAAACATTCCAGATTCCAGCATTCTTAAAAACAAAATAGTTGAAGTAGAAGCAACAATGTTGCAAAGGAAGATTTATTTCAGAGAAAGATACATTTCATCTCAACATTAAAAGGATTTATTTTGGGAAGTTACAATTGTACCATTAGAATCAATGGCTAAAAATTGGACTATAATAGCGCCGATTTTCACTCCCAAAAAATGCTCTTTAACATAGCGCTCATTTTGACATTTACTATAGCGCCCTGTAAAAAAAACATTGGGGCTAAAATGAGAGGATGCTCAGTTGTGTTAGCACCTAGTTGTACAGACGGGGAATTTATCTCTTCTCAAACTTTTAAAGATATTTCAGTGTAGAAATCACTTTTTCACACAGTTTAAAAGCAGATTATCTTTAAACAACATACCGCATATTTCAGTACCATTTAGGCAATTATATCATGCTCTAAACATTATTTCCATGTACCCTACTCCAGGTTTTAGCAGAGTCATACACACGACCAGACTTTTCGGCATCAAAGGTCCGACGATACGAATCCGTCGGACATTCCGATCAGGCTTCATCGGATCTTTTCTGTCGAAAAATCTGACGGACTTTAGAAATAGAACATGTTTCAAATCTTTCCAACGGACTTGAGTCCTATCAAAAAATCTGATTGTCTGTATCCAAGTCCGACAGACCAAAAACGACGCAAGGGCAGCTATTGGCTACTGGCTATGAACTTCCTTATTCTAGTCTGGTCATACGTCATCACATTCGAAACAATCGGACTTTGGTGGGATCGTGTGTAGGCAAGTCCGTTTTGTCGGATCTCCGTCAGAACTCCCTTGAAAAGTCCTTCAGAGTTCAGTCCGATGAGAAGTCCGCTCGTGTGTACATGGTATAAGGGTTTGGGCGCTATTTGTATTCAGGGAACTATAGTAAATTAGATTTTGGGAGTATTTTTTTTACCAGCGCTATAGTGAGTACCTTTTAGCACTAATTATTGGGATTATGGCTAATTAGCGCTAATTAGCACTGCGGCGCTATGGTAATTGACCCCCTTAGTGTAGTATAATAGTTTTGGTATTTAAATAATACATATTTTGCAAAGAGGTCTATACATCAGACCACAAATGAGGACAACTAGGGAGGAAAGAGAGATTTGGTTTCAAATGGACAATCCCTCCAAATGGGGGACAGTTATGTTTTTAGCTATGATGTTACCTGGTTGGCGTGTGTGAAGCCTCAACACATTTTAACCAGTATGCACATATGTAAAGGCTATACCTTTGTAAATCTGACCACCCTTAATAGAAAAAGCCATACACATATCTGTCTCAAAAAAGAAGTGATTATACAATGAGATTATATGTGGCATTAATATAAAAAGTAAACTGTTCTAAAAGCTATAAACTTGCCTGTGTAAAACAGTATCGATGATGTTTGATGTTTGAATAATATCTGTTTGACACTACATACAATGCTTAGTCATAGACTTTATGATTATAGGCTGTATGTAGCGTGAAAAGCTAAAAATATTCCTGTTTTTTTTTTTTGTTTTTTTTTGCTAGACTTAAAGCATTTTAATGGCAGTAATATCTATTTATGTCATTATTTACTTTTTTGCACTAGTGTACTGTAACTAAACTAAGGCTGCTGCAAACTAAGGACCTGGAGAGGTTATGTATTTTTTAAAGGAATGATGCTTACTTGTGGTTGACCTGGAACCTCTGACTATTTAGGTGAAGATAACTGGCATCACTAGCGGTTGGGGGCTCTTGCTATTGCATGGGGAGATTTTCCAACCTAATAAACCATCTATCTAAGAATAGACCAAATATTTTTCTCTGTTATGGAACAAAGGAAAATATAATGGTACCTTGTGTATGCTTTAATTCTAAACCACAACCAAAAAATGTATTAGGAAAATATTGTACTTTTGGGGTACTGAAGAGCTCAAGAAATGTGTATGGTTTCAAGACATGTGAAGCCCATTGTGTGTTCCGAATAAATAGCTGTGTGTTTTACCATGTTCTTTCTCAGAGTGATTCCTGTATGGGAGGGTCTGACTTAATTATATCCACCTGAGCAAATCTCAGTGATCTAATAAGGGAGCTGCAATCATTCATCCCTTTAGAAGGAGGCAAGCCTTAGTGAGTATCTCATAAAAACTTAAGCTCATTTTGTAGGGAATGCCTAAAATTTGACCTGTATCTCTGTGCAGACTTCTGGTAAAATCGCTGAACCAACCCAACAAGCAGAAAATGACATTTCTAGGGGCTATCCATACACCAACAGTGTAAAGAATTTCTCCAGGTTGCCATATTACATTAAACTTTTAAAAGTTATACAAAAACTACAGTGGCTGACGATTTAAATGGTTAAGTATAACTTAGGGCACAACCCTTTTTTATTAAGCTTTGGATAGCGTGGAGAGGGATTCGTACACTGTTTACTGTTATCATGGAAAGTGAAAGTAAAACAAAGTCCCAAATTTTGGGTTGACATCAGAACAGTAATAGAGGGGAAATCTAATAGGTATACCAGTTCAAATGACCCTGGTGTCCTGCAAGGATTCCCTCACTTTGGAGGGATTTCCTCTCACTTCCTATGTTGGCTTTGGGACATGAAGTGAAGTGAAATTTCCTCTATGGGACACAGTTTTAACCCTCCCAAAATAAAAAAAGTTACACTTTAAACTTAGTAGCTTGTATAACAATTCTATATTTAATACTATTTTTTTAAACAAATGTGGAGTTTTTAACCCTCTATTTTATGAAGGGTGGTGACGAGTCAATCCATTGGATTTGCCAATCTATCCAATTCAAACATACAAATTGTTTACCAAGTTGTGGAATAGTCAGGGTGATTTAAGCGAAATAAATTTTACTGCAAATTTACTGATTTGTAAGCTCTAAATTTCACTGATTAAGCTACTTAGGCAACATTTTTTTATTATTTAGAGGTGTTTTTTTTAGGGGTATCATAAATGTATTTAGGGAAATTTTTATGTTTTTGGTTGTCAATTGTGTACTGTCACTTAAAGAGTTTTATTGTACCTTTTTCACTGTCCGTTTTCTTCCTTTGGAGAAAAAAAATCAAATAATAAGGTCATTTTGGCACAGGAATATGTCCAGGAAAGTTGAAAGGTCCATCCCTAGTCCTCATGAACTATGTATACCATTGCAACCTAAAAAATAAATAAAAAACATCTTAGTTTTTCCTTCCCTATGGACACCAATGCACTCATCTGCAATAGTAATCTTCTGACTTTCACCAAAATGTTTGAAAATTAAACTCAGATATGCTTATTACTTCTCAGTAAATGCATATTCTTTACTAATTCACTTCTATGGTTCTCCCCACCTGTGCGCCATATGAACACAGATGCCTCACCTATCCTCACTAATCTGAGGTTAGATATGGTATGACATATGGTTTTATTGATGAGCTGTGTCATCATATAACTCCTATCTTGGGGTCTTGGGGTGTCCACTTGACTTTGAAGAAGTGAACTGCCAAGGAATCGAGGACCTTTTATGAGTTCACAGAGCAGATGAGTTCACCTGGCAAAGTAACGTGTTATCTTGATGAATATCATCCATTTTGTTTCAAAATATGAAAAATGTATATGAATATAGGAAAGAATTAATGGGTAAATAAATCCGTGAACCAAAGATAAGAAACACCAGATTAGAACATACCACATAATGAAAACGCAAAGGTCTATATTGAATGACAGGAGAAGGAAATGTAACAAATGCAAGGGTCTTCAAATCTGTTCTGGTTTATTGTAAACCTGCAAAAATTAAGATAAAGAATTGCGTGGCGTTCTTCTCAGATATTTCACATGCCAGACCGTTTATTATCCATTTTGGACTATTGTGGGAATTGGATGGATCCCTACTGAGACTTTTCTACAGACTCACCAGGATCAACTCTGGCACGTACAATAAACAGACCTCCTACTTACTTTGGTTAAAAAAGTGACTATTTTGGTAACCAATTACAAAAAGAGCACTGTACACTTAGACATATGATACTCTTTAGACATCATTTCAGAAAATAAAAACCTTTTTATAAACTCAGTATTATATCTATCTCCTTTTGTTATTTGTATGGTTATAGGTTATTGGGAAAAAAACATTAAAGTGAAAATAACATTAACATCATTGTGCTAATAATATGAACAGCAGTGTCCTATACCCATGGGGGAGGAGAAGAAAAAAGGTTGCACATTTGGGACAAATTTTACTGTTTTACACAACAAATTTTAATTTCTTTTGAGATTATGTAAATCAATTCTGTTAAACTCAAAGCACCATCTCTTTCTCACACTCACGTACAAATGTATATTATAATATGTTTTCAATGCCTTCTTTGTTTACAAAGTGAACATCGTTTTTTTTCCCCTTAAAATCCAAAGAATTATAAATATACCAGAAACCCTTTTTATTTTAAGCTGAAAGATTACTATAAGTGAGCTTTCAACATAATGATTTCAGGAAAGGGAGCTCTCCAATTGCTAAGCAGTATAAAATACAGTACTGTCCGTCTGTTGCATTAAAACAGGATTTTATTCCATCTATGAACTTGAGCATCTCAAATAAATAAAAGAAAATCGTGAAAGTAGACCTTTGTATATTCTATGAGATTTAATTTTTTACTTTTGTTTTATTTTTTTGGATCTCTACTAAAAAGCAAAGATTTAGGACAACAGCTGATACATGCCACCGAGACAGCACTGTACGCATTCAATAAAGGTCTTGTGAAAAGAAAGAAAAAAAAAAAAGATTGTGGATTATGAGATTATAATATGACTCTGTTTCTACAAAATCAAACTAGTCTGGTGTCTCCTTCAACACATTCCAATATATTTTCACAATTTTTCAGGTGGTCCAAATACATTTTCATGACATTCAAAATACAAGTTGAATAAAAAATAATTAATTATTAAAAAAAATGAAAATAATAGAAAATTTGTATTAGACTTTTTGATTTTTTTTTTCCATAAGCTTTGCTCAGGGATAGGCATTTATAAATATATCATGGTTAAACTGAATGTAGCCTAATAGGGTTCATGACATTTTCAGATATGGTTAATAACACAAACCTAATTTACTGTTATTTTTTTTTTTTCATTTTAATTTGAGTCAGCTTTCGTGCACTAAACACTAAATTTCCACTCTTTGTTAGCAAACCAAGCCGCTGGTTTTTAGCTTTATATTAGCTTGCAAATTATTTTATTGCTTATGTGGTTGATTTGATTTTTTTCCGAACAACTGGTAATAATTATATGGATTTAAAGATGTTATTTCCTTCCTTGCAATGGCTGTCTGTTCTGAAATTAGTACATTTGAATACAATGCTATTTTTTTTTTCATATGACTAATACCATATGGAGCACTTATTGTATGTTTTCTTATGTCTATTTTAAAAATTGAAAAAATAATACTGTGACTGGCTAAAATTTTGTGGAGCACCCATGTGGGTATTAACACAGTTTATGGTAATCTGCCATAACAAGGACCAGTTTTTTCCTGCATGATATTGTTGTGTGAAGTGTGTGAAGTATTAATTTATATATCGAACATTTGAGGTAAGTTCATATTTTATTACTACAATATATGCTCTGCACCTTAAAAACAACATAGGCTCAAAATGTATAGGGAATATTCCATATTTGCTAAAGAAAATGTAAAGCTTGTATTGCATAATTGCTACACAAGCTAAAAAAAATAAAAAGTATACTTTTAATTAAACATTCTAATTGTATTCCATACACTGCTTTTGTACAACACTCCCGGACCTTTGCACAGAGCCTACATTTAGAGTTCAGTGGACCAAAGGGATCCTGGGGCATATTCCCTCTATATCACAATATTGGTAATGTTACTAGTTATACTAGTGTTTAATTATCCAATTAGTTGGAGAAATAGCATGACAAAACCTACATTAATTTGTATGTTAACCTTTACAATTTTCAATAGAATGGGCTCATAAATATATATTTTTACTGTCACATTAGGCACCCATGCTGAACAGCTATGTTTGTTACAATATGTGCTTATTTCTCATCTACATGTACTGTGGATACATAAACTGGGTAATCCTCAGATTGAATAAAAGATGTCAGCTGGCAAAATCAACCTGTGAAAGGGAGGAATAAGGGGTAGATTAAAGCTTTATTTGACATGAACACAGTTTTTGGTTCACTTTCTAGTATGTTCAATGTTTTTACTTCAGTTGCAATATTACAATGTCCAAAAAATGGCAGAGAATATGCCCTGTACATACGGTCGGAATTTCCGACGGAATATGTGTGATCGGAGCTTGTTGTTGGAAATTCCGACTGTGTGTGGGCTCCATCGGACTTTTTCCATCGGAATTTCCGACACACAAAGTTTGAGAGCATGCTATAAAATTTTCCGACAACAAAATCCGATCCTTTAAATTCCGATCGTGTGTAGACAAATCCGACGGACAAAGTGCCACGCATGCTCAGAATAAATTAAGAGACGAAAGCTATTGGCTATTGCCCCATTTATAGTCCTGACGTACGTGTTTTACGTCACCGCGTACGGAACGATCGGATTTTCCGACAACTTTGTGCGACCGTGTGTATGCAAGACAAGTTTGAGCCAACATCCGTCGGAAAAAAACAACGGATTTTGTTGTCGGAATGTCCGATCAATGTCCGACCATGTGTACAGGGCAATATAGTTGGAACAATCTATGTGGTCAATGAGATGTTGCAAAGGCTCACATAGAAAGCACTTTATATAATTTGGAACACTGTCATGCCTTCGTAATCCAATTTATTTGTAATATTATTGTCCTGTTCCCAGCATCCAGGTTTTGCTTGAGTTGCACTCTCTCTGTCCTCCTGTAGGGTGAGAACAGAAGATCCCAGGAGCCGCACATCAGAACAAGATCTGCTGTATGTAGAAAAGTGGCAGTCTCCGCCTGGACTCCTGACAGAGCATGTTTCCAACACATTTCACTCCTCCCACTGGAGCTTACTCATGGAGATGGAGTCTCTGGTTGGAGGGGGCAGTTTATATGCATCATCAGCCACCACTATGTGGGTAATGAGGTATCAGGTGTCTGAGATAGCATACCAGGCTGGTCATGGATATTATCATTAGGAAGGTCTATGGACAAAGCAACTCTACAGAGAATCTATTTGCTTGACTGGCCAGCTTCCAGTTTAGTCTGTGTGTAGATAAAGTAAAGTGCAAAGATACATGGTGGTGTAGTTAAGATATAAAATATAAAATACTACCCCCCCCCCTTCTTCCCCCATTAAAGACCCAAAAGCTTTACTAGTATGGTCCCTAAAAACAAAAAAAAATAGAAAATTTAAAAAGGGAGAAATATCCTGCAGGGTGACTTAGGTACTTATGTAGACACAGCCTCTGGGTGGAGACCAAACCTGTTTTAAGCCTGCCAAGTCCTTAGTGTTTGCGATAGTGTTTGTGACACATGCTTCAAGCTCCCTGTTTGCCTGCCTTATTTCCATACCTTGACTTTTGCATTCCCCTGATGCCAGCCTTGCCAGCTAGTTTTGATTTCCTTCTTATCGATCTCGGATTGGACTTTGGACTACTCTCTGAACTTTGCATGCCTCTTGACCACAGATTTGATCCTGACTACTCTGTCCTGAACCCAGGCTGCCATTGGACCACTCTGCCTGTCTGCCAATAAAAAGTAGCTGTTTGCTGTGTTTAGCTTGTGCCTGCCTCGGCGTGGTAGCCAGGCACTATAGCATTGCGTATAAGACCTGGGGCAACCAAGTACTGGTAGACCTACTTGCCTTATGGGAAAGGGGGCTGCTTTAGGTGAAGAACACAGAGCCAACTATAGTGCCTGACCAACAATGCTAGGGGTAGGTGTGATACAAGCCCTACAGAAGGGCACTTGTAGTTATGAAAGTAGACAGATAGTCTAAGTTACCAGATCTAGCAGGTGCAGAGGCCAGGAGAGGACTGGACTAGGATGCGGGGGGCCATTTATCCTCTTCTCTTATACTAATAAGATGTGTTCAGCTGGTGGCCCTGAGCACAGAGGCTTCAATAGACATCAAAGTGGGATGTGCAGCCAGTGACATAGCCTGGGTGTTGTAAAGCTACCTGCTACCTGTTCAAACATGTGAATACATAGTCTGAAATAAAAAAGTGGGTCTGAAATTTCATGTGACCAAAAGCCAATGGCTACAAAGGAAGCTGATACTGGAAGAAGATGTAAAAATGCATGTCACAATAGGGGCAACAGGGAATTCTTTCCCTACCATGAAAGGGCCACTTGGTTGTATTTGGCTCCCAAGCCAAAAGTTTCTAGGCTTTCCCTGCCAAGGACACCATAAAGAGATACAGGAAGAACCAATCAGGTAAGTGCTTCCAAGGCCAGCTTATACCCACCAATTTTTGCTGGCAGAGACCATTCTAACCATGTTGGCATTTTTGACAATGGAATATTTAACCAGCAGGTACTTTATATAAAACTAGCTATATACATACTAAATTGGACTTAAGTGCATCTGTGCCCAGACTATGGACATTAAAGTATTTACTTATTCTTAACAAATAGTAAAAGAGCTTTAAATGCTGACCTCTGTAGATGCGGTAACTCATACACAAAGTTCACAACAGAAACTCTGAAGTCAGGTTTTATTAATTTTCTCAAAACTTAGGCTACTTTCACACTGTGGCGGGGGGCATTAGCAGTAAAGCTACGCTAGTTTTACCGGTGCTTTACGGCCGCTAGCGGGGCGCTATTAACCCCTGCTGGCGGCCGAATAAAGGGTAAAACTTTGCAGTCGCTTCGGCAGGGCTGCTAATTGATTTCGATGGCAGGGGCGGTTTAGGAGAGGTGTATACAGCACTCCCGCACGGCCCCAAAGATGCTGCTTGCAGGACTTTTTTTTCCCGTCCTGCAAGCGCACCGCCCCAGTGTGAGAGCACTTGTATTTTGACACTGGGTAGGCTTGAGAGGCGCTTTTCAGGCGCTATTTTTAGCGCTAAAACACCTGAAAAGCGCCCCAGTGTGAAAGGGGTCTTACAGCATTAAGTTCTTTACATTTGAAAGGTTGGCAAGATGCCAAGTCCCTGCTTCCAGGAAAAGTAAGGGGAGAGGAGCTGTGATTTTAGTGCTTCTATTGTGAATTTTAATGTTGAAATAATCCACAGCAGGGATGAACCAGGGGTGCCTGGGCTTGGTTTGATAAACAACATACCAGAACACCAACATCCAAATATTGTATTCAAGATGCTCACAGCCGAAGAATGCAATGTTTCAGGGCCATGCAGGTCAGACATGTCAGGGTTGGTTTAAAGTGGGTTCGGTGAATATTACTGAAGATTGGTTGCCAAATCTGAACTCCATTGAAGTCAATGGGAGGTCATTTTTTTTTTTTTTTGCTAATAGGCAAGGAATTGTAAAACAAAGGGCATGGAGAATTAGGCATGTCCCTGGGGAACATATGCTAAAGAAAAAAAAATGTTTTAATTTTTTTTTTTGGCAGGGAGCAGCAATTTTATGACAGAACATTAAAACAGAGCAACATTAAAAATGTAAACTTCCTTTAAATAACATGCATGGGGATGTCCTTGATGCCCTTGACCTTGCCTTAAGTAGGATGTATACAACCTACTACAGCAAAACTGACATTTACAAAGTAAAAAATGCTGTCTAAATTGCTGGTAAATGACAGTTCTGGACTGCTTACTTCTGTTTATAAATATAAAAAACTGTGAATTTCCTTCATCTATACCAGACCCTTCTCCTAGGTGCTGATATAGGTATTAAAAATGATCCCATAAAAAAACAACACAGGGTTCTCCCTATAAATACCTGTCAAGGGGGACACTACACAAAAAAAAAATGTCATGGGGTCCCCCTAAACTCCATACCAGACCTTTGGGGTCTGGTATCAATTTTAATGGGAAACCCATGCAAAAAACTAGAAAGGAAAAGCATGATGTCATCTCCCTAAATCAATACTAGACCCTTATCCAACCATGCATCCTGAAAGGCCAGGAAAGGGGGGATAGGTGTGAGCCCCCCTTAACCATACCAGGCCACAACACATCCTTGGAAAAACACCCTGTCCCCATGTTAAAGAGGACAAGGGGCCTCTTCCCTACAACCCTGGCCTGGTGGTTTTTGGGGGTCTGTGGATGGAGGACATATAAGAATCTAGAAGCCCTCTTTAAAAATAAAGGCACCCCCAGGTACTGGTGCCCACTTACAGGCTTAAGGGTACACAGTAGACATGTGCATTCGTTTTCTCCCGAATGCATTTTCGTCCAAATTTCAGGTATTTTTGTTATCATTTTAATAAACGATAACGAAAGTGCAGAATCCGAAAAACGAAAGATCCGACATAAACAAATGCTTTATTTTCGTTGCTACAACAGTTCGATATAGATAGGAGATTCGACATGATGATGACAATAACAATCTGTGTCCATCAAACCTGTGGTCGAATGTGCCTAACCTTAACTCTATTAGTCCAAGATTATTCTACATAGAGAGAAAAGATTTGACGTAGAGAGAAAAGATTCGACGTAGGGGAGAAAAGGTAAATAAAAATAATGATGATGATGAATGTTATTGGCTGATTGTAGCCAAAGAGGAGGAGCAGTAAAATAGCTAGAACTAAGTACACACGTACTTTGGCTTATGGTGTCTGTTGAAAGTTCTAAGAAGATTCGACGGAGCACGTAAACTATATGGAGTCGTACAGTTTAGCTGCTCCGTCGAATCTTCTTTGAACATTCGACAGACACCATAAGCCTTTAATGACAGATTCGACCCTAATTTGGATTTTTGGACGAATGCAATTTTTAACGAAAAACGAAATGAATAAAAACGAATTTCGGGAGTAACTAAATAAATGTATTTTTCAGACGAAAACGAAATTCCGAAACGAAATATTTCAGTGTGCACATGTCTAGTACATAGTACTTCTACCCATTCACAAAAAGAGTGTAAAATGTAAATAAAGACTTTAATTAAAAAATAAACCCCAACAAATGTCCCACAATGTAAATCTATCATCAATGACGCTGTCCAGCAATGCAGATGCACATCAATCATGGTACGGCTGATGACGTAATTTATGACAAAACGATCGCTGGGACTGATACGCACACACACTACTATGCATGCGCGATCGCTATCTGGCAATTTACAAGCGATTTGTTTGGATTTATGTATCTATCTGCCTGCATTCTACTAATCTGATGTAAGTGCATTACTTTTTATTAAATTCAAAGCTGATACACTATCACACTATGTGGAGTCTTTTGTTTCATATATACTTCAGCTAGCTGGTCTACTGATGGTTTTTGCCACTACTTCCTGGTCTGTTGAGAGCCTTTTGGTTTACCAATTAAGGACACCTGAGAGAGTACCTAGGCTTTTCTTCAGTGGATCAGAGATCCAGTCAAGCGTTGTATGACCTCCCTGAGTAAAGCCTCGTACACAGGATCCGACTGTTGGCCAACAGAGCGTCAAACTTTTGTCCGAAGGGTGTGTGCCAGGAACTTTGTCTTGCATACTAACGGCATACAATTGTCAGCCAACAAACATGAACGTAGTGACGTACTACGTGGAATTTCAGTTCCTGAGTACCACCCTTTGGGCACCTTCTGCTAATGTCGTATTTGGTGAGCATGGATTCCGAGCATGCGTGTTTGTACTTTGGACTTTTGTGTGACGAACTTGAGTACAGACGCTATGAAAATCTGACAGCAGACCGTTGTCCGCCAAAAACTTACTAGCCTGCCAGCCAACATTTGTTGGCAGAAAGTTAGACAACAATTTTCTGAAAGAGCGTACTAACGGTCGGATTTTAGGCAAACAATCTGTCATCACACAATTCCCTGCCGAAAATCCGATCATGTGTGCGAGGCTTAAAGTGGTTGTAAAACCTTTACAACCACTTTATACTACAGGCAAGCCTATAATTAGGCTTATTTGTAGCTACCCTGGATATCTCCTAAACCTGCGCGGTTTAGGAGATATCCCTGTATTTGCATGTGCCGACGTCATCGACACATGCGCATCTAAGCAAACTGAAGCAACGGCACGTAAGTGTCGTTGCTTCAGTTGCATTTTGCCATTACCGGCGGCTCCCGCGTGCATGCGTGGGAGTGGCGTCATCGTGGCTCCGGCCAATCACAGTTCCGGAGCCACAATACCCACAAGTAACCCTCCGGGGAGATGTATTATATGCATTGTGTAATATATTGCAAGTATTTTTAGCGCTGCACATCTTATTTACATATTGTTTGTGTCTGGTACCTGGGTTATAGTGCACAGCTGCTGTTTTGTTTTAGTTTCTAAGCGCGGATACAATTTTTACACATAATCATGATGAACGATTCCATTTGACCACCACTGACCAACAGACACATCCCATCGCTACACTCACTGCAAATGACAGCTCCGGTCCCTGGCGGTAAATGTAAACAAAGGGGGTGGATTATACCCAGTGATGTCATTTGTTTAATTATGGTCATTTTATTAGGGGTGTCAGCACTATCCCTCCTGAAAATGAATGGGGCTGGGTGATGCCACTGGCTGCTAAGGACATGATGGGTGGCAGCACTCACTCCTTCCTTAGTTACCATAACCAGAGGAAGCTATCATATATAGTAGTGGTAAAAAATGAGCTAAAATTTAGTTCTTCTAATGAGCACCCAAACAAGCAAACTGAACCAGTGATCATTTCAACTCAGCCGTATTTACAGCTATAGAGGTCAATGAACACTTGTTTTAAAGCGGAGTTCCAACGACATAATAATAATTGTAATTTTTTTTTTGTTTTACATTTCCTAAGGTCAGAACATTGACATATAACATTCATGTGTTTTTAAAAATTCGTCTCCCGATGTCCGCTTTAATATAAAAAATAAGCTTATATTATGGTGTCCTGGCCATTCCCATATTGCTTGTGGACATGTGAAGCCCACAAGCATACTATTCCTGGATACGGTGCAGCTGAGTGACCAGCATACACCGCCCGTTCTCGTGGACGCGCAGTATGACAGGCTCGCAGTGCCGTAAACTTCTCACGTTGCCATCACAACAGGTGGCGTCTTCAGAAGTTCCCGCCCTGTTGTGATGGCAATGAAGCCCTTGGCGCTGCCCACTGACTCCTGGGAAATGATGACACACATCTCCCAGGAGCAGTAGCATGCTCGATCACTCAAATTCGAAGGCCGCACAAAAATTCTTAGTTAAGATTTTCGAAAGAAAATTCTTTCCAAATTTGACTTATGTATGGCCGGCTTAAAGGCTAAGTTTTCTTTCACCTGTGTTTGGTGGAGGTTTCCATTCACTTTTATTTACGATTTTACAATAATAATAATAAGTACAATCACTTACTCAATTACACAAAAAAAGGAAATTATAGTATTAGAGCCAATATCCACATCACCTCTGGACATTTATTTCTTGTGGAGGTTCCTTTCATGCTCCTGCTCCACACCTTGAGTCTCAGTACCTCAGCTCCGACAGACGCCTTGAGCAGCACTTTTGTTGCAATCTCACCACTTCATATTTAGCTCATATATAAGTACCCTAGGGAAGAAGCATTCTCCTCCCTTTGGCTAGTATTCATTCTTGTCAGGCACCATGGCTAGATTGCATTATAAAATATTATTTTCTACTTTATATATTTGTGGTTTTTCCACAGATATTTAATGCATTTGCCCCTGAAGAGTTGAATAAATCCACGAAACGCGTAGGGGTTATTGGATGCATCTCATCTTCATTGGAAGGTTGAGATCAGTTTTATATATACAGATTTTATCTTTGCACTGTTTCTGAGGTGGTCCGTGCCAGCTAGGATGGCTGTTATATATTTACCCTACAATGTATTATCTTGATGCAGCGGTCATATGTTTATTATACAATGTATCATTTATTTTTGTTGCCAGTTTTCTACATACTATGTTTGTTACATGTTGTCATTATGAACACAAACCTATGAATGAATTTTCTTACATGTTATGCAATTGTTATTCAGCAATAAACATCATGTTTTTTATATTGACTGCGTTTATGTTGCCGCACATACCTCATATAAAGTCCCACCTTAGTTCTCTTCTGTTTCTAAAGGCTAAGTTCACCTTTGTTCACCCTTTTTTTTTTTCTAAATTCCAGCTCTAGCGAATATAGCATTAACTTCCTGGACAGACTTTAGGTCATGACACAGGAAGGAGTTGACCAGCTGGTCTCATTATCACACACCCTGCATCATCTACCCTCAGCTGGGAAACTCCTTCCTGTGTCATGACCTAAAGTCTGTCCAGGAAGTAAGGCAGAAGTAATGGAGCAGGGTTTTTCAACATCCATGAAGAGAGTGAGGTAAGAGTGAATAGAATACATGGAAAGCTGTTTTATTTTTGTAAAAGAAGTACATTAATGCCATATTGGTACATAGGGGAGCCGGGGTTTAGAAAAAAAAGGTGAACAAAGGTGAACCTAGCCTTTAGGAGTCTGAGATTATTGGCGATTTATTGACAGGTGCATTTGACCTGCAGTTGACCTCCTTCTGACCTACATTTGACTTATTTCTAAGCTACATCAATCAATTCAGGCTACTTTTGTATTCCCATATTCCATTGACTTGTATGAGATGGGAAACAGTTCTGTGAACAAAAGACTGTTAGCACAGGCCTTTACTGTGAAAGTCTTCTTTTTCTTTCTTATCTCTCACCATTATCTGCATATACACCCCAGGATGTCCCTAGGTGGGAAGACACCTTATGCAATCCAGCTTTTCAAGTACAGAAATGGGCTGCTTCTATTCTGTTTGATAATTTGAAATAAGTCAGCTTCACATGCACAAAGATTAGTTCAGCAACTTGGAAACCTGCCCTTTAGTGGCTTCTCCAAGAACAGTCATTTTCCAGCCTCCCAGAACATCTTCTAAGCCAAAGCTCCAGATTTTAATCATTCATATTTTTGTAAGCATTTCTCAAATTATAATGACATTGGCTAAAAAATGGACTCATCTATCGCCATCAAAACATCTTGGGCACATCTGTGAAGTAATTATATTCACACTCGTGGAAATGGGCATTCTTGAAGTCACAGATGACCACATTTTTGTTAATAAATAAACCTAATACTAACTACCGTGCCACTAATGTTTCAGTACAACCTTCAAAAAGCCTCGTGAATATTCTTCGGACTAATTCTTTGTTAGCATACTGCTCACATATTTGTGCACTACTGATATAACATTGTACGATGGAAAGGTCACTGTCATTTATAATAAAAACAAGGGAGATTAAAGGTCAGACTTCAGTAAAATGATATCATGTTGCAGTCTCTACCAAAAGTCAAAGTATCATTTAATATACATGAATCATGAGTCAACAAATTAACCTCAGTAACAAAGGTTGTAACATGTTTTTAATGGAGGAGAAAAAAAATTGCTCTCACATTCGTTTTTAGACATAGGCAGCAGTAATGTATCAAGAAATTAATTTGTAGTGATCATAATTACAGTAAAGAAGTGATGCAAATAGATTTTAGGCTATAATATTTTAAAGAGTGGTTTGATTGGTTGCATTTGTGTCAAAGAAGGTGAAACGAAGATGGGGGGGGGGAGTGCCACTGTCTAGGAGTAGTATTAGTGAGAGGGCCAGTAACAATATTGGAAAGGTAAGTACTGCACTCACATATAAATGTACAGACATGGCGTATCAATAGGTATTTTATTATGGCATCTACGAATGACGGTTTCCTGCATTTTCAATTAATATAAAATGAGAAGGAAAAGGAGGAGAGAGCACCAATATCTAAGTGTAGTATGTAGCAGTGGCGGCTGGAAGGCATGAGGAGGAAGATGACATGGAGGATGATGACACGGAGGACTGCCGCTCCCCGCTCCAGGTGGATTCAGTAAGAGCCAAAGCTTTTCCTCCCAGCCGAACTGGAAGTGGGTCCTGGCCAATCTGGTCTCAAGACCCGCTACCTGAATGGGCGGGAGGAGAATCAGGAAGACACTAGAGAATATTAATTTGCTAATGTCACACAACTGGGTGGACTCAGGGCACAGTGCTCTGCGCCCTGAGCCCACCCTTTTTGAAGCCAATTAGAGCCTCAGGCTCTAATCACGTGCTTCAAAAAAAAATGAAAACCCCATTGAAATCAATGCGTCCGGCACCCTGCAAGTAGATTAGGAGCCAGGCGCATGAATTAGGGGAGGTCGGCACCCCTGCGCCCCTTATGGACGGGCCGCCACTGGTATGTAGGCAGCTAGAGTTTATGCTACCCCAGCCGGGAGGGCTAGTGTTAGTTATGCTTCCTGTTCTTTCTTGGTGGGCTTTCCTGGGTCCAACCCAATGGTCCTGTGCTGTGTAAAAATGGGACGGGGTCAGAGAGGTTACTGAAAGTCTGTGGTTGCTGCTGTTGCCAGTCTCCGTCCTGTCGGCCTGCTGAATATGCCGAGTCTGGAGAGACAGATAAAGTAATATTAAAGGTTTTTTGCTTTTTTTTTGCGTTTTTTAAATTTAATAACCTGTTATACCTACCTGCTTTGTATAATGGTTTTGCACAGAGCAGCCCCGATGATCTTCTTCTTTGGTCTCCTGCATGTGCTCCTGGCTCCCCCCTTTGACCAGTGCCCCCATAGCAAGCCACTTGCTATGGGGGCACAGGTGCATGCTCACTCCTGAACCCTGCTCAATGTGCCCATAAGACACAGTTCTGCAGCTCGGCCTCGCCCCTACTCCTCATTGGCTCACTGGCTGTGATTGACAGCAGTGGGAACCAATGGCTCCCGCTGCTGTGTCTCACCCAATGAGAAGACTGTCAAGGCTCCCTTGCACATTGCTGGATTGAAAGGGTGCTCAGATGAGTATTGGTAGGGCTGTGGGGGGAGCAGCACATAGAAGTTTTTTTACCATCTTGCATAGAATAAAAAACCTTCTGCCCTTACAACTACTTTAATAAACATCTGCCTTCAGGATCCTGCTACAGCCTGGAGAAACTGTTGGGATTTGCAATCCACTCAGAAGATGCCAATCCTGGATACTAGCACCATGGACTCTTTTCTGTGCAGGTATGCTGGGGCAGCCACAAGACTGAGGTAGGGACTTAGGACGTTAGGAAAAGACTATTGACAATGTTATTTGGAATGACCAAGTTTTTCAGTAAAGGACATTGCAGTATGAAGATAACGGTACAAGAGTTAATACACTGTGAAGATACAAGTGGTTACCAAGGGTAACAAAGGTTTCTCTAGCAGCCTGTCATAAGCATGTACATGTAAGAGGTGTGATAGCCTCTTGCAGGAGTTGTTGTTGGCACTCTCTCCATGAGCAGGTCTATTTTCCATAACAACAGGAGCAGATCAGCACCACAGAGGGTCCCAACCTGTACACAGGTACGAAAGAGGAAGAGTTAAGTGAAGTGCGTGCATGGAGTAAGCACTAGGTGCACGGCGGGGCTTCATACTGTTACTGGGATTTAGGTAGCAGTGATACACTGGACAGGTGGAAAGGGCAAGTGCTCTGAGTGTCCCTCCTAAATGCATCAGTGACTATGGTGGTGTATATTACATTGAGAGAGTTTATTAGAGATTAATTGTCTGTTCAAGTAAAGGTACCCCATGTGCAAGGCAGGGATTCTATCCAAAGTGCCTAGCGTAGCCCAGAAGAACCCACCCCGGGTAAGCCAAAGAAAAGAGGTCATGTCAGTAGGTACTATAAAGAATAACATCAGCAAATGCCAACCTAATAGATTCTCCAATGGATACGAAATGAAAAAGCAAAAAAAAAGAAAAAAAAACTCTATTTAATGAAGGACAACATAAAGGTAGGTATTGCACTCACATAAAGATAAATGCTTACAGTATGTCAATAGGTATTCTACTGCAGCATCAACTGGTGGTTAAATACAATTTTTTTAAATCTTATATATTTTTTAGAAAATCTTTCTAACAATTCTACACTGAGAGCTGTTTGTTCTCTCTCCTTCCCTTTTTTTATCGTTCCATACTTATTGGAGGATTTAAGAAGCCTTTACCTGCGTTTGCTGCCATCGATTTAATATTTACTGAAAAGCTGGATTCATTCATATAATCCAGGAAGTCACCACCGGCTGATGCGGCTATAGAATATTGACATTCCGTAACCGTTTACCTTAATGTGAGTGCAATACCTAACTTTATATTGTTCACAAGTTATTCAGTTTATTACTACACTTAGATAGATGTGTTTTTTCTTTTTTCAACTTTTCTATCTCATGTCCATTGGTGAATCCGTGAAACTGCCATTTGCTGATGCTATTATATAGTACTTACTGACATGTTGTGCCCCTCTATTCATGCAATACCTACCTCTTTTACTTTGCGACTGATTTCCACATTACTACTATGCTTAGATATTTGTGCTCTCATCTCCTTTTCCTTCTTGATTTATATTCGTTGGAAATCCATGAAACCACACTTGCAAATGCCATCATAGTGTACCTATTGATACATTGGGATTGATTTACTTAAACTGGAGAGTGCAAAATTGGATGCAGCTCTGCTTAGAAACTAATCAGCTTCCATTTTTTTTTGTTAAAGCTTAACCATTTGCCGACCACGCTATATCCAAACAATGGCTACATTGTGGTCGTCCAGTTCTGGGGGACACTGCCGAGCATGGATTGAGGTAAAGAGCCAATCAGCGGCTCTTTACCATGAGATCAGCTGTGCCCAATCACAGCTGATCACGATGTCAACAGAAGCCAGCTACCGGCTCTTTTTAACGCTCCTTCTCACGCTGTCAACGTGTGGAAGAGAGGATAAAAGAGCCGATAATCGGCTTCTGCAAAAGTGCTGCCAATCTGTGTCCACCACTGATATTAATCTGTGCCCACCACTGCTACCAATCTGTGCCCACCACTGCTGCCAATCAGTGCCCATCACTGCTGCAAATCAGTGCCCACCAGTGACTCCTCATCAATGTCACATATCAGTGCCCATCAGTATCACCTACCAGTGCCCATTAGTGCTGCCTACCAGTGCCAATCAGTGATGCCCATCAGTGCCACATATCAGTGCCCATCAGTGCCACCTATCTGTGCAGCCTCATCAGTGCCTCTTCATCAGTGCCCATCAATGCCATCTCATCAGTGCCTTCTCATCAGTGCCCATCAGTGCAACCTATCACTGCCCATTAATGTTGCCTCATCAGCGCACATCAGTGAAGGAGAAAAATCACCTGTTTGCATAATTGTTTAACAAACTAAGAAAAAGTTTGTTTTTTTTCAAAATTTTCGGTCTTCATTTATTTTGCAGAAAAATAAAAAAACCCAGTGGTGATTAAATACCACTAAAAGAAAGCTCTATCTGTGTGAAAAAAATATAAAAATTTTGTTTGGGTACAGTGTTGCATGTCCGCGCAATTGTCATTCAAATTGGGACAGCGCTGGAAGCTGAAAATTGGCCCGGTCATGAAGGGGATGAAAGTGTCCAGTGGGCAAGTGGTTAATTGGACAAGGTGAAGTTAGAAGCTGATTGGCTACCATGCACAGCTGCACCAGATTCAGAGTGTTCTAGTTTTTGTAAATCTCCCCCAGAGTATCCTTCTGTTTGTACATGAGTGCAATACTTACTTTTTCAATATTGTTACTGGTCCCACCAATACTATGCTTAGACAGTGGTGCTTTTTCTTCCCTTTCCCCAAATTTGTTTTACATGAACTGGTGAGAGAATTCCAAAGTTCGCACAAAGGGACTGCTGATGCTGTATAAGTGTACTTCCCCTAAGAGATGCTGTTTTATACAGTCGCTATCTAGAGGTTTTTTTTTTTGTCATCTTCCTTTATCACCAGTGGAGGGATGTTCTCCTGGCTGTGCTCTTCTTTGCACTGGGTTACAAGTAGATAAACTTCTTGAGGTTATATATGTATTCATATTTTTTTACTTTGTATCAAAGAATTGTTTTACTTTATATGAGATGTGTAAGGATCTGGAAGGATCTGTGCAGACTAAGGTAGGATGGAAGAGGATACGTAGAGTCAAGTCATAGGAAATATCTGGTTTTCCTCAAAGCCCCTGATGGCTAGGTTGGGTTTGCATGAGTACTCATCCTTGGAATGGCTTTTTTGTTGCCAGTAGAGGCCAAAGTGCCAATCATTAGGCAAGTTCATGGCCAATAACAGGCAACAGGTTTTATCCAACAGCTAGGGTTTGTGCCAAAGGGCCAAACAGATACAAGGGTAGGGAAAGGTGTCAAAGATAATTTTTAGGAAATAACCAGAGTCAAGCATCAAAACCCAATCTGAGAAGCAAACACATTGCCACCCTTTCAATGTAAACTTAAAAAAGTGTAGCTGGAATTATGATTTACAGGGTACAGTATGTCCAGGTATTACACAAACTTAACACCAAACCTCCTGCTTCCCCTCTAGAATAATTTCTGTAGTGAGAAACTGCTTTTATTATTCCTCTTGACATTACCACCAGGCCCGTAAAATGCTTACAGGAGAAGTTGCTGGGAGCTAATGCCCCGTACACACAAGCGGAATTTCTGTCGGAAAAATCTTGGATGTTTTTTTTGACGGAATTCCGCTCAAGCTTGGTTTGCATACACACGGTCACACAAAGTTTCTCTGAACTTTTGACCGTCAAGAACGCGGTGACGTACAACACTACGACGAGCTGAGAAAATTAAGTTCAATGCTTACGAGCATGCGCCAAATTGTTTCCGAGCATGCATGGTTTTTTGCGCGTCGGAATTGCATACAGACGAACGGAATTTCTGTCAAGAACTTTTTCCGTCTGAAAAATAGAAAACCAGCTCTCAATCTTTTGCTTGTGGAAATTTAGACAGAAAAAGTTGGATGGAGCATACACACGGTCGGAATATCTGACCAAAAGCTCCCATCACACTTTTTTTTATGGAAATTCCGCTCGTGTGTACAGGGCATAAGGGTATATTGATCTAAGCACACCCCCAGAACTACATTTCTCAAACTTGTCTTTACACACAAAGAGTGGGCAGGTTATAAAGGCAGCAGCATTGTTTTGCTAGGAAAGAAATCAATGTATGACTGAGGAAAGGGACAGAGAGGGGCAGGAGCCCAAACAGGAAGTTATCAACAGATATTTTTCTGTCATTGCAGCATTTTTCAATGGATAAAACATGAAGATATATGACTCTATTACAGAGTACTCAATATACTGTACTTTAAGAGGCACACAGATGAATCTTCCAGGTGCTTGTGTTTTAAATCACAGTCATTGATTCACCACTAGGGATGGGTGAACAGTTCGGCCCAAGCGTAAGTTCGGGCCAAACTTTCGCTGTTTGGATGTTCAACAAACAGCCGAACAAACGGGTCGTTCAACCGTTTGTTCGCCCCCGAACCAACCACAATGCATTGCGGCGCTGAACAGTGCATTGCAAGCCCTGATTTGCTGAAGCAGTGAAAGTTTCAGCCAACCAGGGCACAGAGCACTGTCAGAGTCATGATTGGACACTGTCATCATGACTTTATACAATCATGGCTCATTCCTGCCCCACAATATAAAAGTATTCTTTCAATGGCAGGCATTTTCAGTGTGATTTTGGCATGGAGAGGGATAGAACAGGGCTCTGTTCAGTGCTATTAGTTAGTTAGTGTACTATACTGTGCTATTCTGCTTCAATTGTCAGTGTAGAATATTAGTTTAGTGTAAGTCTAGGGATAGTGTGAGTGTAGTGAGGAGGACCATCATTCAGCTTTGCATAGTGTGCAGCTAGAGTAGGGACAGCTCAGATAGTTTCACTGTAGTGTAGTGAGACTGTGTCATTCATATATACATTAGTGTAGAATAGGGACAGCTCAGATAGTTTCAGTGTAGTGTAGTGAGACCGTGTCAGTAATCTTTACATTAGTGTATACCTAGAGTAGGGAAAGTTCAGATAGCATCAGTGTAGTGACGGTTGAACACCGTCTATTTGATTGCGTTACTGCCAGTTTAACGCCATATAGTTTTGTGTGCATTAATACCAGTTTAACGTCATATAGTTCTGTGTGTGTTACTGCCAGTTTAACGCCATATAGTTCTATGTGCGTTACTGCCAGTTTAACGCCATATAGTTCTGTGTGCGTTACTGCCAGTTTAACGCCATATAGTTTTGTGCATTACTGCCAGTTTAACGCCATATAGTTCTGTGTGCGTTACTGCCAGTTTAACGCCATATAGTTTTGTGTGTTACTGCCAGTTTAACACCATATAGTTTTGTGTGCGTTACTGCCAGTTTAATGCCATATACGTAGTTCTGTGTGTCACTGTATGTTTGGCTCATTATATTGCAGTATATTATAGTGTATCCATGGAGTGTGTCTGTGTAGTGTGAGTACTCAAATTAAAGTGCACCAAACACCTCTTTACATTGATTAAAGTGCATCTATGTACAGATTTCAAGTTCTTCTTTACATTTGCATATACGCACTGCCCCCTCCCTCCCAATAATGTCTGGGAGGACAACAAGGAGAGGCAGACGTTCCCTTGGCACTGTAAGGGGGCCAGCAACAAATGTGTCTACAGGCAAAGGTGGACGTGGTGGTCAGTCCTCCGGCAGGGCATCATTTCCTCTGTTTAGTGAGTTTGCCCGTGCTATCCAGCCACAGCATGCAGAAGAGGTTGTGGACTGGCTTACTAAACCTTCCTCATCCTCCTTATCCTCTGTCACGCAAGCAGAGACAAGTGTGCAGTCCCTTGCAGTTGCCAGACTGGATAAACCCGCCTCCTTGCCCACATCTATTCCTGCCATAGCCCCAACATCAGCCATTGAGGAATCAGCTGAGTTTGAATTTGACCACAGCATCAGCCACTTGCTCCTTGATGATGCCCAGCCATTACTGGATTCAGATTTTGGTTCTGAGGTTGAGTGATGACAGGAACATGAGCCTAGAGAGAGGGAGGAACACTGGTAGACAAATTGGTAT
Organism: Aquarana catesbeiana; assembly: GCF_042186555.1. Taxonomy (NCBI): domain Eukaryota; kingdom Metazoa; phylum Chordata; class Amphibia; order Anura; family Ranidae; genus Aquarana; species Aquarana catesbeiana. The sequence goes on along the minus strand of NC_133330.1, from coordinate 310,395,573 downwards.
TCATGTTCCCCAAGCCGCAGCGTATTGCCAAGTTGTCTCCAGTGGTAATGATGAAGATGGAGGAGATGGAGATGATGATGATGGGGTCACTGATGTGACTTGGGTGATAGATAAAGCAGAGGAGGAAACTGAAGGTGAGACAGCACAACCCCAAGGAGGCCGACATCAAGAAAGAGTAGAGAGCAGCCACCCTATTCCCTTACAGTCTGCAGCTGTTATCTCCTGGCCCACTCTCCAAAGCTCAGCTGTCTGGGCCTTTTTCAGCACTTCTGCAGCAGATTGCACTGTTGCTATCTGCAAACTGTGTCTCAGGCACATGAAACGTGGCAAAAATACCAACCATATGCATATCATTGCAATTTTATTGCCTTCATCAAGAGCACCTCTATAGGGTTACTGTGGGAAGGCGCCCCCGACACCCAAAGAGTAATTTTTCTGTACCTGTTTGACAGGTGCATATAATTGCAGTTTTTTACAGCAAGGCCAATTCTTGCTTTCATCAAGAGTACCTCTATAGGGTTACGGTGGGAAGGCGCCACCGACACCCAAACACCAATTTTTACTCACCCGTTACTTCTATACAAAGTCAAAGTGACACCAGAATGTATCCAAAAAATCTCTAATCTTGTTCCCAGTGCACTACATTGTGGCCTCATCATACACACTGGCACCCCAACTGTTGCTGAGCAAAATAAAGGCAGCTTGCAGGGAAAATGTCTTTTTTTATTGGCTTTATAAATGCAATTATGGCTGCAGCAGATTCTAGACATGGTACAGATCTGCCACTTTACAGGTAGACTAAGGGGGCCCTCCCCAGGCACAATATTGGAAGGAATTTTTCATTTTTAGGCTTTCACTTTAAAAATCAAAAAATCACTGCTCATTTAAAAATGACGTTTTTCACAAACTTTTTTTTTATTGATACATGTCCCCCAGGGCAGGACCTAGAGCCCTATAACCATTGTATGCCCAATTACTTGCACATAAGCCTTCAAAATGGGCACTTTTGACTTTTTGACATTCGGGTCTTATTGACTTTAATGGGGTTCGCTATTCGGATCCGAACTTTTGCGGTGTTCGGAAGTTCTGGTGCGAACCAAACAGGGGTCTGTTCGGTCCATCCCTACTCACCACCAGTGAATATTTAGTGAAAGCCACATTCACTGCTTTATAAATAAGTCCCCTAGTGGACCTGTGAGTTTAGAACATTTACAATATTGTTGGGAGCTTTTAGGGCAATACATATTACCATTATGTACAATAAGGCCATTGATGTGTTTCTCTACATAGATTTTGTATTAAAATATTAAGCCTTGCTTTGATTAATACTTTCTGCATGCCGAGGATACAAAAATTTTGCTAAATATAACAATTTGTTTAATCACATTCAAATTATACTTCAAGAGGCATGAGCAAACAGCAAATATTGTCATTTCCAAAAGTGGTTCCCATTAAATACATGTTTGTGTTTGACAAACAAAAAAAAAAAAAATGTGCTAATGGCCAACTACTCAAAGGACATTCCAGTTTAAAGAACCTCAGACCTGTCACAGTCGTCTTAGATATATTAATTACATTTAACTTTGTTCTTAGTTACATAGAAGGGGGACATTGCAACTGAATGAAGGAATTCAGCAAATATGCAGAGTACAGAAACACCTGCCAAACTGCCATTCTTGTTTTTGAAACATTGTTCTACACTGAAAGGTAAACATTGTTCAAACGGTGAAATCAATATCTGCCAAAAATGACAAATGAAGTGACCATAAACCGTTGAATTGTATGTTTAAAATTAGTTTCTCTCACATTCCATTCCAATTTTTGGTGGCATCAACAGGTCCAAGATAGTTTAAAAAGGTTTCCTACTCTTTCCAGGTATCTTCTAGACAATCACATAAAGTTGCAGGGTCTTCTTTTTCTTCACCTTTTCTCTGGGCTAGCCAGTCTTCATTTGCAGAGATGTACATTATTACACCATGCAGGGCAGTGTGCAATGGGTTCTTGATGCTCAGCACGCCCAGTATGTCCTCAGTCTGAAACTGAGGCGATCAAGTGCTGGAAAAAGGTTCACTGAGTGGGACATCACTGAAGTATATGAGGTGTGACAACTTAATTCCTGGAATGAAAAAAAATGTTTGTGTAGGAGATTTGTCGTGGTGGAGAATCCAGTTATCAGGCTACAGTTCCTGACTTTTCCTTCAGATTCATGTAATCTTTTCAGTAAGTAACAATGTTGGTTGACCATTGTATCATGTTCTATGAACTCATAGTGAACTATCCCCTTGTGATTAAAAAAAACTACAGCAGCAATGGGAGGTGACGAGAACACGTCGCTCTGCCCTATGCAGCGTTTCTGGATAATGTGACTCTATCACGAAACGCCACGTGGGGCAGAGCGACATGTTCTCGTCACCTCCCATTGCTGCTGTTGTTTCCAGTAGGACGGGCTGTCTGTGAGCTTCCGGCCGGCGCTCCAGACTACCCTACATGCCTACTATTGTCTACTAACATGTGAGTTTAACTTTTTACTTATCCAATAAAGTCAATGATTTTACACTATATGGAGCCTTTTTTTCCTTCTATGACCGTATCTGCAATGCTGTGGGCTGATGTCTGAGTACCTGTCAGTGTGAACATCTTTAGCCTGACCCTGCAGTCTTTGATGTCCCATCTCGGTATAAGGTCTCTGATTCATTGGTCTTGGTTCGAAGCAGTATTAACAAACAGCTTTCTCTGATCCTCTGTAACGGGGGATCATGAGTTTCTGGTAAGCGGCCAGTCTGATTTCACGGTGGTGGAGCAAGCACGCTTTTTTCCTCTCACAGCAAGAATTTATGTTTTTTGGAACTTTTTTAAGATACTTTCATACCACTTGATTTATTTTTATACATGGACTTTTTATTATCACTTTGAACATTTTATTTTTGGATTGATTATTCATTTGACATGTGTTTTGTATATTATGTATACACTAAAGGGGAACTCTTCACTTAGTTCTAAATATTTGGTTTGGTGATGATGTGTATGATCACCAATTGCAACCCCCCTTTTTTTCTTATGTTATTTCTTCTACTACTCAATAAAAACTGAGTCAACTAGTCTGCGACCCAGGCGAGTGCAAGTTAGAACTTTTCGGAACACGCTTGAGTTCCAATGGTTGTGTGACTCACCATTATAGTGCAACGCCACGGACATTTAGGGAATTAAGGTAGAACTATAGGCAACACTTCTTTTTCCAATTTGGATAGAGGAAGGGAGAGTTATAACCCCTGTCAGCTTCTTTTTAACCATCTGTGTCCCATTGCGGAGATTTTGTTTCACTTCCTGTCCATAGCCAAACAGGAAGTGATGGGAAATCCTTGCAAATTATGGGAATCTCTTGGGGACCCCCAGGTCACCATAACTAGTGTCCTCATTGGAAGATTTCCCCTCTATAACTTTTCTTGGGATAACAAAAAAAATATGGGATTTTCTTTTACTTTTAATGATAATGGTAAACAGGACAAGTAGAGAGGGTGAACCTCCTTAAAGAGAGCATGTTCTAATCCCTCTCCACTCTATCCAAAATAAAAAATTAAAAACAAGTTTTTCCTTTAGTTATACTTTAAATTGTCACACCGCATAAATTGCAGCCTAGGTTTCTTCTTTTAAAAAATACAAAAAAAAAATGTCTGGAGTTGGGCTTTAAAGAACAACTAAAGGCAAAACTTTTTTGGATATAGAGGAGAAGGATAAGAACACGTTTAAGGTTTTCATTGCTGTTTGTGACCCTCTTTAATTGTCTTGTTTTCAATAAAATAAAATCGCAAATTTTGTGTTGTCCCCAGAGCAAGAATAGAGAGGAAATCATCCATAGGGATCACTTGTTCTGGTGACAGCCTGGGATTTCCTCCTACTTCCTTTTTTTTGGCCATGGGACAATAAATGCAGGGAAAATTCCCAATGGGACACATAATGCAAAAAAAACCCCAAAAAATAAAAAGGGTTTATAACTCTCCCTTTACTCAATCCGAATTGAAAAAAAAAAGGGTTTGGATTTAGTTCTACTTGAATTTATCTTTCTCCATAGGCTCCAATATTATATATTAAAAGTGTGTCTCATAACTGCGGCTAAATAGGCAACACATATCATATCCTGTGGTCATGCAAAAATCTTACCAGTTATTGGAATCAGGCAACTCATATCCTTCGTTACCCGAGTCTTGACTACACCCACTCCTGCCCTAGCCATTTGAAACTTAGGAATAGATACCTTCCTGCTCGCCTACCATTCAGTTGTAGCTCACATACTCCTAGCAGCCAAATCAGTTATAATAAAACACTGGGGGAAAGACATAGCCCCAAACATCTCTGAAGTTGTACCTTCGATTAAGATCACTTATGAATATGAAATAGCTTTGCCATTAAGGTCCGATTCAAGTACAAAATACAATTGTATGTGGAAACCATGGATTACATGGAGAAACACCTAAATATACGGCATGTATTCTGGAATACTTATGAACCTGCATAGCTGTTATATGTATTTACCAAAAGAGAAGAAGAAACCCCCTATGGGACTTTAAGGGCAGTAGATAGAGAGTGTAACCAAAGTGTATAAAAACATATACATTTTATTACAAATGATTAAAACAATTTTGTCAATCAATTCATAGGTATTGAATAAAAACAATGAACCATCATATAACAATCAATGTACAATATTATACAATACTCTGAAAAAGAAGGTGGGTGGCCCCAGGTCAGTCTTATATAAATATGGACTTAATCATACAGTGGGGTTCACCAAACGACTCCTACTGCCAGTGGCGGTGCGTCCATTAGGGGCCCTCAGGCGCCACCCCCTCTCCCAAGCCACCCCCTCTGTGTACTATGGATAGATTCATGCATTACTGCGGTGGGGGGGTGTTTTTGAAGGACCTGATTAAAGCCAAAGGCTCTAATAGGCGTCAAAAAGGTGCACTGCGAGCGCAAACCATTGCGCTCGCAGTGCACCCAGGTGTGTTAGCAAAGAAATTTAATATTTGCTTTGCTAACACAGAGCCACCTCTCAGCCAATCAGGAGGCCTGGATGTAATATCAGGCACCTGATTGGCTGAAGGCAGAGGCGATCCCATTGGTGCCAAGGATAACAGGAAGAAGACACGCACAGAGGAGTCGGAGGACACAGCATCCATTGCCGTGCTACCATCCCACAGCTCGCCACCTGTCCAGCTGCCTGACACACCACCATGATGGGGTATGTGCTGGGCAGAAGGCGGTTGGGCTCAGTGGCTGCATATTATGGGCACAAAGGCTACAATTAATGGAGCACAGCTGATGCATTTGATGGAGCACAGAGTCTGCATATAATGGGCCCAGTGTCTGCATATGATGGGTACAGTGGCTGCATATTATGGGCACAGTTGGCTGCATATGATGGGTACAGTTGGCTGCATATGATGGGCACAGGTGGCTGCATATTATGGGCACAGTTGGCTGCATATGATGGGCACAGTTGGCTGCATATGATGGGCACAGTTGGCTGTATATGATGGCACATTGGCTGCATATGATGGGCACAGGTGGCTGCATTTGCTGGGCACAGAGTCGGCATATGATGGGCACAAAGGCTGCATTTGATGGCACAGTGGCTGCATATTATGGGCACAGATGGCTGCATTATTGTGGGCACAGGTAGCTGCATTTGCTGGGCACAGAGTCTGCATATGATGGGCACATTTGGCTGCATATGATGGCACATTGGCTGCATATGATGGGCACAGGTGGCTGCATTTGCTGGGCACAGAGTCTGCATATGATGGGCACAGAGTGTGCATATGATGGGCACAGAGGCTGCATTTGATGGCACAGTGGCTGCATATGATGGGCACAGTGGCTGCAATTGATGTTTTTTGTTTGAGTATTTTTCAGAATTTTTCAGTTCGTTTGCGCCCCCCCAAAAAAATTTTGAGCACCAGCGGCCACTGTCCTGTTTCAGAAAAACAAGATCAATTCCTTCATCAGGGTAGAATAAGCGGTTATGTTATGTAGACCATACATGGCCTCGGTACCACATATTCTTTTATTGTCATCTCACTCTGATGTACTGTTTTTTGTTTTCCTGTATGTTCTGTTGGAAACTTAAATAAAAAATTTTGAAATAAAAAAAGTGTGATATTTCTCAGAAATGTCTCAATTTTATGACAAGATTTTGGTGAAGCAAAAACTCTCAAATTAGCTCATCCCTAGTTGAATATTCTTATCTGCTTCATTTTTCTACATAAACGATGGAGCATTATGGGGCTTTTACAAACTGAGTTTTAACACAGAGGAAGGCTTTTAAAGCTGTGATAGGTCCAATATTATATTTAAAAATAACAGAATACAATGGAGGTAATGCTTTTGGAGCTGGTGTTGGCTCAAACTTACTAAAAACACTACTGTATATTTGTTGCAAAAAGACAAAAAGCAAACAGAAGGAGCAGTTAAAAATTACACAACATATCCATTATTTGCTTTCTGCGCGGTGTCTGTGTCTTGTCATCTCTATTAAATGGACTGAAAAAAAAAATTTAATTTGGAACCTGTGAAAGCTCTTTTTAAATTATTTTTGGGAAGGCAGGAGTGAAGGTATGATTAAAGATAGGAAGTGAAAATAATTCTTCAGCCTTAGTTGCTGAGCTCATACCTGGAAAAGATAAGGTGTGAAATGCAATCTGTGTTGGAACTGATTAAAAAGCAGATATCCAATAACTGACCCATGCCTCTGGTTGCTACAAAAAATGTTCTGCATAATTACCAAAATATATATTATTGAAGCTGTGTATAAAATAAAGCAACACTTACAAACGGAGGTCCCCAGTGGAATTCTAGTTTATTAATGTACAGAAATAGCGCCCTATATGGTGTATTAAAGTTCCCTGCTGAATTAAATACTCAGTATGCTATTTAATCTAGTTGCATTTACAAGCGAGCTTTACTAAGCATTTTTAACAGCAGATCATAGCAAAAGTATTTTTCTTTAACTGCCCCCCCCCCCCCCCAAAAAAAAAAAACTAAACAAAAAGAAAACTTAAATTCCATGCGTTACTCATGCCTCAAACAATTTTAAACACTTGTAGGTCTGACTCTCTACAGCAGGGGTCCTCAAACTTTTTTAGACAGGGGGCCAGTTCACGGTCCCTCAGACTGTTGGGGGGCTGCACTATAGTTTAAAAAAATCTGAACTAATTCCTATGCACACATCTTATTTGTAGTGCAAAAAAAAAAAAAAAAAAAAAACAGGAAAAAAACAGTACAATATTTAAAATAAAGAACAATTGTAATCAATATGAACTTATCAGTATTTCACAGACTACCCTCATTACAGAACCACTCCCAATCACAGACCCCCCCTCCCCATCACAGACTCACCGCATAACAAAGCCCCCCATTACAGATCCCCCCCATCACAAAGCCCCCCCAACACAAACTCCTCTCCATCACAAAGCCCCACATAACAGATTCCCCCCATAACAGACTCCCCCATATCACATACTTCCCCCATTACAGACTTTCCCCATAACAGACTCCGCCATCACAGATCCCCCCCATAACAGACTCCCCCATATCACATACTTTCCCCATAACAGACTCTGCCATCACAGATCCCCCCATAACAGACTCCCCATCACAGATCCCCCCCATAGCACAGACTCCCCCATCAGATCCCCCCATAACAGACTCCCCCATCACAGATCCCCCATCACAGTCTCCCCCATAAGACTCCCCCTATCACAGACCACCGCTATCACAAACTCCCCCATCACAGACTCCCCCATAACAGACTCCGCCATCACAGATCCCCCCATATCACAGATCTCCCCATATCACAGATCTCCCCATCACAGATCTCCCCCTATCACAGATCTCCCCCTATCACAGATCTCCCCCATATCACAGACTCCCCCATATCACAGACTCCCCCATATCACAGATCACCCCATCACAGATCTCCCCATCACAGATCTCCCCATCACAGACTCCCCCTATCACAGACTCCCCCCTATCACAGACTCCCCCATATCACAGACTCCCCCCATATCACAGACTCCCCCATATCACAGACTCCCCCATCACAGACTCCCCCATCACAGATCCCCCATAACAGATCCCCCATCACAGATCCCCCCATATCACAGATCTTCCCATCACAGCTCCCCCATAACAGACTCCCCCTATCACAGACTCCCCCATAACAGACTCCCCCATAACACAGATCCCCCCATAACAGACACCCCATCACAGATCTCCCAATATCACAGATCTCCCCATATCACAGATCTCCCCCATAACAGACTCCCCATATCACAGATCCCCATATCACAGATCCCCCATATCACAGACTCCCCCATAAGACTCCCCATATCACAGATCCCCCATATCACAGACTCCCCTCATCAATATTACACTGCCGCCCCTTGTATAATGTCACAGCACTCCCACTCAGCACTTACCTGTATCACGCAGGACGCGAGGCATGGTAGGTCCGGACGGAGGGCGAACTTTGGAAGTGAGGGGCAGGTGATTGGTTCCTGGGACCGCCCCGATGCCTAGTAACCAATCACCTGCTTCTTAGCACAGAAGGTCCTTTGTCCGGGCCTGTCATGTTTCCCTTCCTGTGTGATGGAGGTAGCAGAGGGCAGGAGGAGTGCTGCAATGTTAAAGGGGCAGTCGGCAGGCCGGATAAAAAACGCTGGAGGGCCGGATTCGGCCCACGGGCCATAGTTTGAGGACCCCTGCTCTACAGGAAGCCTCCACTTCTTTGCGAGTTTGATACATTGTAATAAAGTAACATTTGTTTTTTTCTCACACCATCCTAAAGCATCCTCTGCACCCCTCCGGTAGAGTACTGGGGTGTAGTGCTCGCCAAAAAAAAAAAAAAAAAAGAGAGTAATAGGAACGGACTTGAATAGTCTATGGCAAATTGCTACTCCTGGTTTCAATTGATTCCCCTGGTAATGTGATCATATGGATGCACAAAATGGGAAATCATTGAAAATATGGGTGGAAGTTTGCTGTGAAGACATGGAGATAATGCCAAATAATGCAACAATACATTCATTAAACATGCATTACAAATGTATTTATAAATGCAACCATTGAGATGATCTGGATCAGTGGTCTCCAAACTGCGGCCCTTTGCTTGTCTTTATCCGGCCCTTGAGGCGTTATTCCTGTCACTGACACCAATAATGGAGAAAAAGTCCCATAGCCAAAACAGGAGGTGATAGGAAATCCCCTGCAAATTACGGGTTCCCCTGGGGACTCCCAGGTCACTAGAACTAGTATCCCCATTGGAAGATTTCCCCTTTTTCTTTTACTTTCGCTTTCAATGATAATGGTAAACAGCCAGGACAAATAAAGAGAGTGAATCACCATAATGGTGGCACAGACAGCAATAAAAACTGCCAGGTCAAGCTATGGGAACACAGGAACAGGAGATAACGTCACCTAGATGTGATGCAAGTGCTTGGTCATGTGGTTGCTACAGGAGGAGAGGAGGACCAAACAATCAATCTCCCAGCAAGATAACGCACTTCAAAGAGGCTACTTCTTTCTCAAATCTCATCTCCTTTTGCCTATGTTCTCCTAATGCGGCCATTTTGTTGGTCCCTACAGCAGCTCTGTGTTTTATGCGGTCCTACAGCTTTCCCATTTGGTTTTGGCTTCCCTAGGTTTGATGGCAGCAAAGTCTGGTATGTTTTAGCCTTTTAAGCTGTTGTGGATTGGGCCATTATGTACAGTCCTGTGTATGAATAAAGTGGATTACTTTTGCATTATACCATGAAATGATGACTATATCATATAAGTGCCATCCATTTCTTGCTTTTAGTCCTTCATAAACCTTAGTGCGCAACCAGCCTGTCTATGTACAAGAAATTCAGACTGGATTTTGACATCTTTATACTATAATGTTACTAGAGTAAGGATTCTACTTGAAGAGTGGCATATGGTAGGTGACTGAATTACACTAGCACACTGCAAGGGTTCTTCAGAAGGTTCTACAACACAAGTGTCCCTCATGCTGTCCTTACTCACCTGGAACCTTTCCCTATGCTGGATTAACCAGTGAGTGCCTCACCCTGACCTACCACTCACTCAAAGTGCATCCAAATGAAGTGGAATCCCTACTTAAAGGTTAATTCATTAAGATGGCAGCCCTGAACTCCTGTAGGACTTTGGCATCAAGTCAGATACCTTCCTTCCCCAGAGAGAACTAACAGCGCCTCTAAGAGGACAATTCCCCTTTAACAGACCCCCCCTTTCCCCTGTAGTATGGGCACAGTTCCACCTAAATAAAAGAAGAATACCTGCAAGTGCCTACATCTGGTTTGCAGGAATTGGGGGAGGGAGGTGATTGCATCTGCTTAGAGAAAGGCTTTAAATTTATTATAATATTGTTCGACTGTACCCTTACAGTAGCTCAATTTGTTCAATGCACTGGCTTTTCTGAATGCAGCTAATAGTAATGTGGGGTGACAGACACATGTGAACTTTTGTCTGAATACAAATACTAACAAATTACATATCCATGCAACCAGTCAAGATTGCTAATGTATACTATTCATACGTTGTCTCTACCTTGTTTTGTGAACAACAAAGATGCAATTTTATTTTACTGGTGGCAAAAGATTTTAAGATGAGTACAATAGACCTTGTTTTTTTGATGAAGGGCTGAAAGCTTCAGTGTCGAATAGCTTAGATAAAAGGTGACTTTTTTCATGTTTGATGTTACATTACCATATTGCTATTATTTTTTTTTTTTCTTCTTTTTTCTCTTATTTTTATTTCACATAAAAAAAAATAACTATGTTGAGGCTTTTATTTGGCAATTTCGAAGAGAAATGTTGTACCCAAACTTAAAAATACTCTCAAATCAGAAAATATATAACCTTAGTTTGTTAGCACTGAACTAGTGGAAACAATTAGCTGATAGGTCCCATTTCACAAAAGTTTATTTCAATGGAACAACACAAGTGTTTGCTATTCATAAAAGATCAATTGTTTTCCAATAGATTTGATTAAATCAAATATAAAGCAGATATAAAAGACACAGATTGATGCAGCTCTGTGTTCTTGATTACACCATTAAAGTAAACTATGGTCAAACTATAAAATCTTATAAGTAATGTAGACTGCCCATACCAACAAGGCCAGCCATACAAATCAAAAATCAGCAGGAACTTGCTGAGATTTGAACCATGTATGGGCAGACTGAATATATCAAGTTGATCAATCAATCAATTTGGGTACAACCAGCATGCCCTGCGATTATCAATAGAGGCTGCTATATGCACTAGCATTGGCTTGGCTAAGAGCCAGGCCTGGGTTGTGAATCTGGGATAGGGTTTAGTGACTCAGGGAGGTTAAATGACTCATCTGACAGCTCTTCTGGTGCCTCCCCCTGTTTTCTGGAACCTTGGTGAAGGTTCTAGATGTAGTGGGTGGAAGCTAGGAGGGGCTGTCATGCATATTTATGAATAGACATAAGCCATGCCAGAAGGGAAGATGAGGATGGCGCTCTGAGGAGGCTGTCAGAGGCCTTGCAGGGTTGCCCCTAGTCTGGGGAGGGGTGACCTCAGGTCTGGGGCTCAGGTGCTGGAAGGATCTCCCCAAAAAAGGAGGAAGCCATTACTGGATGGAAGGGAGCAAGGAGAGAGGGCAGTGGAAGTAGGTCAGCACCTCTCGGAGATCTCCTGATAGTCAGCCGGGTGGGCTGGTGAGTGTCAGTCTGGAGGACTGTGGGGATAAGTTAGCCTGGAGGGCTAGTGAAAAGGGCAGCTGCAGCCAGGCTGGTTTGCAGTGCCTGAAGAAGTGGTGCTGGGATCAGTAGCCACAGGGGTGATTAATGCTGGACACTGAACTTTTGCTACACAACCAAGGGCCTTTGTCAGATATTCACAAGTGTCCCAACTGGGTTTCTGCAAGCAAGTGAGTGCTGGAGGGAGAAGTGGAGTGTACATATAGACTGTATTAGGACTGTATATAGGAAGAATTGTCCCTGAAGTTGTTTTAAAGTCAAGTTGGCATCCCATAATTTTCAATCCCTATCCAAGTTATTATCCCCCCAATAAATAACAAAAAACAAAGTCATGGACTATTCTCTGACTCTGAGTGCCTGTGGAAATTCGGTGTGCCTGGCTGTTCAGAGTGGGAGATCCCAATTCATCTGCGGCCCTTAAGGGGGGGCGATACACTTGCAACCTGTGGTTGCAGGAAATACATTTGCTTTGTGTATGGCCGGCCTAAGATTGGGTTCTCTATGTAGCTGAGCAGCCACTGGAAAATTGTGTAAATACCTGTTGATCCTGCCAGTAAAACCATTTGATAGGACAACAATGCTCTTCCTTCTGCAGTGAAATCATTGCAGGGTTGTCAGCCATGCCTCTGATGTAGTTGCCTTGATGTTAGCAATGTTAATAGCTCTATCAGTGAATAGCCAAGGCTGGCTCTGCCTATAGCCTTTTCGACTGAAAGCATATTGCTCTATCTGCAGAAACTTGTCAGATTTCTATCATGCATTTATTGCCAGCAGCTATAGCCGCTAGCAATAATCACTCTGTTCTCCCGGTAGGGACTGCTCCATGTGTCCAACCCCCCGCCGGAAGAACACAATAGCTCTGCGGGAGGGATCACCCCATCAACACTGTGTTGAAGAGGAAATCAAGCGATTTTCTTTTCTGCACCCTGTAAAGAAAATGGCATCATCTATGGGCTGCCTTAGGGAAAGATGAAAAAGCTCTGCTCTGTCCTTCTCACCACTTTAACCACTGTCTATCAGGCTGCAAGGGAAACCCAGCTTCCCATCTGTGTGCATTAACATTTTCTTGCATTGAAAATGATTATTTGTTACTAGAGAGGAATATGCTTCCCTGAGGATTTAGATGGGTTTTAAATGCATTTTTTTTTCGAATGAAAGTCGAAAAAGCTCAGTCTGAAGCTGTGGAACTTGGTGTAAGTGGAGCTGGAATAAGTGGGAGTTAAAAAAACAGAGTTAGAGTGTACAAGTCTTGCTGTTTGTTTGCTGTTTGCTTGCTGTTTGTTTGCTGTTTGCTGTTTGTTTGCTGTTTGTTTGCTGTTTGCTGTTTGTTTGCTGTTTGTTTGCTGTTTGCTGTTTGTTTGCTGTTTGCTGTTTGTTTACTGGGTTGCATTTTTGGGGCTTTTCCTTTTAGTTTTTAATTTGCCTTTTGCTGTCACTTTTTAAATAGCTTTTTTTTATTTTCCTCTGGTTCCATCAATTAAGGGGTGTGGTTAATTGCTCACAGGTGCCTATTTAACTGGTTGTAGGACTCAGTCTGAGCGTGCTCAGTCTGAAGCTGTGGAACTTGGTGTAAGTGGAGCTGGAATAAGTGGGAGTTAAAAAAACAGAGTTTAAAACAGGAGGTTATAACAGGGGTCATAGTACCTGTGTAGTGTGAGTATCTGAGTGTTGTCTGAGTAGTGTGTGGATCGTTAGTACTTGTGTATTGTGTACTGTATACTTGTGTATTGCGAGTGCACGTAGGTCTGTGAGTACCTGTGTATTGTCTTGTTGTGTACCTGTGTATTGTCTTGTTGTGTACCTGTGTATTGTCTTGTTGTGTACCTGTGTATTGTCTTGAGTATTAGTGCCAGGAAGCTAGCTGTTAGGTAATTTGGACAGGGTAAAATCCCCAAATCCTCACCATATTCAATAGGTACGATGCCCGGCGGGTGTGGAGAGGCGACTCTTTGTACATCTTGCCCCATGTATGCGTTCCTTGATCATCCGATCTAGGGCGAATACTGCTGTGCAAAATGTAAGCACATTGTTTCCCTGGAAGCCCAGGTTCTGAATCTGGGGAAGCAACTGTCAGCACTGAGAAGTCCCTCCATACTAAAGGTGAGCCAGGAACGTACATGGCAGGTGCCGGCAGGGGCCAGCACAGAGGCGGGTGGAGACAAAGAGGTGCAGGCACTAGCAAAGAGTAGATGGGTGACAGTCAGGAGGGGTAGAGGGTGAAGTGCCAGAGAGGCCGATCCAGGACTGGAGCATCCCAATAAGTACGCTCCATTGAGTGACATTGGTGAAACCAATCAGGGACCAGCACTGCTGGAGATGAGGGACTCTCCTAGCTGCCAGGGGAAGAACTCCTCCAGTGAGAGTGGGGGGGCAGCAAAGGGAAAGGAAAGACAGATTCTGGTGGTAGGGGACTCAATTCTTAGAAGGACAGAGAGGGCAATCTGTAACCAAGACCTGAAGCGCCGAACAGTATGTTGTCTACCGGACGCTCGGGTTCGGCACATCACGGATCTTGTGGACAGATTACTGGGAGGGGCTGGGGAAGACCCGGCTGTCATGGTGCACGTTGGCACCAATGACAAAGTCAGAGGCAGATGGAGTGTCCTAAAGAACGATTTTAGGGATTTAGGTGCTAAATTGAGGAAAAGGACCTCCAAGGTAGTGTTCTCAGGAATACTACCGGTACATCGAGCCACACCAGAAAGGCAGAGGGAGACTAGGGAAGTAAACAAGTGGCTGAAGAGCTGGTGTAGTAAGGAGGGGTTTGGGTTCCTGGAGGACTGGGCCGACTTCTCAGTCGGTAACCGGTACTATAGAAGGGACGGACTGCACCTAAATGAGGAGGGTGCAGATCTGCTGGGAATGAAGATGGCCAAAAAGTTAGAGGGGTTTTTAAACTAGGCGATGGGGGGGAGGGTCCAGAGACAGTGATAGCCAGCGCGGAAGATATTCCAGAGGGTAGTATTGGGGGTATTAGCGGTAGGTTAACCAAAGCACAAAAACACAAGGTGAGTATAGTAGCAAGTCCTAGTTGCAATCTTAAAACACACAATACGAGGACAATATGCGACCGGTCTAAACTATGTGGCATGTTCACTAATGCCAGGAGCATGGCGGACAAGATGGGTGAACTAGAGATACTGTTGTACAAGGAGGATTTGGATTTTGTGGGAATTTCAGAGACCTGGTTCAACAGCTCTCATGATTGGCTGGCAAACATTCAAGGGTATACCCTATACCGCAAGGATAGAGAGGGTAAAAAAGGGGGAGGGGTATGCCTATATATCAAGAATAATGTACAAGTGAATGTGAGAGATGACATCACTGAGGGAGCTAGGGAGGAGGTGGAATCTTTATGGGTAGAGCTCCAAAGGGATGAAGCTAAGGGGAAAATAATACTGGGAGTATGCTATAGGCCCCCTAACCTGAGGGAGGAAGTGGAGACGGATCTCCTATCACAAATTGGATTAGCAGCAAGGATGGGAAGTGTTATCATAATGGGGGATTTTAATTATCCAGACATAGACTGGGCTGAGGGAACCGCGCATTCCTTAATGTCTTGAGGGACAATTTTATGGGTCAGATGGTAGACGCACCAACTAGAAATAAAACATTACTGGATCTACTGATTACCAACAATACAGACCTGATCACAGATGTGGAAATACGGGGCAATTTAGGTAACAGCGATCACAGGTCAATTCGTTTCAGTATAAATCACACAAATAGGAAACATGAAGGGAACACAAAGACACTGAATTTCAAAAGAGCCAACTTCCCTAAACTACAAACCTTGCTAAAAGGCATAAATTGGGATAAAATATTAGGAACAAAGAATACGGAGGAGAGATGGGTTTGCTTTAAGAGCATATTAAATAAGGGCATTAGCCAATGTATCCCATTGGGTAATAAATTTAAAAGAGCAAACAAAAATCCTGGATGGCTTAACTCCAATGTAAAAATGCATATAAAAGCAAAGGAGAAGGCCTTCAAAAAATACAAGGTTGAGGGATCATCCTCAGCATTCAGACTTTATAAAGAATGCAATAAGAAATGTAAGGGTGCAATTAGGATGGCTAAGATAGAACATGAAAGACACATAGCGGAGGAGAACAAAAAGAATCCCAAGATATTCTTTAAGTATGTAAACAGTAAAAAAGGGAGGACAGACCATATTGGCCCCATAAAGAATGAGGAAGGACATCTGGTTACAAAGGATGGGGAGATGGCAAAGGTATTGAATTTATTCTTCTCCTCAGTCTTCACGAGTGAATCGGGGGGCTTCAGTAACCAAAACTGCAGTGTTTATCCTCATGACACAACACAGGAAGCACCTACATGGTTAACAGAGGACGGAATTAAAATTAGACTTGAGAAACTTAACATTAATAAATCACCGGGACCAGATGGCTTGCATCCGAGGGTACTTATTGAACTCAGTCAGGTGATTGCCAGACCGTTGTTCCTAATTTTTACAGACAGTCTATTGACTGGAATGGTACCAGCTGATTGGAGAAAAGCCAATGTAGCACCAATATTTAAAAAGGGCCCAAAAAACATCCCTGGGAATTACAGACCAGTTAGCCTAAAATCAATAGTATGTAAACTCTTGGAGGGGATGATAAGGGACTATATACAAGTTTTTAGTAATAAGAATGATATCATTAGCAGTAATCAGCATGGATTCATGAAGAATCGTTCTTGCCAAACCAATCTATTAACC
Source organism: Aquarana catesbeiana (assembly GCF_042186555.1). NCBI lineage: Eukaryota > Metazoa > Chordata > Amphibia > Anura > Ranidae > Aquarana > Aquarana catesbeiana. The sequence continues at coordinate 310,379,065 of NC_133330.1, read as the reverse complement.
TTCTATGAGGAGGTGAGTTGCCATCTAGATAAAGGAAGGCCCGTAGACGTGGTGTATCTGGATTTTGCAAAAGCATTTGACACAGTTCCCCATAAACGTTTACTGTACAAAATAAGGTGCGTTGGCATGGACCATAGGGTGAGTACATGGATTGAAAACTGGCTACAAGGGCGTGTTCAGAGGGTGGTGATAAATGGGGAGTACTCAGAATGGTCAGGGGTGGGTAGTGGGGTTCCCCAGGGTTCTGTGCTGGGACCAATCCTATTTAATTTGTTCATAAACGACCTGGAGGATGGGATAAACAGTTCAATCTCTGTATTTGCAGACGATACTAAGCTAAGCAGGGCAATAACTTCTCCGCAGGATGTGGAAATCTTGCAAAAAGACCTGAACAAATTAATGGGGTGGGCGACTACATGGCAAATGAGGTTCAATGTAGAAAAATGCAAAATAATGCATTTGGGTGGCAAAAATATGAATGCAATCTATACACTGGGGGGAGAACCTCTGGGGGAATCTAGGATGGAAAAGGACCTGGGGGTCCTAGTAGATGATAGGCTCAGCAATGGCATGCAATGCCAAGCTGCTGCTAATAAAGCAAATAGAATATTGGCATGCATTAAAAGGGGGATCAACTCTAGAGATAAAACGATAATTCTCCCGCTCTACAAGACTCTCGTACGGCCGCACCTGGAGTATGCTGTCCAGTTCTGGGCACCAGTCCTCAGGAAGGATGTACTGGAAATGGAGCGAGTACAAAGAAGGGCAACAAAGCTAATAAAGGGTCTGGAGGATTTTATGAAGAAAGGTTGCGAGCACTGAACTTATTCTCTCTGGAGAAGAGACGCTTGAAAGGGGATATGATTTCAATTTACAAATACTGTACTGGTGACCCCACAATAGGGATAAAACTTTTTCGCAGAAGAGAGTTTAATAAGACTCGTGGCCACTCATTACAATTAGAAGAAAAGAGGTTTAACCTTAAACTACGTAGAGGGTTCTTTACTGTAAGAGCGGCAAGGATGTGGAATTCCTTTCCACAGGCGGTGGTCTCAGCGGGGAGCATTGATAGCTTCAAGAAACTATTAGATAATCACCTGAATGACCGCAACATACAGGGATATGTAATGTAATACTGACACATAATCACACACATAGGTTGGACTTGATGGACTTGCGTCTTTTTTCAACCTCACCTACTATGTAACTATATGTAAAAACTCTGTAGGTACCCGGATTTGACTTGGTATCAGTCTATTACAGTTCCTATATAGCAGAACTCAGACTGGAAGAAGAAGCAACAAAAGGAGCCAATCCGTTGTGCTGCATTGTTCATGTATTAACAAGGGCTATGCTGGCAAGAGCAGAGTGACAAGGAGATGTGCCCATTGGAATTTTGCTTCTCCTTTCCTTGTCCAGTCACGGGTTGGGGAGAGACAAGACCTGTAAGAGTTAATGGAAGGAGAAGAATAGCCTTAGTTTGTTCTACACTCCTGTGACCCATTTTCAACCAACAGCTGTCATCTGATGTCACTAAGCCAGTTCAGACTGGGGAAAGAGCCTGACTTTACAGCTGGGATCCACCCAGATGCATAGACCGGTAGCTGGCTCAGCCTCTCTGCTGCTCTGCTGGCAGACTGAGCCAGCAGCTCCCTCCTCAGTCCAGCATCCCACTGAGCACTGGAGGAGCAGAGAGCTGGTAACTTGCGGGTCTCCATCAAACAGAATAGTGTTGTGTTGCAGAGCTGTTTAAATCTCAGGACTGGATGAACAGAAAGTGATGGTTTCCCTGTGAACTTTGGGCCACAAATTCTCAACCATGGAATGCAGTTCAGTGCAGATAGCAGGAAAGATAAGTACCTTATATACTCCAGTATAGGCCGACCCGAATGTGAGGCACCTAATTTTACCACAAAAAACTGGGAAAACGTATTGACTCAAGTATAAGTCTAGGGTGGGAAAATGCAGCAGCTACTGGGTAAACAATGCCTATCTGCAGCCTCACTGTGCCCATTTGCAGCCTCACTGTGCCCATCTGCATCCTCACTGTGCTCATTTTCAGCCTCACTGTGCTCATTTGCAGCCTCACTGTGCCCATTTGCAGCCTCATTGTGCCCATTTGCAGCCTCATTGTGCCCATTTGCAGCCTCTCTGTGCCCATTTGCAGCCTCATTGTGCCCATCTGCAGCCTCACTGTGCTCATTTGCAGCCTCACTGTGCCCATTTGCAGCCTCATTGTGCCCATCTGCAGCCGTAACTTTGATTACTAAAACAGCGGGTGCCTCCTGCTGTGTTATGCAGTCTGTTCGGCGGCCATCCATTATAACAAAGTCCCGCCTCCTCCTTGTCCGTGATAGACGGAACACTGATAGAGTTTCCCAGCATTGTATCAGTGTTCCTCTATCGCGGACGAGGAGGAGGCGGGGCTTTGTTACAATGGACGGCCACCAAACAGACAGCATGACACAGCGGGAGACACCTGTTGTTTTAGTAAAGGTACAGCTGCAGATAGGCACCCTCTCCTGAGTATAAACCACGGGGGGGGGGGGGGTTTCAGCCTAAAAAATGGGCTGAAAAACTCGACTTATACTCGAGTATATACTGTATTCTGCTTCTTCTTTACAGGTGTATGCTTGTTTGGGATCAGGGTCACTAAAATTAAAAGCCTGAGAACAACAGGATGTGTTTATGTTTGACTTGAACTGTTCTGTGAATTGAAATCATGACTTGTTAACCACATGCCGACCGGTCCATAGCTGAAAGACGGCTACAGCGCGGTCGGCCTATTCTGGGAGGGCGTCCATGGCTGAACGCGGCCGTTTACCATGTGAAAACTCCGTCAAATGACGGAGCGATCACATGTAAACAAACCGGCGTCATGTCATGACGGTTCCTCCCTCCCCTCTCTGTACCAATTGGTACAGTGTGAGAGGAGAGGGGGAGAGATCGGATGGCAGCAGTGCTGTGGGCTGGATCTGTAGTGTCCACAGCGCTGCTGTGTGACAAATGCAGTCACATCCATCCATCCATGCTCAGCCATCCCTCCATACTCTAATGCCCTGCAATGCCCTACACTACTCTGCAATACTCTGCAATACCCATCACTACCCTGCAATACTCTGCACTACTCTGCAATACTCTGCAATACCCAGCACTACCCTGCAATACTTTGCAATACCCCACAATACTCTCCATACTCTCCAATACCCCGCAATACTCTGCAATACCCCGCAATACTCTGCAATACTCCACAATACTCTGCAATACCCTGCACTACCCTGCAACACTCTGCAATACTCTGCAATACTCCGCAATACTCCGCAATACTCTGCAATACCCCGCAATACTCTGCAATACCCCGCAATACTCCGCAATACCTTGCACTACCCTGCAATACTCTGCACTACTCCACAATACTCCACAATACTCCACAATACTCCGCATTACCCCACAATACTCTGCAATACCCCACAATACTCTGCAATACCCCGCAATACTCTGCAATACCCTGCAATACTCTGCAATACCCCGCAATACTCTGCAATACTCCACAATACTCCACAATACTCTGCAATACCCTGCACTACCCTGCAACACTCTGCAATACTCTGCAATACTCCGCAATACTCCGCAATACTCTGCAATACCCCGCAATACTCTGCAATACTCCGCAATACCCTGCACTACCCTGCAATACTCTGCACTACTCCACAATACTCCACAATACTCCACAATACTCTGCAATACCCCACAATACTCTGCAATACCCTGCAATACTCTGCAATACCCCGCAATACTCTGCAATACCCTGCACTACCCTGCACTACCCTGCAATACTCTGCAATACTCCGCAATACTCTGCAATACTCTGCAATACTCTGCAATACCCCACAATACTCTGCAATACCCCGCAATACTCTACAATACCCCGCAATACTCTGCAATACCCCGCAATACTCCGCAATACCCTGCACTACCCTGCAATACTTTGCACTACTCCGCAATACTCCACAATACTCCACAATACTCCACAATACTCTGCAATACCCCACAATACTCTGCAATACCCTGCAATACTCTGCAATACCCCGCAATACTCTGCAATACTCCGCAATACTCCACAATACCCTACACTACCCTGCACTACCCTGCAACACTCTGCAATACTCTGCAATGCTCCGCAATACTCCGCAATACTCTGCAATACCCCGCAATACTCTGCAATACTCCGCAATACCCTGCACTACCCTGCAATACTCTGCACTACTCCACAATACTCCACAATACTCCACAATACTCTGCAATACCCTGCACTACCCTGCAATACTCTGCAATACTCTGCAATACCCCGCAATACTCTGCAATACCCTGCACTACCCTGCACTACCCTGCAATACTCTGCAATACTCCGCAATACTCTGCAATACTCTGCAATACTCTGCAATACCCCACAATACTCTGCAATACCCCGCAATACTCTACAATACCCCGCAATACTCTGCAATACCCCGCAATACTCCGCAATACCCTGCACTACCCTGCAATACTTTGCACTACTCCGCAATACTCCACAATACTCCACAATACTCCACAATACTCTGCAATACCCCACAATACTCTGCAATACCCTGCAATACTCTGCAATACCCCGCAATACTCTGCAATACTCCGCAATACTCCACAATACCCTACACTACCCTGCAATACTCTGCATTACTCCACATTACTCTGCAATACCCCGCAATACTCTGCAATACTCTGCAATACTCCACAATACTCTGCAATACCCTGCACTACCCTGCAATACTCTGCAATACTCTGCAATACCCCGCAATACCCAGCCATACCCAGCCATACCCAGCCATACCCAGTCATACCCAGTCATACTCTGCAATACCCAGCCATACTCTGCAATACTCTGCCATACCCAGTCATACTCGGCAATACCCTGCAATACCCTGCCATACTCAGCTATCCCCAGCCATGCACAGCCATACTCGGCTATACTCTGCCATACCCAGCCATGCTCAGCCATACTCGGCTGTACTCGGCCTCTGTATGTGGCCAGGCTGTGGAAGTCTCACACATGTGATATCGCTGTACTCAGGAGGAGTAGGAGAATCTATTTTGGGGTGTCATTTTTGGTATGTACATGCTATGTGTTAGAAATATTGTATAAATGGACAACTTTGTGTTAAAAAAAATGTGTTTTAACCACTTCCCGCCCGCTGGCCATCATACGACGTCCTTGACTTTGTGGGGGTATCTGAATGATGGGTGCAGCTACAGGCATCATTCAGATATCAGCTTTTTCAGCCGGCGATTCCCTACACCATAAGAATGATCATAGCGGCTGTTCCACTGCTTGATCATTCTTATGGGAGGCGAGAGGGGATGCCCCCCCCTTCCCACCGCCCTCCGGTGCTTCTACCGACTCACCGCAGTGCTCAAAGCCAGGATCGTTTTTTTTTTATTATTTCAGGCTTCCAAGCCTTGAGGTGAGATGTGGGGTCTTATTGACCCCATATCTCACTGTAAAGAGGACCTGTCATCCCATATTCCTATTACAAGGGATGTTTACATTCCTTGTAATAGGAATAAAAGTGATCAAAAAAAATTTGGGGGGGAAAAAAGTGTCAAACTAAAATAAATAAAGTAAAATGAACAATAAAAAGGAAAAAAAAATTTTTTAAAGCGCCCCTGTCCGTGTGCACACATGCAGAAGCGAATGCCCACATAAGTCCCGCCCACATATGGAAACGGTGTTCAAACCACACATGTGAGGTATCGTGCGAGAGCAATAATTTTTGTCCTATACCTCCTCTGTAACCAGTAAAACATTTTAAAGTGTCGCCTATGGGGATTTTTAAGTAGCGAAGTTTGGCGCCATTCCACAAGCGTGTGCAATTTGGAAGGGTGACATGTTAGGTATCTATTTACTCAGAGTAAATTCATCTTTCACATTATGCAAAAACATTGGGCTAACTTTACTGTTTTGTTTTTTTTTAAAGCACAAAACTGTTTTTTTTTTCCCCAAAAAAAGCGTTCAAAAAATTGCTGCGCAAATACCATGTGAGATAAAAAGTTGCAACAACTGCCATTGTATTCTCTAGGGTCTTTGCTAAAAAAACATATATAATGTTTTGGGGTTCTATATAATTTTCTAGCAAATAAATGATGATTTTTACATGTAGGAGAGAAATGTCAGAATTGGCCTGGGTGCTCCAGAATACCTGAAGGTGCTCCATGCATGTTGGGCCTCTGTATGTGGCCACTCTGCGTAAAAGTCTCACACATGTGGTATTGCCATACTTGGGAGTAATAGCAGAATGTGTTTTGGGGTGTAATTTGCGGTATGCATATGCTGTGTGTGAGAAATAACCTGCTAATATGACAATTGTGTGAAAAAAAAAAAAAGAAAATAAAAATCTTGATTTTGCAAAGAATTGTGGGAAAAAATTACAACTTCAAGAAACTCACCATGCATCTTTCTAAATACCTTGGAATGTCTTCTTTCCAAAAAGGGGTCATTTGGGGGGTATTTGTACTTTTCTGGCATGTTAGGGTCTCAAAAAATTAGATAGGCCGTCAGTACTTCAGGTGTGATCAATTTTCAGATATTGGCACCACAGCTTTTGGACTCTATAACTTTCACAAAGACCAAATAATATACACCAATTTGTACTTATTTTTACCAAAGATATGTAGCAGTTTAAATTGTGGCCAAATTTACGAAGAAAAATTACTAATTTGCTAAATTTTATAACAGAAACAAAGAAAATTTCGTTTTTTATAGAATTTTCAGTCTTTTTTCTTTTATAGCACAAAAAATAAAAAACCCAAGGTGATTAAATACCACCAAAAGTAAGCTCTATTTGTGTGAAAAAAAGGACAAAAATTTCATATGGGTACAGTGTTGCATGACTGAGTAATTGTCATTCAAAATGTGAGAGCACCGAAAGCTGAAAAGTGGTCTGGTTAGGAAGGGGGTTTAAGTGCCCAGTTGTCAAGTGGTTAATATACTTTCCCCAAATGATTATCCCATTGGGTTCTTTGGCATGTCTCATACAACCAAAGTACCAAACCTTGAAGCAGACTCAGGAAATTAGATATGAAAGTAATCTAGGCGACCTGACCACTTTTATGGGACTCTCAAGGTGACACCACACATCATCTTCATGGAAGCCCAGGACCACAACCAACAGCATCAGGATGGTGAGGACTACAAGAAATATAAATTCCCCAATGTCCTCTGCAGAATATGAACCCAGAAGTGCTCAGCTCTGAGCATTTCCAGGTTCAGAGCTGTCAAAATCCTTGTGCTTAGGTGGCTGGAGCAGAGGGCAGGAGAGAAATGATGGGTCTAATAGACCCCTAATGTCTCCCTTAAGAGAATCTGTCATCTGCGAAATGTTATCACCTAGGGGACTTGTTAGCCCCCTTGTAATAAAAATAAAAGTTATATGAAAAAATGTGTTTAAAACATGAAATTATAATAAAATAAATTATAATAAAATAAATAAATTCAAATAAAGAAAGTAAATTAAAAATATAAATGAAATAGGAGCACTCCCATAGCCTTGCACACACACACACACTGGAATGCAACACAAATAGTGATTGCACAACACAAACTGGATATCACTCACTTTGCATGGCAGAGTAAAATAAATAATTCTAGGTCTCTCATTTACAGACATCTCTATATGTTAATGAGCCGTAAAGGCTTTTTAATCATCCCCTAATGATATTTTGGAGCATCAACATTTTTTGAGGGTTTGCAGAAAGACACAGTTTGACACATTTGATATTTATTTTATTCGACACATCCTCATCATTTATTTTGTACAATAAATTGGAGATTCAGTTCTGTTTGTTAGCTCGTCATGAAAATATAAACCTGATAAAAAGTTGTGCAAATGTAGGCATGCGACTAAAAAAAAAAAAAAAAAAAAAAGAGAACCACCATATTTTTATTCCGCAGGACCTCTGCGTTCAGAAATTATATAAATGTTTGGTGGTTTTAAGCAATTTTCAAACTAAAAATGCGGAATTAACCTGCGTTTAAAAAATTAAAAAACTGCTCTGGAGGTGTAAAAGTTGAAATAATTACTCCTCCCTTTTCATTAGACTTAATTATAAAAGTTATGTTTGTTTTTTTATTTTTTATTTCTGATTTGCCCTGGACAGTTCCAGGAGGTCCCTATCAAACATCTCTTCCCTCTCCATTCAACAACTTCATTAATTTTACTAGAAGGGTAAATTGTCTGCTGGGAGGTTTTATAAGGGAACTAATCAATCTAATTAACTCTAATTGATTAAGTTAATAATTTATCAATTAAGTCCCATTACTTAACTGTTTTGTTCCTGAAACATGAACTTATCTGTTGTCTGTTTTATCAACAGCGGAGCGCATATACTGGTTAACCCAGCACTATGAACATCAACATCATGGCGTGTGATATTCTGGAATATAATCTGATGTATTACAGAAGAACTCCAGACACACATGAAAAGTTTGCCGCAAACTGACTTAGGATTTAGGAGGATTTAAATGGAACTTTTCTGATTTTCAGGATCACGCTTATCATTTGCGGCCTGCTGCCAAATATTTAAATTTCTGCAGTTACTGGAATATTTTCCTAAAAGCTGAATTCCAGACAGATATAAATGACACAAATTAAAGCAGCTCCGTGTTCATTAATACATAATTAGGCCCATAAGCGTGCGCACAGGGTGTGCCGGAGTGCCTGGCCACACCCTAATCACCCCATGCTGTGCCGTTGCCCCCTGCTTCCTGGCACCCCCCCCCCCTGCAGTGCTGCCAACTCCCCTCCTCTCCTCTCCTGTGGGGGATGTTTCAGGATGGAGAGTGGAGGAAGGGCCGGTAAATATTTAATTTACCGACCCCTTCCTTTTCAGAATGGACACCAGGGACGTGCGGTGAGGTCAGTAGCTGGTCAGTAGCTGGTGAGGCACTGGCTAGTATCAGAGCCAGATACACACAGGTTACATACGCCGCAGTCGTTAGAGCGAGAACAATAATTCTACCACTAGACCTCCTCTGTAGCTCTAAACATGTAACCTGTAAAAAATGTTAAAGCGTCGCCTATGGAGATTTCTAAGTACTGAAGTTTTGTGCCATTCCACAAGTGTGCGCAATCTTAAAGCGTGACATGTTGGGTATCTATCTACTCGGTGTAACATCATCTGTCATAGTATACAAAAAAATCAGGCTAACTTTATTGTTTTTTTGTTTTGTTTTTTTTTTTATTCATGAAACAGTTTTTTTCCCAAAGTTTCAGAAATTGCTACGCAAATACCGTGTGATATAAAGAGTTGCAACAACCACCATTTTATTCTCTAGGGTGTCTACTAAAACAATGTATATAATGTTTGGGGGTTCTGAGTAATAGCAAAAAAAAATGATGATTTTTACACGTAGGAGAGAATTGTCAGAATTGGCCTGGGTGGCAAGGGGTTAATTACCATAAGTAAGTAATATACAAATAACTATTATATATTATTTTTAAGGTAATTTACTATATTTTCAAAAACTGTACTCAAGCAGGGGGCTTAATGGACAAATTACTGACGTTTGAAGTTATAACTTCAAACTAGTAATTTTACAGTAAATAGATAAATAATACATTTCTTATCTTATAACATATAGCATAATAATATATGATTTAGCTTGTACCTTTACAGCAGCAGCGGATTCTCATGTTTTTTCACCTTAATGCAGCCTATGTATTAAGGTGAAAAAACACCTGGCAGTGACAGGCCCCACAGCCCCCCCATTTTACTTACCTGAACCCTGGAACTTCACCCGGTGGGGACGCGCTGTCACTCTGCCCAGGGTTCTCGGCTCTTGATTGGATAGATTGATAGCAGCCCAGCCATTGGCTCCCACTGCTGTCAATCAAATCCAATGACGCAGGCGCTGGGGGGCGGGGCCGAGTCATACATTCAGGGGCTATGGATGCCAAACGATGGACTCGGGAGCGCGCCCACAAGGTAACCCCCCTTTTAGAGCACTTCTCCTAAGGGGTTATATGATGTGGGGAGGAGCCGCGAGAGTCGCAGAGGGACCCCAGAAGACGGTGTTTGGGGCCACTCTGTGCAAAACGAGCTGCACAGTGGAGGTAAGTATGATATGTTTGTTATTTTTTTTTTTATATAATCAAAGCTTTACAATCACTTTAACTGTGTGAGAAAAACATGGGATTGTGGGTAAATCTTATACCCATAAACCCATCTTTTTTCCTTGGAGTTAAGAAGGCTGGCCTGGAGGGGAGCATTTGTCTTTTAGACACATACCCCCTTCTATGACACTGCATGCCTCCACTGCTGCATTTTTATTGGACAGGTGGGGCCAGTGGTACTTTACCGTTGGTCCAAGACTCCAAGCTGTCCATTGAGCTCAGTGCCTCTGACAAGAAGTGAGAGGCACTGTGAGCTCATCCTCTCAGTCTGCTGCAAACAGAGTGTGTCAGCTTGTATTTAAACTGGCCATTCTGTATGTAGCTTCTGACAGGATGCGCAAGGAGCCCCATATCTCTGGAACCATAGGTCGTAGGAGCCCCAAGACCAGTAGTGGGGTAGGACTTCAGCTACATACTCCCCAAATATGGGGTCTCTGTGACCCCAGGTCGCCAAGCTACGACCCTCAAAGTCGATCTTTTTTTAAAATTTTTATTTATTTTTTTATTTATTGATTTTTTGATTTTTTTTTTTTATGTTCATGGCTCTGCCTCACCTGCCTCCCCTGACTGCACGTCCTTGATGGACACAGTGAGTGATCTGTACCGATCGCTCCTGTGGTCTTTCTTAGCTGAAGCGTTTACTATGTTCAGTTTGTGAATGAACAGGAAGCCGCTTAGCACAGAGCACTTCCCATTTGCTCACTGTCCAGTGCAGCTGAGGCTGCAGAAAAAAAGGACTGGGGAATCTCTGTCCTCAGTCCCTTCCTCTGTGTCAAAAGTGAGACATTGGTGTCTGTTTAGACCCTTGATATTTCACCAAAGCTCCCCAACGGGATTCCTTAAAAAAATTGTAAAAAAATAATAGAAAATAATATTGTAAAAAATATTTTTAAAAAATTGAATTTTAAAAATATATATAAATAATTATAAGAATAAAAAAATTGCTGACATCATCTGCTGCCCTACTGACACCAATCTCTGCTCTACTGACACTGTCCACTGCTCTGCTGAGTTTTGCATGCGCGTTAATGCATGTTCACACATTTGATGTTAGTTCTATTGGCCAGAATATTAATTTATTCTGGCTATTAGAATGCATTCATGCAAATAAACGTGGCTAGTGATAATGCGTGATTGGCATTTTTTTTTCACTCAAATGCTCCTCTTCTGAATGTAAAAGTGATAGGTATCTTTTTCTGCCTCTAAACGCTCCTGTCTCAGTCCAGATGCTTGTAAGCCCTGGTTCACATTGATAGGATTTGACATGTCAAATTGCATGCCAAATCGGCGGCTATTGCCCGCAATGGAACCGCCTGAATCGGTGCAAAGCCGACTTTGCAGCGCCGCACCGATTCCCAAAAGTAGTTTAGGTACTACTTTTGGTGATTTCAATAGACATCTGTGCAGGACACCGCTCAGATGTCCCTGAAATCGTCAGACTGACACGCGGGAATGAAATTGTGCGAGTTCAGGTGAACTTATACGATTTCAATCCCGCAGCAGTTTGAACCTGGGCTAAATGCCTATGTGCATGGACACAAAGGGGTTAATTTACTAAAACTGGAGAGTGCAAAATCTGGTGCGGCTGTGCATGGTAGCAAATCAGCTTCTAAGGCCAGCCATGGACAGTTCGAATCTCAGCCGGTTCAGCAGCAACTGACTGAAATCTGTACTATTAATGGGCAGGCTGAATATACCAAGTTGATTGATTAATCAACTTATGTACAACCAGCCTGTCGGATTCGCTTGAGAATATCGCTGTCTTCTCCCGGTGTGGATGGCTTCCCCCGAGAAGACAATGACTTGGCAGGAGGGATTCTCCTGCAGCGCTGTCTGTGTTGATGGGGGAATCGTGCAAATTTTGCACCGTTTATGGCCTGCCTAACTTGTTTAATTAGGCTTTCACAAAAAAAAAAAACCTGGAAACTGATGCAAATCTTCACCAGATTTTGCACTCCCCAGTTAGTAAATCAACCCCAAAGTCTAACATAGACAGGCGTTTTAATGCAGAAAAAAAAAAAGGAAAACGCCTGTAAGACCCCTTTCACACTGAAGGCGTTTTCCAGGCACTAAGGGGCTAAATATAGCGCCTGTAAAGCACCTGAAAAACGCCTCCTCTGCAGCCCCAGTGTGAGAGCCCGAGTGCTTTCACACTGGAACGGTGCGCTTGCAGGACAGAAAAAGTCCTGCAAGCAGCATCTTTGGAGCGGTTGAAATATTGGGCACTGATGCCGAAGTGCCTGCATAGCGTTTCGGCAGTGGTGCTTTTCGGGCACATTTAACCCTTTCTTCGGCCGCTAGCGGAGGTTAAAAGCACCCCGGTTAACCGCTGAACGGCCCGCTAGTAGTGTGAAAGGGCTCTAAAAGAGGCATTTTATATGTCCAGATTGCCTAAAATCTTTATTTTTTTCAAATTTCTATTAGGTTTTAGAAATCGATACAGAAAATAAAAAAAATAGAAGAATGCAATAAAGTAGACAAAATGAATAGGCAAATTATTATAACAAGTTTATTTAGTGCAAATAGTTTGCACAGTGCTTTAAAGGGTGACAGAACAGTTAGCCTATGTTTCCACTAGTGCAAATTGTCATGCAACTTTGGACATGAAGTCGCATGACAAGTCACAGCCCATTGATTTCGGCTTTGAAAATTAGCGACTTTGAAAAGGAGCATGCACTACTTTGATGCAACTTTTGATGCGACCTTGATCCAGATAGTGTAAAGTTGGATCAAAGCTGCACTCAAAGTCGCATTTCAAAGTCCCACTCTAAATCGTGTGACTTTGGGGTTGTGGAAATATAGACTTACAGTACAATTTAAAGGAGAAGTACAGCCAAAGCTTGTTTGGCTGTACTTCTGGGGATCACAGGAGTGCAGATCATTCTGCACTCCTGTGAACTGTTTTCAGCAGACAGCAGGGCTGAAGTCCACTCTCTGCTGACGTCAGAACGTTGATCCAGGCTCGGGAAAGATCACGACCATATGGTCTGGATTCGCCCACATGACTGGACCGGCACCCAGGTCAGCCTCTCAACAAACCGCTGAGCTGGCCTCTCCGCCCCCTCCACAGCCCAGCGCTCCAATGAGAGAGGAGGGTGCAGAACAGAGAGCTGGTGACTGACAGTCACCAGCTCTTTGCTCAGGGAGCCGAGTGATCTGTAGTGTTTGAGCGCTCGGTTATCAGTGTTAGAGCCAGCGGGGGACCGATGCAGCATCCACCTAGGTAAATATGATTCTATAAAAAAAAATGATTCCCGTTCTTCTCTATGAAGACAAGTGGGTTAAGAGGGCACTGCTTTGAGAGTAGGGATGAGCTTCGAGTTCGAGTCGAACTCATGTTCGACTCGAACATTGGCTGTTCGCAAGTTCACCGAACAGCGAACAATTTGGGGTGTTCGCGGCAAATTCGAATGCCGCGGAACACCCTTTAAAAGTCTATGGGAGAAATCAAAAGTGCTAATTTTAAAGGCTAATATGCAAGTTATTGTCATAAAAAGTGTTTGGGGACCTGGGTCCTGCCCCAGGGGACATGGATCAATGCAAAAAAAAGTTTTAAAAACGGCCGTTTTTTCAGGAGCAGTGATTTTAATAATACTTAAAGTCAATCAATAAAAGTGTAATATCCCTTTAAATTTCGTACCTGGGGGGTGTCTATAGTGTGCCTGTAAAGGGGCGCATGTTTCCTGTGTTTAGAACAGTCTGACAGCAAAATGACATTTTGAAGGAAAAAACTCATTTAAAACTACCCGCGGCTATTGCATTGCCGACAATACACATAGAAGTTCATTGATAAAAACGGCATGGGAATTCCCCAAAGGGGAACCCCGAACCAAAATTAAAAAAAAAAAATGACGTGGGGGTCCCCCTAAATTCCATACCAGGCCCTTCAGGTCTGGTATGGATATTAAGGGGAACCCCGGCCAAAATTAAAAAAAAAAAATGACGTGGGGTTCCCCCTAAATTCCATACCAGACCCTTCAGGTCTGGTATGGATTTTAAGGGGAACCCCGCGCCAAAAAAAAAAAAAAAAACGGCGTGGGGTCCCCCCAAAAATCCATACCAGACCCTTATCCGAGCACGCAACCTGGCAGGCCGCAGGAAAAGAGGGGGGGACGAGAGTGCGGCCCCCCCTCCCTCCTGAACCGTACCAGGCCACATGCCCTCAACATTGGGAGGGTGCTTTGGGGTAGCCCCCCAAAACACCTTGTCCCCATGTTGATGAGGACAAGGGCCTCATCCCCACAACCCTGGCCGGTGGTTGTGGGGGTCTGCGGGCGGGGGGCTTATCGGAATCTGGAAGCCCCCTTTAACAAGGTGACCCCCAGATCCCGGCCCCCCCCCTGTGTGAAATGGTAAGGGGGTACATAAGTACCCCTACCATTTCACGAAAAAAGTGTCAAAAATGTTAAAAATGACAAGAGACAGTTTTTGACAATTCCTTTATTTAAATGCTTCTTCTTTCTTCTATCTTGCTTCATCTTCTGGTTCTTCTGGCTCTTCTGGTTCTTCTGGTTCTTCCTCCGGCGTTCTCGTCCAGCATCTCCTCCGCGGCGTCTTCTGTCTTCTTCTCCTCGGGCCGCTCCGCACCCATGGCATGGGGGGGAGGCTCCCGCTCTTCTCTTCTTCTCTTCTTCTTTTCTTCTTTTCTTCTTTTCTTCTCTTCTTCTCTTCTTCTTCATTTTCTTCTCCGGGCCGCTCCGCAATCCATGCTGGCATGGAGGGAGGCTCCCGCTGTGTGACGGCGCTCCTCGTCTGACAGTTCTTAAATAACGGGGGGGCGGGGCCACCCGGTGACCCCGCCCCCCTCTGACGCACGGTGACTTGACGGGACTTCCCTGTGGCATTCCCCGTGACGTCACAGGGAAGTCCCGTCAAGTCACCGTGCGTCAGAGGGGGGCGGGGTCACCGGGTTATTTAAGAACTGTCAGACGAGGAGCGCCGTCACACAGCGGGAGCCTCCCTCCATGCCAGCATGGATTGCGGAGCGGCCCGGAGAAGAAAATGAAGAAGAAGAGAAGAAGAGAAGAAAAGAAGAAAAGAAGAAGAGAAGAGCGGGAGCCTCCCCCCCATGCCATGGGTGCGGAGCGGCCCGAGGAGAAGAAGACAGAAGACGCCGCGGAGGAGATGCTGGACGAGAACGCCGGAGGAAGAACCAGAAGAACCAGAAGAGCCAGAAGAACCAGAAGATGAAGCAAGATAGAAGAAAGAAGAAGCATTTAAATAAAGGAATTGTCAAAAACTGTCTCTTGTCATTTTTAACATTTTTGACACTTTTTTCGTGAAATGGTAGGGGTACTTATGTACCCCCTTACCATTTCACACAGGGGGGGGGCCGGGATCTGGGGGTCACCTTGTTAAAGGGGGCTTCCAGATTCCGATAAGCCCCCCACCCGCAGACCCCCACAACCACCGGCCAGGGTTGTGGGGATGAGGCCCTTGTCCTCATCAACATGGGGACAAGGTGTTTTGGGGGGCTACCCCAAAGCACCCTCCCAATGTTGAGGGCATGTGGCCTGGTACGGTTCAGGAGGGAGGGGGGGCCGCACTCTCGTCCCCCCCTCTTTTCCTGCGGCCTGCCAGGTTGCGTGCTCGGATAAGGGTCTGGTATGGATTTTTGGGGGGACCCCACGCCGTTTTTTTTTTTTTTTTTGGCGCGGGGTTCCCCTTAAAATCCATACCAGACCTGAAGGGTCTGGTATGGAATTTAGGGGGAACCCCACGTCATTTTTTTTTTTAAATTTTGGCCGGGGTTCCCCTTAATATCCATACCAGACCTGAAGGGCCTGGTATGGAATTTAGGGGGACCCCCACGTCATTTTTTTTTTTTAATTTTGGTTCGGGGTTCCCCTTTGGGGAATTCCCATGCCGTTTTTATCAATGAACTTCTATGTGTATTGTCGGCAATGCAATAGCCGCGGGTAGTTTTAAATGAGTTTTTTCCTTCAAAATGTCATTTTGCTGTCAGACTGTTCTAAACACAGGAAACATGCGCCCCTTTACAGGCACACTATAGACACCCCCCAGGTACGAAATTTAAAGGGATATTACACTTTTATTGTTTGACTTTAAGCATTATTAAAATCACTGCTCCTGAAAAAACGGCCGTTTTTAAAACTTTTTTTTGCATTGATCCATGTCCCCTGGGGCAGGACCCAGGTCCCCAAACACTTTTTATAACAATAACTTGCATATAAGCCTTGAAAATTAGCACTTTTGATTATTCATGTTCGTGTCCCATAGACTTTAACGGTGTTCGCATGTTCGAACGAACTTTTTTCCTGTTCGCATGTTCTGGTGCGAACCGAACAGGGGGGTGTTCGGCTCATCCCTATTTGAGAGTATAAAATCTGAAAGGAAGGGGCAAGATATACAAAAGGTAATAACTTTGGGGGGGATTAGTTGTTGAAAAAAAAAAGAAAAAAAAGTTTAGTTTTTAGATGAATTCATTATAAACTTTCCTGTACAGATGAGTTTTCATAGATAATCTAAAGATGATTGAAGTAGGAGATAGCTGGACAGATTAGGGTAGGAAGTTCCAGAGGATGGGATAGGCTCTGAAGACGCCTTTGAGATGAACATGGAAGGGGACAATGATATAGCTAGAGAACAGGAGGTCCTCGGAGAAACAAAGATGATGGTTTGGGTGATCATTTGGAGGAGGTTGGTGATGTAGCTCAGGGCAGAGATGTGGATGGTGGTGCTGAGACAACCAGGGCAGGGAGAGGTGAGCTGTGACAGGGTGCAGGGGTGCCCGTGTACGAACTGTACCCAGGTGACTGACACCCAGGGCCGGCTGCCGGATTCACTCTACACCGCACAGCAGGGGAAGAGACAGTCAGCGGAGGTGGAGAGAGGACGGCAACTGCTGGACTTAACTTTTCAAGTTAACCAGCAGGTGATTGGTTGCTAGGTGGTCCTAGCAACCAATCATTAGCATTGTTAATATGCAAGTTGGGAGACTTAGGACCTCTAAAAGATAAGGCAGCTGCTCTGGGCCCTCTGGGTTAAGGGGCCACCACCAGAACCACCTCTGAAACCTAATCTAACATCTTAAGTTAGACTCAGAACAAGGGTTCCACTCTACTGATTAGAGTGATGAGCAATGACACTCCAGGAAAGTAGGGAGCCAACCGTGATAAATACAGTGATGGGTGACATAACCCCATGAGAGCTGATTATTGCTGTGATCAGTGCAGCGGGACACTTCTTCTGAAAATTTGAAAGGAAGGGTCCTGCTCTGTTGGACACACTGATGGGCAGTGGGACTCATGCGTGCTTGTAAACGATCACCTTGTAAAACAACCCATTCAGTTTAAAATAAAAATTAAAGGCAAAACATTTGTGTATAGTTATAAAAAAACATTATAAATACCCTTTTTCACTTTTTTATAAGTGATCCCATTCCCTCATAAGAGTTGGGGGGGGGGGATTAGCAGCACACTGAGCTTCCCAATAATTGGCTGTGCAACAGGGGCGTGTCAAGACAAGTCTGATCACACTGTGTGCGGATGCGGCTCACAGCAGGGGTCCGGTTTGCCCCTGTTCTCTGTTTTAGGAGCTAATCAGGTCCGAGTTTTCTCCTGAATTTGGACCTGAAACGGAGCCAAAGACGCACAGGACCTCTGTGCAATCCACTCCACAGCCGTCCCAGAGCTGTGTGAACCGGCTCCATAGAGAGCCATCCTGTCATGCAAATTGGATGCGGGGAAACTTGACTGTCCTGACCTCAACCTGATAGAACACCTTTGGGGATAAGAGATTAGAGCGGAGACTGCTAGCCAGGCCTTCTCATGCAACATCAGTGCCTGACCTCACAAATGTGCTTCTGGAAGAATGGTCAAACATTCCCATAGACACACTCCTAAACCTTGTGGACAGACTTCAGAGAAGAGTTGAAGCTGTTATACCTGCAAAGGATGGGCCAACTCAATATTGAACCCTACGGACTAATGCCCCGTACACATGGTCGGATTTTCCGATGGAAAATGTCCGATCGGAGAGTGTTGTCGGAAATTTCGACCGTGTGTGGGCTCCATCGGACATTTTCCATCGGATTTTCCGACACACAAAGTTGGGGAGCAGGAGATAAAATTTTCCGACAACAAAATCCGTTGTCGTAAATTCCGATCGTGTGTACACAAATCCGACGGAAAAAGTGCCACGCATGCTCAGAATAAATAAAGAGATGAAAGCTATTGGCCACTGCCCCGTTTATAGTCCCGACGTACGTGTTTTACGTCAGCGCGTTCAGAACGATCGGATTTTCCGACAACTTTGTGTGACCGTGTGTATGCAAGACAAGTTTGAGCCAACATCCGTCGGAAAAAAATCCTAGGATTTTGTTGTCGGAATGTCCGAACAAAGTCCGACCTTGTGTACGGGGCATTAGACTGGGAGGCCATTAAACTTCATGTGCGTGTAAAGTCAAGGCAGGCGTCTCAATACTTCTGAATATATATATATATATATATATATATATATATATATTTATTTTAATTTTGTGTATTTGGACTCTTGCCTGGAGTTTTGCTTCAACACTAGTTAGCCTGCCTCTGTCATCACAGCTCTGTTCATTGCTACAGAAATTACTGCAGGGCAAATCATTTGTCGTCGCAGGTGCACAAATTAGCAGACAGAAAATGCAGAGGTATGCATTTCTGGACCACTGATTTGAGGACTTGAATTGACACGAGATGTGCTTACAGTAACCTCCATTTATCACAGAGATGAGCAGAATTTCATTGATGGCCATTGAAGGGCTGTCAATTTTAGTATAGCCTTAAGGTGTGAAGATCACAGATCACTATCCCAAGGGCAGCCTTAAAGTGATCCTGACATCAAAATCACCACCCCCAACCCCATATAACAGTGCTGTGTGTCCGAGTGATCACCCTTTAAGAATCAGCTGGGGAGAAAAATGTGTTACTTCCTCCCCAAACCTGGATGTACCCTTGTTTTCTGTAAATAGAACAGAAAATGGAAAAATAAGCATATGCAGCCTTAAAGCGGTTGTATACCTGCAAACAAAAAAATAAAACTTAAACGGAAAAAAACCTGCAAGGCAAAGGCAAAATGAGCTAGTATTCACCGCATACTAGCGCCTTATGAAATACCTACCTTAAAACAAAGCCCCGCATTGCATCCCGGTCAACACCGAGGGAGCTGACATTTTCCCCTGGGCATCTCTTCCGGGGTCGCGGCTCCGGCGCATGCGCGTGGGAGTCCTCCGTTCCGGCAAGTTTCGGCACTATACGCCGAACCTTCGCCAGACATTCACTGTGCATGTGCCGCTGATGTCAGAGGCTGCATTCAGGTTGAATATCTCCTAAACCATGCAGGTTTAAGAGACATTCATTTTAACTACAGGTAAGCCTTTTTTTATTATTATTATTTGCTGTGCTGTGTGATGTTAACCCTGATTGCCTGCGGGTGCATTTGACAGAAAATGGGTTTATCCACCAGTGCGTGCACGAGAATAATTTTTAATACATTTTTTCTTATATACACGTTTGTATGAGAATTCTTATGCTAGGCACGCACAGGTTTTTCTGTCGAAATACTCCACAGGCTTTTTATTGAAGTTCATACAATATATATATATATATATATATATATATATATATATATATATATACATATGTTTACATTAATTGAAAGTATTTTTTTTTAAACAAAAAAATGTTTTCGTTTTTAAAAGATTTTCCGGGGTGGGTCTTCCATCAGTTTAGGTTTTCTATTATGTTATACATGTATTACCGTCAAATTTCTGTTTTTTGATTTTTATGGGTCGGTTTTATCCCTCCTTTCTTTAAGAGTTCAATTTTTGTTGTGTTCATGTGAAGGCGAAATCTAGCTGACCTTAATATCAATATTATTTTGTCATTTTTTAAAAACTTAGCTATGAATAAGCACCTGCCATAACGGTGTGAAACGTGTTAGTGGTTTTATCCTCGCTGTATGGACTTATTACAATAAAGAAATCGTTTTTCATTGCAGTGCGGCCATCTGGACCTTTTTGTTCAATTTTTGCATATGGTTGCATATTGAGCCGCACCCACACCTGAAGAGGGGAGAGATCATTGGAAGCAGACACCTGGAACTGGTTCTCTTTGTTTCAGGTAAACCTTATTATAGGCTTACCTGTAGGTAAAAATGTAAAAAAAGGGGTATACAACCACCTTAATGTGATCCTGTGGTTTCCCATGCAAGGTAACAGGTACACTTTGCTGTTAAAGTGGAGTTCCGCCTATTTTTTTTTTTTTTTTTTAAGTCAGCAGCTACAAATACTGCAGCTGCTGACTTTTAAAATAAGAACACTCACCTGTACAGGGCGCCCGCGATATCGGCACCCAAAGCCGATCTATTCCTTGGCTCTCGGGTGGAGGTGCCGCCATCTTCGGTAAGGGAATCAGGAAGTGAATGCACGATCCCACTGGTCCCTGCTGTGTTCTGGGACCTGTGTGTCTCCCAGAAGACAGTGAGGGGGGGGACAGAGAAGGCGCCAGAAGTGGCGTAGATACCCATAACTCCCAACATTTTGAGCTAGGAATGGGGGACGCCTACCAGTGGCGTTGCTATGGGGGTGCGGTCCGCACCTGGGTGACACCCACTAGAGGGGTGACACCATACCGACTCTCCTGAGGGTGAGGATATCCCTGGCATTTTTTTTTGCAGCTGACCCCGCTGGAACAACACCTCCAGCGCCGCGGCCGCGCCTGGTGTTCTTCCTCCTCCCTACTGAGCCAGTGAGCCTGTCACATCTCACAGACGATGATGTCACACACTATCTCCGCCCCCACGCTGTCCTTGTCTCCTCTCCAGCTGCCGCCCGGTGCCCGGAAGTATGAGTACAGTAAGGCACCTGGTCCCTGATAGCATGCGAGGGGGTGTCCACCGCCGCCCCGAGCCAGAGGTAAGGTGTCATAGGTGGGGGGGGTGGTTGCCCTTGTCATGGTTCCGGCACCTTAGAGCTGGTGTGGAACAGTGGGAGGATTCAGTGTCTGGCACCCTCTGTGCTAGTCTGATAACGAGGGGGGGGGGTGTTGTGCAAAGTGGTCTGCTAGACACAGCTTTATAATATATATATATATAATAGCTGTGTCGAGCCGCCCCCCCCCCACACACCAGACCACCAGACCAGCTCACTCAGCTACTGTGCCTATATCTAATATAATATAGCTGTGTCCAGCAGCACCCCCTCCCCTCCTGGCCCTGTGCCATGCCAGCCTGCCATGTACCACCCCAACCTGCCCTGTGCCACCCCAGCCTGCCATGTACCACCCCAACCTGCCCTGTGCCACCCCAGCCTGCCATGTGCCACCCCAACTTGCCATGTGCCACCCCAAACTGCCCTATACCACCCCAACCTACCCTGTGCCACCCCAACCTGCCCTATTCCACCCCAGCCTGCCATGGACCAGCCCAGCCTGCCCTGTACCACCCAGCCTGCTATGTGCCACCCCAGCCTGCCATGTGCCACCCCAGCCTGCTCTGTACCACCCAGCCTGCCCTGTGCCACCCCAACCTGCCCTGTGCCACCCCAACCTGCCCTATACCACCCCAGCCTGCCCTGGACCAGCCCAACCTGCCTTGTATCACCCCAACCTGCCATATACCACCCTGCCTGCCCTGTGCCACCCCAACCTGCCCTTTACCACCCCAACCTGCCATATACCACCCCAATCTGCCCTGTACCACCCCAACCTGCCATATACCACCCTGCCTGCCCTGTGCCACCCCAACCTGCCCTATACCTCCCAACCTGCCCTGTGCCACCCTAACTTGCCCTGTAACACCCCAACCTGCCCTATACCACCCAGCCTGCCTGTACCACCCCAACCTTCCCTGTACCACCCCAGCCTGCCCTGTACCACCCCAACCTGCTCTGTGCCACCCCAACCTGCCTTATACTACCACAACCTGTCCTGTGCCACCCCAGCCTGCCCTACACCACCCCAGCCTGCCCTGTGCCACTTCAACCTGCCCTGTGCCACCCTAACTTGCCCTATACCACCCCAACCTGCTCTATACCACCCCAATACTGCCTTAACCCGCCCTGCACCACCCTAACCTGTCATATACCACCCCAACCTGCCACTATACCACCCTATACTATCATTTACAGGGGCTGGTTTGGGGTTTTGCCTCGTGACCGTGCGCTACCTGAATGGTGCTGGGCAGCCTAGACAGGGGGGGGTGTGACACCATGTTTTACAGCACCAGGTGACACCAACCCTAGTGACGCCACTGACGCCTACTAACAAACGTATGTAGGCATAGGACATGCCCCCTGCCACACCCCCTTAAAAAGGATTATTAACCCCCAAAAAGGTTAATTAAATCCACAAGGGCTATTTTTTACCACTACTATTCCTTTATATTGGCTTTTAAAATGTACAAATGCAGAAATTTAGAAATTAGATGAAAGGTTTAGCACTAGGAAACACTTTTTGATAGATAAATAGTGCATTTTATATACAACTATAGAGATCAGACTAAAATGAGGGACAAATGTGGAGGAATGAGGGACAGAGGGACATTGCTCCAAATCAGGGACAGTCCCTCCAAATCAGGGACAGTTGGGAGCTATGAGATACCCACGGGTGGCTCGGCTATCTATGCCCGGAAGTGGGAGCAAAATACTTGAATTAGACAGGTATCTGCTCCCCCCTCCCCCTGAAAGGTGCCAAATGTGACACTGGAGGGGGGGAATCCGAAAAGCAGAAGTTCCATTTTTGGGTGGAGCTCCACTTTAAGCTCTACACCTGCACATAATCACCTTGCTTTCACCTCCACCATAATTTTGCTCATCTGCCAAAAGAAAAGGAAATTTAGCCCTATGTGAGCTCTATGTTACAACTAATGCAAGTGAGCTCGGGTTCAGGACTTTCTCTCCAATGCTACGTGACAGTGCTGGGTGTTTGAGAGAAGGTGAATGAGTCACTTGACCTTTCAAAACTGAATTTACTGCACATTTCCCTTTGCTCTCTGTGGCTAAACAAAAGAAGATGAGGATTTTCAGCCTTGGAGTGTAGTAGTTAAAGTGGAACTACACTTCATCTGAGCACCACAAACCAAAAATACTATTTTATTCATTTTCAGTGGCGGTTGGTGCTGGAGGATTTTGGGGGAGAGGGCACGGGTGTCCCCCTTCAGGTCCGCACTCACCCTACAGCGGAGCTCCCCTGGACTGTCCGACGCTGCAGCTTCTGTCTTCACCCGGTTTTCTTTCCAGGTTCTGAGGGGCCGGGAAGCCGGAAGCCGAAGGCATTGCAGGGTGGGTAGGCTCGGAGCGCAGAGTGTCCCGAGGACAATATAAAACTGGCCAATTGGGGCCTCAGGATGTGGTCACATGCTTATGAGGGGGTGACAGACCTGCTAGAAACCTATTGGTCCGGGACCCCATACAGTACACGGCCACACAAATGGTGCGAGCTGACTGGCGGCGCCGTGGGCTGGGAGGGTGGCGGCGTGGGCTGGCAAGGCGGCGCCGTTGGCTGGGAAGGAAGAGCCGTTGGCTGGGAAGGCGGCGCCCCTGCACTTCTTGTGGACCGGCCGCGACTGTTCATTTTTAATATTCAAAGTAAACTTCCCCATCCATCCATGTCTCCATGCTTTATTTTGTTGAGAACTCACTTTGAAAAACACCCTCTAGCATTTCTGACTGTGGCCATCTTGAGTAAGGGCAGATGATTCATGTAGAATTTTTTTCCTGGAATCCACTTGCCTTTAGCATGCAAGCAGGAGAGGGTGTGCTTAGCTGAGAAAGCCACTCCTCCCCACTGAAGACTTCTGGGGTGTATGACATCATTTGCATAGGTCTGGAAACCAGGAAGTAACTGAAGAAATGTAAAAAAAAAAAGTTTAAAACAAACAAATATGATATACAGTACTTTCCTATCCATTTACTAATGTTAGCAGCATAGGGATTAAAAATAGAAAACGTTGATTAAAAGAGAGTGCGACCTGG
The DNA here is from genome assembly GCF_042186555.1 of Aquarana catesbeiana. Classification (NCBI taxonomy): domain Eukaryota; kingdom Metazoa; phylum Chordata; class Amphibia; order Anura; family Ranidae; genus Aquarana; species Aquarana catesbeiana. The sequence continues at coordinate 310,354,891 of NC_133330.1, read as the reverse complement.
AGAAGAGAAAATGGACAGAGGGTTGGCATGACTAAAGGGAGGAACAGGTCAGGAAAGGGTTAACTATGATGGTAGTGTGGGAGGGGCGTAGTTCTTACCTGATTGGAGACTGAAGTTCAGACGAGCCGGATCGAGCCGCAAGAGTGGTGCTTGCAAGGGATGCTGGGATTCATTCCAGAAAGTTCTGATGAAGAGAAAGCTTCTCCTCCCTCCCGCCCTGTATTCTGGGTTCCTGGTGTACTTGGGATTGTGGGGCAATATTTTGAGGTTACAAGTTTATTTTTTATTTATTTTATTGATTTTGCATTGAAGAAAATAAGAACATTACAAGGTAACACTTCCAGCCATGCAGGGCTCATGGTTATTAATTTGTATTTAAAAAATAATTAAGTACAAAAAATTTTTTTATAATAATAATGAATAAAAATGTACCATTTGTCCATTTGTGACAGCAGCTTGGCTGGTTAGGGGATCTTTGGGGGCTCGGTGTTTAGTTATATTGTTAAAAAAAATTTGGGGCCTATCCAGGGTATGGCGCTTCCAATTGGTTATTGGTGGTTCTCCCAGGATCTAGGTCTCCTGGGGGAAAATGTAAGAATGTTGAGTCCGTAATCATCTTTGAACCGGTTAGGATGCAGCTGAGGACATGGGTGATTGTGGTTGCAAAAGTGTGCCTTAAGGACACCCAAAGACCTCCTCCTGGTTGCATTGGTAAATATGCATTATCGAAATTGTTGTAGTTGATGTAATTTATTAATTTGTTTATAAAATGACTGCTGTGGCCATTTAAACCCATGTCATGCAGTCTGTGCCTTTATTAAAAAAATGGTTGAGGAGGCCAAAGTTGACATATCCTTTAGTCACAAAGTTCCGCTTTAAACAAACATTTTTCGTTGCCCGACATAAGCAAAGCACAGGTTCATTCTAATAATGATCTCTGGTCAACTACCCCCATCCCTACCCCCTTTCTCCTCACCTCCTGCATTACCCACCCCACCCCTCCCCAAACTCCATTATAACTAATTAATGTAGGTAAACCTAAAAACAAAAAAACTGAATCAGGGAGGATCCTTCTTCAAGTGCCCATATATTTCCCCGATGACACAAGGGCTTTAGCTAGGTCTTACGGAGTCCTGAAGTTGGCAGGGGTATATCAGATAATCATTTCTGCACATGGGGTAGCAAGAGAAGAACACACAGAGAGCTTTTCTAAACAACTTTTTATTCAGAAGACCAAAATTTACAGAACTATAAGTATAGAAGCATTCCAGATCAGGCAGTAAATGTAGTTTAACAACAGTTACAGGTGGTGCCACAGGTTCAACTTACAGAGGTTCTCTTCAACTCTTATGCCCTGTACACACGAGCGGAAACTTGGATGGTTTTTCTGACGGAATTCCGCTCAAGCTTGCCTTGCATACACACGGTCACACCAAAGTTCTCTGAACTTTCGACTGTCAAGAACGCGGTGACGTACAACACTACGACAAGCCGAGAAAATTAAGTTCACTGCTTCCAAGCATGCGTCGAATTGTTTCCGAGCATGCATAGAAATTTTGCGCGTCAGAATTTGTACAGATGATCGCATTTTCGGATAGGAACTTTTCCCGACCGAAAAATAGAGAACATGCTCTCAATCTTTTGCTGGCTGGAATTCCGCCAGCAAAAGACCGATGGAGCATACGCATGGTCGCATTTTCCGACAAAAAGCTCTCATCGGAGTTTTGCTGGAAGAATTTCCGATCGTGTGTACGCGACATTACAGAGCAATGAGATAAATACATAATAAATCAGAGATGCATCAATTTTCTAAAAGTACTGAGCTATTGCTCGCAGTCTTTCAAAATTGGATCCCATAGTCACTGAGGCTTCCCATAGAAGGGGGACCATAGGCTGGCTCGTTCCCGCAAATCACCGCAGGTGTACGCAGGCTCCTTTAAGGAACCCACTGCATGGTGGGAGACCTGATGCGCATGGCCGCGATCGTGGAAAAGAGCCAGAACAGGGATCTGTCAATGTAAACAGCAGATCTCTCTCTCCTCCCCTGTGAGAATGGTGATCTGTCTAGTTCTGACAGAGGAGGAGAGAGAAATCTGCTGTTCCTAGTGATTAGGAACAGCAATCTCTCTCCTCCTCCAGTCAGTAAACTCCCCCCACAGTTAGAAGCACCTCCCAGGGAACACATTTAACCCCTTGATTGCTCACCTAATGTTAACCCCTTCCCTGCCAGTGATCTCTCTCCTCCTCCAGTCAGTAAACTCCCCCCACAGTTGTAAACTCCCCCCACAGTTAGAAGCACCTCCCAGGGAACACATTTAACTCCTTGATTGCTCCTCCTAATGTTAACCCCTTCCCTGCCAGTGACATTTACACAGTAATCAGTGCATTTCTATTTTCGATCCCTGTATAAATGTCATGGGTCCCAAAAAAATGTCAAATGGGTCCGATCTGTCCACTGTCGCAGTCTCGCTAAAAATTGCTGATCACCATCATTACTAGTAAAAAAAAAAAAAAAAATTATAATAAAAATGCTATAAATCTATCCCCTATTTTGTAGATGCTATAACTTTTGCGCAAACCAATCAATATACGCTTATTGTGATTTTTTTATTTTTTTTTACCAAAAATATGTAGAAGAATTCATATTGGCTCAAACTAATGAATAAATGGGTTTTTTTGGGGATATTTATTATAGCAAAAAGTAAAAAAATAGCTTTTTTTTTTCCAAATTAGCGCTCTTTTTTTGTTTATAGCGCAAAAAATAAAAACCACAGAGGTGATCAAATACCACCAAAAGAAAGCTCTATTTGTGGGGAAAAACAGTATAGCAAAAAATGGCCGGTTAATTAAGGGGGAAAATCTTCCGGTCTGTAAGTGGTTAACCACTTCAGCCTCGGAAGAATTGGCTGGTCAATGACCAGGCTATTTTTTGCAATACGGCACTGCGTAAATTTAACTGACAATTGCACAGTCGTGCGACCCAAACAAAATTGACATCCTTTTTTTTCCCACAAATAGAGCTTTCTTTTGATGGTATTTGATCATCTCTGCAGTTTTTTTTTTTTTTTTGCGCTATAAACAAAAAAGAGAGTCAATTTTGAAAAAAACACAATATTTTGTACTTTTTGCTGCAATAAATAGCCCCATTTTTTTTAAAAAAAGCAAATTTTTTCCTCAGTTTAGGCCGATATGTATTCTTCTACATATTTTTGGTAATAAAAATTGCACAAAGCATATATTAATCGGTTTGCGCAAAAGTTATAGCGTCTACAAAATGGGGGATAGATTTATGGCATTTTTATCATTATTATTATTTTTACTAGTAATGGTGGCGATCTGCGATTTTTATCAAGACTGCAACATCATGGCAGACACATCGGACACTTTTGACACATTTTTGGGTCGATTGACAATTATACAGTGATCAGTGCTATAAAAATGCACTGTCTACTGTATAAATGTCACTGGCAGGGAAGGGGTTAACACTAGGGGGCGATCAAGGGGTTAACTGTGTTCCCTGACTGTGTGTTAAAACTGTAGGGGGAGGGGACTGACTATAGGAGATCATGGTTCCCAGCTCATAGGAACTCACAATCTCTCTCTCCTTTCCTCACAGAACTGGGATGTGTGTGTTTAAAAACCCACGTCCCTGTTCTGCCTCTTGTGCCCGCGATTGCCGGTCACGAGCATCGGCACCCCCCCGCTGTGCAGCAGGCGCACGGGCACCTGCTATCCTGCTTAAAGTGGCCGACATATAGCTAAGACGGTTCGCGGGATCATGCCGACCTGCTGCAGTATATTGACGGCGGCTGGTCAGCAAGTAGTTAAAGACTACTAGCAAACCTCCCAACATTTTGAGATGGGTATGAGGGACACCTACTAACAAAAATATGTAGGCATAGGACACACCCCCTGCCACAGCCTCTTAAAGGAGAATTAACACACGAAAAAGGTTAACTAAATCCACAAGGACTTTTTTTACCACTACTATTCATTTTATATTGGCTTTTAAAACGTACAAATGCAGCAATTTAGAATTTGGATGAAAGGTTTAGCACTGGGAAACACTTTTAGAAAGAAAAAAAGTGAATTTTATATACAACTATATGGATCAGACCAAAATAAGGGACCAATGGGGAGGAATCAGGGACAGAGGGACATTGCTCCAAATCAGGGACAGTCCCTCCAAATCAGGGACAGTTGCAAGCTATGCAATAGACTGAAGACTTCAATCTGCAACATCATGATCTTGCAATGTCAGGGGAATCACCAGGACCTTCCGGTGGGCCTTGACTTTTTAGATCACCTAGAGCAGGGATCCTCAAACTACGGCCCTCCAGCTGTTGCAGAACTACACGTCCCATGAGGCATTGTAAAACTCTGACATTCACGGACATGACTAGGCATGATGGGAATTGTAGTTCCTGAACAACTGGAGGGCCGTAGTTTGAAGACCCCTGACCTAGAGGGTAAAAAAGGTTCATAAAAAAGTTGTTTAGCATTTATTTTTTTATTGTGATTAGGTGAGAATCAGGAGGTGCCAAGACATTGAGGTTTTTATTTTTGTATTTTTGCCCCGAGATGGGCTTTATGTCGCATTGCGTCTAAATGAAGGGCTGACACTCTTTTTATCACAGTGTCATCTACTTTGCCTATGATCAGATCCTTCTCTGCTGATTATCGGCATCCGAAGTTTGTCTGCTGGCTTTGTGTACCGTGTCAGTTCTGCAAATGCACGCCTGTCTGTATTTTTGATATTCCCGGCAATAGTACTGAATATTATAGTTGCTCCTATGTGAGCATAGCAGACATAAATTCACATTCCGAAATCAAAGGCCATTTCTTTCCTTACATTTATGAAAGTAGTGATAGTGAGAATGCAAATGAAACTGCCTTTGATATAGTAAAGTCTTTTGATCTGCAACACACTAAAATGGATATTTGTTTTTATCATTTTTTCATAGAGAATATAATGACGTTCTTTGAAGCTCTTGGCTTGCAGTAACCTGGAGTAAAACTGCAACATTTCAAACAATATTTCCAGGTGTCATCCAGCAGGGGGCGTTATCTCTGAGATGTGCCATTCCCCCCAGCATGGAGTCCGATAAGCTTTTAAGTCGAAAACCGCTGAGGGAGACTTACAATTCCAAAGGCTTAACGGCTGATTATTGGTAAGCAAAAAGACAGAAACACAAGCGTTTCAAACGGTACCTTGTGTGTTCCATGTGGTTTTAATTTTATGTGTGAAATGAGAAAGATAGCAAAGTAAAAACCACTGTCATGCTCAAAAATGTAAAAAAAATTAAAAATTAAATTTGAAATTCTAGTTTCTTGTTTTATGTATTTTTCTAGCAATGACCGGGGTAATATAATATTTACAGTACCATGAGGACACCTAAGGGGTTTTGCCTATGACAGCAGGGTAACAGGGACAATGTCATGCTTCCAATTTTAAAACATATTTTATTTTATTTCCTCTTGTATCCACCTTTGACCATTTGTGGTTAAAAAAAAAAAAAGCACATCTTTCTGCAGCTAAAAAAAAAAATGTACATTTATAATTTTATTTACTAGGAGCCTGCAAAGCATTGCACCCATGATCAGAAGATCGCAGGTGCAATGAAGGGCTCTTACAGACTTTCAGTGTAAGCTGTCTGCTCGTACCCCTTACAGGCAGGCAGTTGCACAACTACAGGAAGTATCAATAAACTATCTAGGGCACTCAACAGCACCCTGGTAGTTCATTAACCACTTCCGGACCACTTACGTCCTTATTTGAAGGGGGATATCGTTGTTATGGCAGCAGCTAGCTGCCATAACCCCAGTATCCTCTTCTTCGGCCGGCGATCCGCTTTCCGACAAGAGTGGTCTCTGCGGTGGAATCGCCGCAAATTCACTTTTATCGGCGGCAGGAGAGGGGGGGCTCCCCTCCCGCCGCACTCCGGTGATCAAGGGTCTTCAGATCTTCACCCTTGCTGGGCATGGAGATGAGTGAGGGGAAGATGGCCCCCAGCCATCTCCATAACAATGCAGGGCGGAAGCGATTTCAAAACGCCACTTCCGCCCATAGCTCTTAAAGGGCCATTTTTTAAAAATTATTTTATTAAATGACAATTTTTTTTTTTTTTTTTATTGCATTTAAGTGTAAATATGAGGTCTTTTTGACCCCAGATCAAATATTTAAGAGGTTCGGTCATGCTTTTTTTCTATTTCAAGGGATGTTTACATTCCTTGTAATAGGAATAAAAGTGACCCTTTTTTTTTTTTTTTTAAACAGTGCAAAAATAAAAAATAAAAGGTAAAATAAATAAGAAAAATTTTTTTTTTTTTTTAAATGCGCCCCGTTCCGCTGAGCTCGAGTGCAGAAGCGAATGCATACGTGAGTAGCGTCCGCATATGAAAACGGTGTTCAAACCACACATGTGAGGTATCGCCGCGATCGGTAGAGCTAGAGCAATCAATAATTCTAGCCCTAGACCTCCTCTTTAACTTAAAACATGCAACTTGTAGAATTTTTTTAAATGTTGCCTATGGTGATTTTTAAGGGTAAAAGTTTGTCGCCATTCCACGAGCGGGCGCAATTTTGAAGCGTGACATGTTGGGTATCAATTTACTCGGCATAACATTATCTTTATTAATATAAAAAAAAGTGGGCTAACTTTACTGTTGTCTTATTTTTTAATTAAAAAAAGTGTATTTTTTCCAAAAAAAGTGCGCTTGTGAGACTGCTGCGCAAATATGGTGTGGCAGAAAGTATTGCAACGACCGCCATTTTATTCTCTAGGGTGTTAGAAAAAAATGTATAATGTTTGGGGGTTGTAAGTAATTTTCTAGCAAAAGAAACTGTTTTTAACTTGTGAACAACACATCTCAAAAGAGGCTCGGTCCTTAAATGGTTAAGAACTACAAGCCACCAGTCACAAAGACTCTTGGTATTTGTAGTTCTCTCATTCACAGAATTCTGTGAACGAATGACGGGGCCCGGGGTGGGCAGAACCCAGCACTTCTTTAAATTTTATTTGTAACAGCGGGTGCAGGGAGAAGATGCCCCACTCACTGTCACAATGGGGGTTCGAAAGGGGGGAGGGATAGTTTGGGGGCTGCTGCAACTGTAACCTGTTGCATGTTACACCCTGAATACTGGTGTACCATGCAACATGTTACAAAAGGTGAACTTATCCTACCCTTTCATGCCTTAGCCTATTTCTGACATTTTGCTGCTTACAAGTTAAAATCTGTATTTTTTTTTTTTTTGCTAGAAAATTACTTTGAACCCCCAAACATTTTATATATATATATATTTTAGCAGAGACCCTAGAGAATAAAATGGTGATTGTTGCAATATTTTATGTCACACGGTATTTGCGCAGAGGTCTTTCAAACGCATTTTTTCTTGGGAAAAAAAATACACTTTCATTAAAAAAGAAAAAAATTAAACATTAAAAGCCCGAATTTTTTGTATAATGTGAAAGATAATGTTACGCTGAGTAAATAGATATCCAACATGTCATGCTTTGAAATTGCGCACACTCGTGGAATGGCGTCAAACTCCGGTACCTAAAAATCTCCATAGGCGACGCTTTAAAAAACATTTAACGGTTACCAGGTTAGAGTTACAGAGGAGGTCTTTTGCTAGAACTATTGCTCTCACTGTGACAATCGTGGCGACTGGCGATATCTCACATGTGTGATTTGAACACCATTTACATTTGCTGGCGCGACTTCCGTATACGTTTTCTTTGTTGCGCGAGCACACGGGAACGGGGGGCCCTTTAACAAAAAAAAAAAAAAAAAAAAAAAATTTTTAATTTTTACTTTGCCCCTTTAAAAAAAAAAAAAAATCTGATCAATTTTTTTGCTGTCGCAAGGAATGTAAATAATCCCTTGTGACAGTAATAGGTATGGAGAGATCGGGGGTCCCCAAACCCCTCCTTTGCACTTCAAAGGATCACCAAAATTGGCGATTCTGATCGGCGTGAAGGGTTTAAACTAAGTGAGCAAAGCAGTATATGTAGATGTGTAGAAGTGCATGCTGGGGGATGCTTTGAAGAGTCAATAGATTCACTAATTTAACCACCCCTAACCATCTCTCTTTTCTCTGAAACTTTGTTGGAGCTTTCTGGGCTCAGCGAACCCCTGATAATAATTCTATGTTTACAGCTCACAGTACATTAGCGTGCTGATTGGCTGTGTGTGGACGCCGAACTGCTCAAGCTCTCACGCTGCTTCTGCTTGGATAGGACAACAACTAGACATGTGCACTGCTGAAAAATTAATTTGTTTTTGTTTCATTAGTTTTTTTTGTTTGTTTTTCATTTTTCGGGTCATTCGTTATGATCAAAATTAGTTATTTCTAATAAATTTGTAAAAATGTGAATTCATTATGTTCCATTCATTTAGATGTGGTATTCGTTATTTCGATAATTCTAAAAAATACAAAATCTGAAAATTTGAAAATTCGAAATAATAACACTAACTAATAATAACTAACTAAATTAGATATATATATAGTACCTATATAAATTATAGGTATTGGAATTTCCTTTCGAGTTTGGCTGGGGGAAAAAAACAGCAAGATCGTTTAGTAAATGCACCACATAATGTACACAATACACGTAGTTAGGCACACATTTAACCCCTTGATCATCCCTAGATGTTAACCTCTTCCCAGCCAGTGTAATTAGTACATTGACAGTGCACAGTATTAGCACTGATCACTGTATTAGTGTCACTATTAATGTCAGTGTCAGTTAGAGTACCCCCCCCCCCCAGCCAGCATCAGCTAGTGTCAGATTACCTGCCATACTATCACAGTCCCACTACAGTGCCTTGCAAAAGTATTCACCCCCTTGGCTTTTTACCTATTTCGTTACATTACAGCCTTTAGTTGTATTGTTTTTTTTAATCTGAATTATATGTGATGGATCAGAACACAATAGTCTAAGTTGGTGAAGTAACATTAGAAAAATATATACATAAAACTATTTTTCAGAAATAAAAAAAATGATAATTGGCATGTGCGTATGTATTCACCCCCTTTTGTTATGAAGCCCATAAAAAGCTCTGGTGCAACCAATTGCCTTCAGAAGTCACATAATTAGTGAAATGATGTCCACCTGTGTGCAATGTAAGTGTCACACGATCTGTCATATTCACACCTTTTTGAAAAGCCCTAGAGGCTGCAACACCTAAGCAAAAGGCCAGGCCCGGATTTACTCACTTTGCCGCCCAAAGGCCGGGTCCTTCAATGCCGCGCCCCCCCCACACACACACACACACATCACCATTCAGGGCGTGGTTTACGTAAAATAGTTGGTGTGGCTTATATGGGTGTGGTTCTAATGGGGGTCTGGTTAGAGTCTGAGATGAATGAGAGGTGGAGAAACAAAGGGGAAAAGAGGGAAGGAGGGAGAGAGAAAGAAGGAGGGAAGGAGAGAGAAGGAAGGAAAGAGGGATGGAGGGACAGCAGGCCCAGGTCTTACACCACAATAGAAATGTGTATTCCAGATTTTAACAAATCAGCAAAGATAAAGATACTCCAAACACCTGGGGTTAGCACTTCAATCATCCCAGCACTATGGTTGTTGTGATGTCAGGATGATTGAAGCGCATTATTACAATTATTACATTGTAATATAGAATGAAATCATTCAACTCACCATAATCCAGAATCAGTGGGACCCCTCAGCGTGTCACTTGCCACATCGCCTGCCACCAGATGCCATCAGGTGCCCCCAGCAGAGTCTGTCCTTACATCAGGTGCCCCCAGCAGAATCCGTCCTTACATCAGGTGCCCCCAGAAGCAGAGCCCCTCCTTATATCTGGTGTCCCCAACAGCGGAGCCCCCCTTACATCTGGTATCCCCCAGTGGAGAAGCCCCCCCTTACATGCGGTGTCCCCAGTGAAGAAGCCCCCCTTACATCAGGTGTACCCAGTGGAGAAGCCCCCCTTACATCAGGTGTCCCCAGTGGAGAAGCCCCTCTTACATCAGGTGTCTCCAGTGGAGAAGCCCCCCCTTTCATCCGGTGTCCCCAGTGGAGAAGCCCCCCCTTACATCAGGTGTCCCCAGTGGAGAAGCCCCCCTTACATCAGGTATCCCCAGTGGAGAAGCCCCCTTACATCAGGTGTCCCCAGTGGAGAAGCCCCCCCTACATCCAGTGTCCCCAGTGGAGAAGCCCCCCCTTACATCTGGTGTCCCCAGTGGAGAAGTCCCCCCCCTTACATCCGGTGTCCCCAGTGGAGAAGCCCTCCTTACATCAGGTGTCCCCAGTGGAGAAGCCCCCATCAGGTGTCCCCAGTGGAGAAGCCCCCCTTACATCAGGTGTCCCCGGTGGAGAAGCCCTCCTTACATCAGGTGTCCCCAGTGGAGAAGCCCCCCTTACATCAGGTGCCCCAGTGGAGAAGCCCCCCTTACATCCAGTGTCCACAGTGGAGAAGCCCTCCTTACATCAGGTGTCCCCAGTGGAGACGCCCCCCTTACATCAGGTGTCCCTAGTGGAGAAGCCCCCCCTTACATCAGGTGTCCCCAGTGGAGAAGCCCTCCCTTACATCCGGTGTCCCAGTGGAGAAGCCCCCCTTACATCAGGTGTCCCCAGTGCAGCAGCCCCCTTACATCAGGTGTCCCCAGTGGAGAAGCCCCCCTTACATCAGGTGTCCCCAGTGGAGAAGCCCCCCTTACATCAGGTGTCCCCAGTGGAGAAGCCCCCCTTACATTAGGTGTCCCCAGTGAAGAAGCCCCCCTTACATCAGATGTCCCCAGTGGAGAAGCCCCCCCTTACATCCAGTGTCCCCAGTGAAGAAGCCCCCCTTACATCAGGTGTCCCCAGTGGAGAAGCCCTCCTTACATCAGGTGTCCCCAGTGGAGAAGCCCCCCCTTACATCAGGTGTCCCCAGTGGAGAAGCCCCCCTTACATCAGGTGTCCCCAGTGGAGAAGCCCCCCTTACATCAGGTGTTCCCAGTGGAGAAGCCCCCCTCCCCCAGCAGAGGAGACTCACTCAGGCAACGTGGAACAATAGGCGGAGCCGGCCGGGTGGCTGGCAATAGAAATTGAGCCGGCCGGGAGGCTGCCCACCCTCCGCCCCGCCCCGTGGCCTTTCCCACAACATGTCACAGACTGTCAGACCAGCAGCGGGGCGGGGGGTGGGCGGCAGCACAGCTCAAATTCTTCACAAGGCATTCTGGTCTTCTGCAAAATGGCAGCCGGTGGAGACATGGTCTCCGCTGGGCGCAGTAAAATAAGCGGGGGCGGCCGAGAAGTCGCCGCGGGAGCGGCGCCGCCCCTGCACCACTGCCGCCCTGAGGCCTGGCCTCGGTGGCCTTGTGGGAAATGTGGCCCTGCAAGAGGCACCACTAACTAAACACTGCAATGAAGACCAAGGAACTCTCCAAACAAGTAAGGGACAATGTTGTTGAGAAGTACAAGTCAGGGTTAGGTTATAAAAAAAATATCCAAATCTTTGATGACCCCTAGGAGCACCATCAAATCTATCATAACCAAATGGAAGGAACATGGCACAACAGCAAACCTGCCAAGAGACAACCGCACACCAAAACTCATGGACCGGGCAAGGGGGGCATTAATCAGAGAGGCAGCACAGAGACCTAAGGTAACCCTGGAGGAGCTGCAGAGTTCCACAGCAGAGACTGGAGTATCTGTACATAGGACGACAATAAGCCGTACGCTCCATAGAGTTGGGCTTTATGGTACAGTGGGCAGAAGAAAGCCATTACTTTTAGCAAAAAACACAATGGCACATTTTGAGTTTGCGAAAAGGCATGTGGGAGACTCCCAAAATGTATGGAGGAAGGTGCTCTGGTCTGATGAGACTAAAATTGAACTTTTTGGCCATCAAAGAAAATGCTATGTCTGGCACAAACCCAACACATCACATCACCCAAAGAACACCATCTCCACAGTGAAACATGATGGTGGCAGCATCATGCTGTGGGGATGTTTTTCAGCAGTCAGGACTGGGAAACTGGTCAGAGTTGAGGGAAAGATGGATGGTGCTAAATACAGGGATATTCTTGAGCAAAACCTGTACCACTCTGTGTGTGATTTGAGGCTAGGATGGAGATTCACCTTCCAGCAGGGCAATGACCCCAAACACACTAAAACACAATAAAAAAACATGTAAATGTGTTGGAATTGCCTAGTCAAAGCCCAGACCTCAATCTAATAGAAAATCTGTGGTCAGACTTAAAGATTGCTGTTCACAAGTGCAAACCATGCATGCTACAACCTGAAGGAGCTGGAGCAGTTTTGCAAGGAGGAATTGGCAAAAATCCCAGTGGTAAGATATGGCGAGCTCATAAAGACTTATCCAAAGCGACTTGGAGCTGTGATAGCCGCAAAAGGTGGTTCTACAAAGTATTGACTTTAGGGAGGTGAATAGTTATGCACATTGACTTTTTCTGTTATTTTGTCCTATTTGTTGTTTGCTTCACAATAAAAAAAAAAACACCTCCAAAGTTGTGGGCATGTTCTGTAAATTAAATGATGCAAATCCTCAAACAATCCATGTTAATTCCAGGTTGTGAGGCAACAAAACACGAAAAATGCCAAGGGGGTGAATACTTTTGCAAGACACTGTATAAGTCACTGATCATCGCCATTACTATGATAAAAAAATATATAAATAAAAATACCAGTTAAATTAGTGCAGTGCCGAATAGCAAAAAATGCCCTGGTCATGAAGGGGGTAAAATCTTCTGGAGGTCAAGTAGTTAAAGAGGAACTAAACCCATCCATTTAACAGTTTAAAAAAAAACAGTTACATTCCCAGGAACGTGTCGGGAATGTAACTGTCACATTTGCTGGTGCTCCCACCCAAACTGTCGAACCGTCCAATGGCTGGTGACATAGCTAATCACATGTGCAGCAAAATTTTGGGGGATTTTGATTGAAAAATGAAAAATTTCAGGTACCGGGGGAGGTCCACCGGTACTTTTTGGTCCCACCGGACGCTCCTGTGCGGCAACCTCATAGACTGACTGGTAAGAACTTTATGCATTTTCCAATTGCCTCTTTTTGATGTGTGGTTCACATCATGTTTATCTCACCTCCCTCACCTTATCAACCTATTCCTGATTTTCACAGACTTATAACCCTCTAGAGCCTTGTGCATTCTGATTCCATTGATTGTGTTTCCATCAAAGGTAATTTGTACTGCCTTCATTATGCATCACTTTCATCTCACATATCACGTTTGGCTTGTTTGCTTGTTTCGCCCCCCTCTCTCACTTTTTAATTTTAGTTTGACACTACTCACGTTCCTCACAACACCCCCCCTGCCCTCCCTCCCGTCCCTCCAGCCCATGGCTGTTTTTTTCCCTCATTTATGACCTTTGGCACCTTACCATCATATACAAACCAAGATTGCCATTACCTTTCATATTTTTGTTACTAGTCGGTCCATATACATGCATGCAATTTGTTTGTCGTCCCAGCCTTTGGTCATGCTCCACCTGCTCCTCCGTTTGAGTGTCCTCTCTCTTTCACAACCTCTCTCTTGTCACACATGACTCTTCACTCTTCCCTTCTCTTTTCTTTCATCATGATTCCCTCCTTCTTCCTGTCCCCCTCTTTCCTTCTTCCTCTTCCCCCCCCCCCCTTTTTTTTTTTTCCTCATGCATTATTCCTCCCATCAGCCCCAGTCTACCTTGTTCTTTGCATGTGATGTCTATGGACCCACTCTCAACTTATACTGATCAACACTCCAAAGCCATTGTAATTTGTTGTTCCCCCCTACTGCCCTGGGGGGATAAATAACTTTCTTGCTCTAACCTCTAATTTAGCAATGCTGTTACTCCATTGTAGGTGCAGTGCATGCCCCTCCCCTCCTCCAATCCTCGGGGGTTAGGTTATGTGTGATCCCTCGTAAGGCACGCTGGCTAGACACCGGCTCTCCAGGGGATCGGCCCACCGCCTGGAAAATTAAGGATACACGAGAGGGCTACTTTTTTACATTACAGTCATCTATAACTATCAAGAGCAACGTGACTGGTAATCATGTAACATATGGATTTGTTCATGCATATAGATAAACATATTCTTTTGTCTTGTCTTGTGCTGTTTTGAAAGACTTTTTGATGCATGTTTACATCCCTACAGCTGTCATACATCTATCCTCTGAAGAAGACTCATTGGGGTCGAAACTCGTCAGTATTCTACTATTTAGATCTTGTTGCCTGAGGTTTATTTTACTGTACACTGTTCCCTGTCATGGGTATTGTTTTTTATTAATTTTGTACTCCAGTTCATGTCCTGGCTTTTTAATGTCAGAATTTACTATTTATATACTGTATTTATTGGTGTATAACACTCACTTTTTCACCATGAAAATCGGGTGCAAATAGCGCGTGCGTGTTATACGCCAATACTTCAATTTTAGCTGCCTCTGAGGGGACAGGGAGGGGGGTGGGACGAGCGCCGTCAGGTTACATACAGTGAGAATCTTCTGTTTACTTGACGGCCTCTGTAATAAGAAGTTCCGTCTCCTGGGCCCCCATTGGACCACTGTTCTGTCTATCATAGGAGATTCTCACTGTATGTAATCTGTCGGCGCTTGTCCCGCCCCCCTCCCTGTATCCTCTAGGCTGCAGATGGGCATCGATCAGTCTGCACTGATGGCATTGGCAAGACTGCTGCATTGAAGGTAATGGTGAGGCTGATGCATTGATGGCAATGGTGAGGCTGCTGCATTGATAGCAATGGTGAGGCTGCAACATTGATGGCAATGGGGAGGCTGCATTGAAGGCAATGGTGAGGCTGCATTGATGGCACTTGTGAGGCAGCAGGTGCGCATTGATCAGGCTGCATTGATGGCAATGGTGAGGCTACAGATGGGCACTGACCCTTATTTTGCTTCAAAGTTCCTTATTTAAAATTTAAGTTTTTTTCCTGAAACTTCCCTCTTAAAATGAATGTGCGTGTTATACGCCTGTGCGTGTTATACGCCGATAAATACGGTACTTTTTGTACCAATAAAAATTATTTGTGATCATCTACTCATTTTGAATTGTATCCTATTACATTATTGGCTGCATTAAAGCCCCGTTAGGGTTTTTTTTGTTTTTTCTATGCATCTTGTGGGGTGCGCAGCCCTTTCGTCTGTACTCTGCTGAGTGTCCCCTTTTTCTATGGTTGGTTATTTTCATTTTTTTTTTTTTTTTCACTTTGTTTGTCCGTGAGTTTGTGTGCTGCAATTTGCTGTATCATTAGAGGAAATAGAATTTCCTAATCTATGTCTTCTTATTAGAAAACATAATTAAGGGAAAGATGAACTGCATTGTGTGACTTTTTAAATGTGTCATAGATCATTGGCCATCTACACAATTTTAACCCCCCCCCCCCACCCCCGATTAATTTCTAATCAAATAGAAACCTTGCCATAATATAATAGTGTTGGGGCATTAAAAGAACAAAGAGATTCTAGAACAATGGAGCTGTCAACACTCTGAGTAGGTTGGACAGGGAAAGGCTCTATTGTATTCTCTTTGATAACCCTCTTCTAGCTGAGCCTTTCCTATATTGGCTAGATGATGGAAAACAATTTGGATAGGGTCCCGTATTGCTCCAAACTCTCTGTAATAGCAGGATAAAAGTGGATGAATGCCATTGATGATAGAAATATAGTCAGTTCCTTTGGAAAGCCACACATCCTTAGAAAGAACAGTATTGATAAATGACCACATCTTTCAACGAGGGGAAGTTGTTATGAGATAAAATGAATTTCTTAGGGATGTCATCAAATGGACTAAATGATGATTAAAAAATATGCACAATTTCTTTTACTTAAAAAAATTTGAAATGTTATTGTTAAACAGCTGTTAATGTACGAGCTGTGAACCTGGAGAAGAGCCCTGGAAAGTAAAACAAAAGTGCTGTTTTCATTTATGGGAAACCACATTTTTTTTCTTTTTTTGTAGTAATTACATATTTTAAAGTGAACCTGTGCTTGACTATAGAGATTAATTTTAATCTCTTGCTAGCCACACCATACATATATGTGGTAGTGAAGAGGGTAGGCTTCAATGCTCACATGCCACACATATGTGTCCCAACACAGTGATGGGGCTCTCATTGCCAGCTACAGGTCTCTAGTAATGATTGGCAGCCAACCGGATAGATTGTTCCTGATCATGCAACCACCGTGGCAGCCAATCATAGTGGTCACATAATTGGACAGTCGTCCCCCGAGTGTGGAAACCCATTCAAAGGGAAGCTGGGGATGAGTGAGAATTGGTTAATGTGATTGTAAAACTTCAAAATGTTTTTAATTTAAAATAACAAACATGCCATACCTACCTGCTCTGTGCAATGGTTTTGCACAGAGCAGCCCTGATCCTTCTCCTCAGGGGTCCCCCACCGGCACTCCTGGCTCCTCGCCCCCCCCCCCCCCCCCGATGCCCCCATAGTAAGCCACCATTTTCTGGGGGCACTCATGCAGCTCAATCTTGCAGCTATTGAAGCAAACAGGGCAGCTTGGCCTGGCTCCCTCCACTGCTCCCTCCCTCGTAACACAATTTGATTGACAGCAGGTGGGAGATAATGGCTCCCACTGCTATTAATCTGCCCATGGTTTCTTGCAGCGGGGCCCTGAAGGTTCTAGTTATGTCTCTGGTAAGAGGAGCTGGGAGGAATCCTCGGGCACAGAAGTTTTTTTACCTTAATGCATTGAATGCACCATTTTTCCTTTAGCATGTATCTTCCCTTTTGTCCTGTGTAAGCTCAAAGCTGCTTTAGAGGGGGCTCATGCAGAATAATTTCTTCATACCCCCATGTGACAGTGTTGGACCAATCAACAAGCACTAGCATTGACACATTACAGCAAGGAAAGTGAGTCACATGCTACTCCACACAAGTGGTATTGGCTATTTTCTTGCTCTGGATGAACAGAATGGCCAGGGAATGAAGGATGGGTGAGTATGTGCTTGGAGGGGGGTGTAATTAGGAACTTTTTGCTTCACCCTGCATGGGAAAGAACAGTTTCACTTTAAGACTGGGTTCACACTATTGTGAACTGGATGCGGGTTTACCCGCATCCAATTCGCATTTCAGGAGACTGTGACTGGCTCTCAAAGGAGCCGGTTCACACAGCTCAGGGACGGCTGCGGTGCGAATTGCACAGGAGTCCTGTGCGTCTTCCAGTCTGTTTCAGGTCCAAATTCAGCCAAAAGTTTGAATCGAAATCGGACCTGAAGCGGTGAACAGGGGCGCACTGAACACCTGCTGTGAGACGCTCCGCACGGCAGTGTGAACCCAACCTCAAGGTTTAGTTCACCTTTAGCAAAAAAGTACCTGTGAGGCTGGAGTCTGTGAGATAAAAGACGACAGTGTATGATTCACCTGGCTAGCATGGATGGAAGTCTTAAAGGGTTAGTTCACGTTAACCAAAAATCTGCCGATGCAGGTAAGGGAAGCCTGTAGATGAAAAACAAAGTGCAGCTTAGACTAAAGTTGAATAATACCCTTGTTATAGGTGTAGGCAATTTACATACCTCCTGAATCCTGGCTGAAAAACTCCTAGAGGTGGCATTATCACTTTCCTGCCTTGTTGCTAGTATGCTGCTAAGGCACCCTGAACCCCCACCATCAAAAGAGAAAGCTTTCAAACCGCCACACTTGCGTGATTCACTATATCCTCCGTTGCAACATCTCTGAACTTGTAGCTACTGCAACGAGGGAGAGAAAGTGCGTGTGAGGGAGTTTGAATCAAAGAAACAGCTCACTCCTGTGATGGTGGGAGCAAGAAGTAATAGTTGGGCATGTCTTAGTAATGTCCTAGCAACAAGGTAGTACTAGTGGGATACCATCTCCCATTCCTTTGGGATGTACACCTACTGCAAGAGCATTATTTAACTTCAGTCAGATCTGCACAGTTTGCTTTTACTGTATCTACAGGCTTCTCTTACCTGCAAAAGCATTTTTTGGTAAAGCTGAACTAACCCTTAAAGGAGTTGTAAAGGCAGAAGGTTTTTATCTTAATGCACTCAATGCATTAGGATAAAAAAACCTTTTGTGTGTGGCAGCCACCTCAGCACCCCCCTAATTACTAACCCGAGCCCCATCCCTCTCCAGCGCTGTCCACAAATGTCTAAGCTGTCCGGGACACTCCTCCTGGATGGCTATGACACAGCAGCGGTGCCATTGGCTCCCGCAGCTGTCAATCAAAGTCAGTCAGCCAATCAGGGGAGAGAGGGGTCAGGGCTCCATATCTGAATGGACACACGGAGCTGTGACACGGCTCCAGTGCCCCCATAGGAAGTTGCTGACTGTGGGGGCATTCGATAGGAGGGAGGGGCCAGGAGCAGCAAAGAGGGAGAGAAGAGGAGGATGCAGAATGCTCTGTGCAAAACCAACCGCACAGAGGAGGTAAGTATAATATGTTTATTATTACTTTTTTATAACGAGACTTTACAATCACTTTAGGATAAAAAACCCTTTGTGTGTAGCAGCCTCCCCAGCACCCCCTAATTACTTACCTGAGCCCCATCTCTTTCCAGTGATATCCATGAGTGTCTTAGCTGTCCGGGTCTCTCCTTCTGATTGGTTGGGACACAGCAGCGGCGCCATTGGCTCCCGCGGCTGTCAATCAAAGTCATGGGAGAGAGGGGGTGGGGCCAGGGCCAGGTCAGGACTCCGTGTCTGAAAGGACACACTGAGCTGTGACTCGGTTCAGGTGCCCCCATAGCAAGCTGCTTGCTGTGGGGGCACTCGACAGGAGGGAGGGGCCAGGAGCACAGAAGAGGGACCTGAGAAGAGGAGGATCCGGGCTGCTCTGTGCAAATCCACTGAAACAGAGCAGGTAAGTATAACATGTTTGTTATTTAAAAAAAAAAAGACTTTACAATCACTTTAAGGCTTCCAAACAAGCTAGCCAGTTGAATCATGCACTGGCATCTTTTATCTTACAGACTCCAGCTGCAAGACAACCACACCAGAGTGGTGTTTTATTAACACCTTACTGCTTTGTTCATTACAAAGGCAGATGATGCTGACGTACAATCCCTTTTCAAATCTTAAAATGGTGCCATGGAGTCCTTGTTAGATAACAATCAAATACTAAAAAAGTTGTTTCAGCCATTCTACAGCAAAAAGTACTTCTATGGCTGTTAAGGATCGGTTTACACTGGTGCGGTGTGGGAAACCCTGCCATCCCTGTGCAGGTTCCCGCAATGCACCTGAATTACAGGTGGTTCACACTGACATCTGTGAACTGCTTTGGGTGTCAACATAAAGTCATTGACATCTCCAGATCAGTGAAACATTCCCATAGATACACTCTTAAAACTTGTGGACAACCTTCCCAGAAGAGTTGAAGCTGTTATAGATGCAAAGGGTGGGCCAACGCAATATTGAACCCTACGGGCTAAGACTGGGATGCCATTAAAGTTCATGTGCGTGTAAAGGCAAGCATCCCAAAACTTTTGACAATGTAGTGTACATGTTAGGGCATGCCATGCAGTAACACGTGCAAAATCGTGTTTTCCTGCACCACACAAAAATGCACTTTTGCAGACATGGGCAGGTGCCATTAATTCTTAATGGCACTTCCACACATTTTGCAAATGTGCATACGTTGCGTTGGTAACTCACATGGTTGATGATTAATACAGGCACATCTAAGTATGCAGGCATCCAAGGTGAAGCTGTCCACATAGACCGTCCTCTGCACCACCACCGCCATCGGCGGCGTCCCTTCCACGCTGCATTCCTCAACCGCTTCAAGCCTCGCTTTCAGATCGCTCTACTGCAGGGTAGTCTTTCCGTCATGATTGCAGACTGACAGCGGTGAGAGACGTTGGTGCCGAGGACCCTCTATGTGGACAGCTTTACCCTGGATGCCTGCATACTTAGATGTGCCTCTTTTAACCACTTGATCACCGGGCACTTAAACCCAATTCCTAACCAGACCAATTTTCAGCTTTCAGTGCTCTCACATTTTGAATGACAATTACTCAGTCAGGCAACATCCTACCCATATGGATTTTTTGTCCTTTTTTTCACACAAATAGAGCTTTCTTTTAGGTGGTATTTGATCACCACTGGGTTTTTTTATTTTTTGCGCTATAAATACAAAAAGACAAAAAATCTTGTAAAAAAAAAAAGCATTTTTCTTTGTTTCGGTTATAAAATTTTGCTAATTTTTCTTCAGAAATTTTGACCAAAATTTATACTGCTACATAGTAAAAATAACCCAAATAAGTGTATTATATTTGGTCTTTGTGAAAGTTATAGAGTCTACAAACTATGGTGCTAATCACTAAAAATTGATCTCACCTGATCACACCTGATGTACTGATGGCCTATCTCATTTCTTGAGACACTAACAAGCCAGGAAAGAACAAAGACCCCCCCCAAATGAACCCTTTTGGAAAGTAGACAATCCAAGGTATTTAGTAAAAGGCATTGTGAGTTTTTTGAAGTTGTAGTTTTTCCCACAATTCTTTGCAAAATAAAGATTTTTTCTTCTTTTTTTTCCCCCCACAGAATTGTTATATTAACAGGTTATTTCTCTCACACAGCATATGCATACCACAAATTACACCCTAAAACACATTCTACCACTCGTAGTAGATACCACACATGTGAGACTTTTACACAGCCTGGCCACATAGAGAGACTCAACATACAGGGAGCGCCATCAGGCGTTCTAGGGACATAAATTACGCATTTCATTTTTTTACTACATATTACATTTTTTAAGGCCTTGGAGCACCAGGACAATGGAAACGTCCACAAAATGACCCCATTTTTGGAAAGTAAACACCCCAACGTATATTCTATAAGGCATAATGAGTCTTTTGAACATGTCATTTTTTCCACAAGTTTTTGGAATCATGGAGAGAAAATGAAAATGCATTTTTTTTTTTTTTTTTTACAGAAAGTTGTCCATTTATAAGATATTTCTAACACATAGCATGTACATAGCAAACCTGACACCTCAAAATATATTCTGCTCCTCCTCCTGAGTACGGCGATACCATGTGTGGGAGACTTTTCCACAGCCTGACCACATACAGAGGCCCAACATGCAGGGAGCACCATCAGTAACATACATTTCAAATCTGATTTGACTACCTATTACACTTAGTGAGACACTAATGGGCACTGTAGTGGCAAGGATGCAGCATGGATGAGCACTGATGTGGCATGGATGAGCACTGATGTGGCACAGATGAGCACAGATGGAGCATGGATGAGCACAGATGGAGCACAGATTGAGCATGGATGAGCACGGATGAGCCAGGGATGGATGGAGCATGGATAAGCACGGATAGAGCACAGATGAGCCAGGAATGGATGGAGCATGGATGAGCACGGGTGGATGAAGCACGGATGAGCCAGGGATCAATGGAGCATGGATGAGCCAGGGATGGAACAAGCATAGATGAGCATGGATGGAGCACAGATTGAGTATAGATGAGCCAGGAATGGATGGAGCACAGATGAGCCAGGGATGGATGGAGCACGCATGAGCCAGGGATGGATGGAGCATGGATGAGCCAGGGATGGATGGAGCACGGATGAGCCAGGGATGGATGGAGCATGGATGAGCCAGGGATGGATGGAGCATGGATGAGCACGGATGGAGCATGGCTGAGCCAGGGTTGGATGGAGCACAGATGAACCAGGGATGGATAGAGCATGGATGAGCACGGGTGGATGAAGCACGGATGAGCCAGGGATCAATGGAGCATGGATGAGCCAGAGATGGATGGAGCATGAATGAGCCAGGGATGGATCAAGCATAGATGAGCACGGATGGAGCACAGATTGAGCATAGATGAGCCAGGGATGGATGGAGCACAGATGAGCCAGGGATGCATGGAGCACGCATGAGCCAGGGATGGATGGAGCATGGATGAGCCAGGGATGGATGGAGCATGGATGAGCACGGATGGAACACGGATTGAGCATGGCTAAGCCAGGGATGGACGGAGCACAGATGAGCCAGGGATGGATGGAGAATGGATGAGCACAGATGGATGGAGTATGGATGAGCCAGGGATGCATGGAGCATGGATGAGCCAGGGATGGATGGAGCGTGGATGAGCATGGATGTAGCACGGATTGAGCATGGATGAGCACGGATGAGCCAGGGATGGATGGAGCATGGATGAGCCAAGGATGGATGGAGCGTGGATGAGCATGGATGGAGCACGGATTGAGCATGGATGAGCACGGATGAGCCAGGGATGGATGGAGCATGGATGAGTCAGAGATGGATGGCGCATGGATGAGCATGGATGGATGAAGCATGGATGAGCCAGGCATGGATTAAGTATAGATGGGCACATATGGAGCATGGATGAGCCAGGGATGGATGAATGGATGTAGCACGTATGGGCATAGATCAGCACTGTGGGCACTCCAGAACCCGACTCCCTCCCCTCCTCACACACAGTACCGATCGGTGTGAGGAGAGTTGAGGAGCTGCACCGGACAAGCTCCGGTTTGTTGACAAGTGATCGCTCCATCATTGGACGGAGCGATCACGTGGTAAGGGGCCAATGTCATTGGCCCTTTATCCCGTTCCGTGACACGTCGGGTCCTGACGGGGGCGCGGGAGCATGATTCTGTGAGGACGTCTATGGACGCCCTCCCAGAATAAGCTGACCGTGCTGTAGCTGTCTTTCGGCCCAGTCAGCATGTGGTTAATCATCAACCATGCGAGTTGCTAAATGTTGGTGATTTTTGGCACCTCTCTTGTCTTTTATACTCTGGAGCTCCTGCTGGATTTTGCTTCTGATCCCCTTGCGGAGGCTTCCATTGCTATAATATTTTTATATGGACTATAAACTGAAGGACTTCTGAAGGACTTCTGAATAAATGGTTGTGGAACGAATCGTCTGAGTTTCCATTATTTCTTATGGGGCAACTTGCTTTGATATATGAGTGCTTTGGATGACAAGCATGTTTCCGGAAGGAATTATGCTCGCAATCCAAGTATTTGGTTGTCCTGAAATGCTCTATAAAAGTAGTACAAACTGTTATAAACTTACCACAGGTCACCCTTCTGAATCCAGTCATTTGTCAAGATAGGTGAAGATGTGTTTAAAGGTGATCTGTCATTTGTAGTCAACTTAACTTCTGCTGGTCTAAACATAGAACACGTTATATAAACAGTCCCGGGACTACGTTCTCTTTCTGTTTAACATATTAAAAAAAGCTCCTAGAACTTGATAAATGGTGAGTGTCATAGTTTGCCTTTTTGATCATATTTCATACATTTTATTTGTTGATCTAAATCTCAAATGAAATGTTATTTTAATTTAGCATGCATCAAGATTCACAAATCAAGAGTAACAGTGTTTACTTTCGGGCACCGGGCTGCTTCATGAACCTATACCAGTTTTTAGATTCAAAACATTTATTTATTTTTACTTTTTTAACATTTTTTTTTTTAATGCCATTTTTTCATTTATTTTTCTGGGGGGGGGGGGGGGTATACTTGACAAAGGGGAACTGTTTTCACTAAGTACCTTGGTATTGTACACACAACAACGCTCTCTTGACCTATTTAAGCTCTGGAGACCCTTGCCATCAGATGGAATGAAAAGAAACTCTATATGTTATTGCTTTGTATTAGGAAACTTATAGGTTTTCCCAGGCTTTCGGAAAGGGATATTAGAAGATTGCTATGGAATCTGACAGGCATTGTGAACGTTATATATATATGTATATATATATATATATATATATATATATATATATATATATATATATATATATCCATACGATGGAGCTTGGTGTCATCAGACAAATATGATTCATTGCAAATAAAGCAGGCACTGTTTATCTTCTTATCATTTTTATTGTAGGTATAAAGGGGACATAGGTTGTAACTCAAATTTATTGGCATTTTTTTTTTTTTGGAATGGTCCAAGAGTTGTACATGCAGTATATATACACTCACCGGCCACTTTATTAGGTACACCTTGCTAGTTCCGGGTTGGACCTCCTTTTAGCTTCAGAAGTGCCTTAATTCTTTGTGGCATAGATTCAACAAGGTGTTGGAAACGTTCCTCAGAGATTTTGGTCCATAGTGACATGATAACATCACGCAGTTGCTGCAGATTTGTCGGCTGCACATCCATGATGTGAATCTCACATTCCTCCACATCCCAAAGGTGCTCTATTGGATTGAGATCTGGTGACTGTGGAGGACATTGGAGTACAGTGACCTCATTGTCATGTTCAAGAAACCAGTGGTGAGATGATTTGAGCTTTGTGACATGGTGCATTATCCTGCTGGAAGGAGCCATCAGAAGATGGGTACACTGCAGTCATAAAGGGATGGACATGGTCAGCAACAATACTCAGGTAGGCCGTGGTATTTAAACAATGCTCAATTGGTACTAAGGGGCTCAAGAAAATATCCCCCACACCATTACACCACCACCAGTCTGAACTGTTGATACAAGGCAGGATGGATCCATACTTTCATGTTGTTTACACCAAATTCTGACCCCACCATCTGAATGTCGCAGCTGAAATCGAGATTCATCAGACAAGGCAATGTTTTTCCAATCTTCTATTGTCTAATATAGGTGAGCCTGAGCGTATTGTAGCCTCAGTTTCCTGTTCTTAGCTGACAGGAGTGGCACCCGGTGTGGTCTTCTGCTGCTGTAGCCCATCTGCTATAAGGTGCGATGTGTTGGGCATTCAGAGATGGTATTCTGCATACCTTGGTTGTAACAAGTGGTTACTGTTGCTTTTTTACCATCTCGAACCAGTCTGCCCAGTCTTCTTTGCCATCAACAAGGCATTTTCATCCACACAACTGCCGCTCACTAAATATTTTTTCTCTGTAAACCCGAGAGATGGTTGTGCGTGAAAATCCCAGTAGATCAGCAGTTTTTGAAATGCCCAGACCAGCCTGCCTGGCACCAACAACCATGCCTCTTTCAAAGTCACTTAAATTCCCTTTTCTTCCCCATTCTGATGCTCAGTTTGAACTTCAGCAAGTTGTCTTCACCATGTCTCGATGCCTTAATGCAATGATTTGCTGCCATGTGATTGGCTGATTAGCAATTTGTGTTATCAAGGTATTGAACAGGAGTGGCTGGTGAGTGTATATATTTTAAGCTGAACTCCAGGAAGATATATATGTAGTTAATACAGTTCTGTAATCATTATTACTAATCACTGAATGCAATCAGTGTAAGTATCTTAAAGTGGAATTAAAGTATAGAACTAGAGTAAGGAACTAAAGTCAACACTTTTTTTGATAGAGTGGAGAGGAATTAGAATACCTGTCAACTTTCTTTCCATTTATACACCCATTAGGTAGATTAACACTATTATCTCTATTTGTTCTGTTTACTAGGGATGAGCTTCGAATTCGAGTCGAACTCATGTTCAACTCGAACATTGGCTGTTCGCCAGTTCGCTGAACAGCGAACAATTTGGGGTGTTCACGGCAAATTCCAAAGCCGCAGAACACCCTTTAAAAGTCTATGGGAGAAATCAAAAGTGCTAATTTTAGGTCCCCAAACACTTTTTATGACAATAACTTGCATATAAGCCTTTAAAATTAGCACTTTTGATTATTCATGTTTTTGTCCCATAGACTTTAATGGTGTTCACATGTTCGAACAAATTTTTTGCCTGTTCGCATGTTCTGGTGCGAACCGAACAGGGGGGTGTTCGGCTCATCCCTACTGTTTAGCATTATCATTGAAATTGAAATAAAAAGAAAATCCCAAATGTTGGGTTGTCCCTAGAACAATAATAGAGGGGAAATCTTCCATGGACACTAGTTCTGGTGACAATAAGGGATTCCCTCGCGTTGAAGAGATTTCCTCTCCGTTCCTTATTTAACCATGGGACAGGAAGTGAAGAGACATCTCCTGAATGGGACACAGATGGGGAAAAAAAACCTGATGGGTTATAACTCTATTACTCCATCCAAAATGAACAAAAAAAAAAATAGTTTTGCCTTTCGTTCTACTGTAACACCTTCCCGTCTGGCCTATACCAAAATGACGGCTGGGCGGAGGTTTCATTGTTCTGACTGGACGTCCTATGACGTCCTTCAGAACAAGCCGCTTGTGCGCTGTGATCGGTGGTGTGGTGTTTCGCTCGGACACACTGCATCTCTGATCACGGTAAAGAGCCTATCAGGTAGGCTCTTTACCATGTGATCAGCTGTGTCCAGTCACAGTGTAACTATGAAGTGCCGGTTATCGGCATTTCCCTATTCACACCGACAGCACATGAGTAGAGGAGAGCTGATAAACGGCTCTCCTGACAGGGGAAATCTGCACTGATAATCAGTGCAGTGATTACCAGTGCAGTCCCATCAGTGATGCCTGCCAGTGCCCACCAGTAATGCCTACAAGTGATGCCAATCAATGCCCATCAGTGACGCCCGTCAGTGCCGCCCATCAGTGCCCATCAGTGAAGAAGAAACATTACTTATTTACAAAACTTTGTAACAGAAACTAAGATTTTTTTTTATTTATTTATTTTTTTCTGTCTTTTTCATTTTTTTTAGCAAAAAATAAACTCAGTGGTGATTAACCGCTTGCGGACCAGCCGCCGCAGTTCTACTGCGGAAAGCTGGCTCCGCTGCGCAAAATCACATTTTTGTACATGATCTCGCGAGGCTTGCATAGCAGGCGCGCACGCGTGCCTGCCGCGAGCTCCGTGAGTCCGACCGTGGGTCTCGCGGACTCGATGTCCGCGGGGGTACCCGCGATTGTCTCATGGAGAGGGAGAACGGGGAGATGCTAATGTAAACAAGCATCTCCCCGTTCTGCCCAGTGACACCGTCACTGATCACAGCTCCCTGTAATCGGGAGCGGTGATCAGTGATGTGTCACACACAGCCCCTCCCCCCCACAGTTAGAATCACTCCCTAGGACACACTTAACCCCAACAGCGCCACCTAGTGTTAACCCCATTCACTGCCAGTCACATTTACACAGTAATCAGTGCATTTTTAATCGCACTGATCGCTGTATAAATGTGAATGGTCCTAAAATAGCGCCAAAAGTGTCCAATGTGTCCGCCATAATGTCGCAGTCACAATAAAAATCACTGATCGCCGCCATTACTAGTAAAAAAAAAAAATTATTAATAAAAATGCCATGAAACTATGACCTATTTTTTAGATGCTATAACTTTTGCGCAAACCAATCAATAAACGCTTATTGCGATTTTGTTTTTTACCAAAAATATGTAGAAGAATATGTATCGGCCTAAACTGAGGAAAAATTTTTTTTTTATATATTTTTTGGGGATGTTTATTATAGCAAAAAGTACAAAATAATGCATTTTTTTTCAAAATTGTCGCTCTTTTTTTGTTTATAGCACAAAAAAATAAAAACCGCAGAGGTGATCAAATACCACCAAAAGAAAGCTCCATTTGTGGGGAAAAAAGGATGTCAATTTTGTTTGGGAGCCACGTCGCACAACCGCGCAATTGTCAGTTAAAGCAACGGAGTGCCGAATCGCAAAAAGTGCTCTGGTCTTTGGCCAGCCAAATACTCTGGGGCTGAAGTGGTTAAATACCACCAAAAGAAAGCTCTATATTTCTCAAAAAATGATAAAATAGTTGCTTGGGTACAACGTTGCATGACCGCGCAATTGTCATTAAAATTGTGACAACACTGAAAGCTGAAAATTGGACTGGGCAGGAATGGGGGTGAAAGTGCCCGGTATTTAAGTGGTTAAATAAAAAAATGCTGGCAGGTTGGCCCCAGTTAGTGCCTCTTCTATCAGAAGCCAGCTCCCTGCTTGCCAGTATGTTCTCAGAGTACTTTTGCAGCACCACTATGTGCCATGGTGCTGTAACTCCCATAAGCTGGAGTGCTGTCATCGTAGCCACTCACCAAGTGGCCAAAGAGTAGACATGTGCGGTTTGTTATTGGTTCCGAATTAATATTCGGACAAATTTTTCGTTATTCGGAGATTCGGATATATCCGAATACCCGAAATACAATATAAACAAATTCTACGAATGCTCCGAATGACGTAACGAAATTCGTCCGAATTTTGGAAATTTGGACTGAAATTCGAATTGAATTTTACATTGAACTCCAGTCGAATTCTCACTACACATATTGCTGAAATCAACGACTGTGTGTGTTATTAGAGTACCATTTCGAAATAGTGCTGTTTTTGTTAAGCCAAAGGTGATTTAAAGAGTCATTGTAATGGTTTGATGAAGATTTTTCTTTTGTTTGTTCACTTTGCTGCATTCGAATTGAAAAAAATATAACATTTTCCTTTCGACCGATTCGAAAATGTATCGAAATTTCCGAAAACGAATTCTGAAAACGAATTGAATTTTTTCATCATGCACATGTCTACCTAAGATATATATATAAAACAGATGGTGCAGTGCTAAAAAATATATGTAATAAAGTCCATAAATGAAACAGTAAACAATGTATTGGAAGGAAGCATTGTGACATCACCCGCGGCCATCTCGCATCCTTGTCTCACTCATATGCTTTAGCATCTGGCACTGGAATAGTGCCATGTATGTAAGTTTGATTTTAATTTTTTGCGAATAAAAATCTACCTTGCGGAGAGCACTATGTTGTACCCCTTTTTACTTACATGATTCACGTGCCTTGGGAGTCTCCTATGCTGCATGGTCCTTGCTTTTTGTTGTAACCAGACTGATCGTGATCTTCAATGACCCGTAAGGGAAGGTGTATTTGACCCTCTGTAATTAAAGGGTTCCTGCGCTGAGGTGAGCGGCCATCTTTAGCATTGGTGGAGGGATCACATATACCCACTGAGTTTTCTGCATAATGCTACATCACTGATGACCACTTGGATACATTGTTTACTGTTTCATTTATGGACTTTATTACATATATTTTTTAGCGTTGCACCATCTGTTTTATATGTATTTTTAGGGATTTGTGATTATTGACCCTGGTGTCCAGCAGCTATTTGTTATTGTTACATACATATTTGTGCTGATTTGCTCTTTTATTATTATGTCTACCAAAGAGTCAAAGCCTGGAGAAGATGGCAGCACCTGTGAGCATTAAAGGGGTTGTAAAGGTAAACATTTTTTCACCTTAATGCATTATATGCATTAAGGTGAAAAAACTTTTGACAATACCGCCGCCCCCAGCCCCCCCGTTTTACTTACCTGACACCTCGAATCTCCGCTGCTCGTTCTCGTCATCTCTATTGCAGCTCAGCCTGGTCGCTGATTGGCTGCAGTGGATGGATTGAAAGCAGCGCAGCCATTGGCTCGCGCTGCTGTCAATCACATCCGATGACGCGGCGCGCCGGGGCCGAGTGATACAGCGAGCGGCTATAGCCGCCGGCTGTATCGCGGGAGCGCGCCCGCAACAACCAACCACCATGCGAGGAAGCTCGCATTAAGGTGGTTATTTCTTGCGGGGAGGAGCTGAAACAGCCGCCGAGGGACCCCAGAAGACCAGGTTCGGGGCCACTCTGTGCAGAACGAGCTGCACAGTGAAGGTAAGTATGACATGTTAGTTATTTTAAAAAAAAAATAAAATTACCTTTACAACCCCTTTAAGCAGTCAATCAGTTGTGTTGCTGTGCAAAAAGCATGCTGGTAGAAGGATTAGGCAGAATGATAGAGTGATGAGCTCATTGGTGTGTTCTTTCTCCTTTCACTGTCCAATTACAGAGAGTAGGCGGGAAGGAGTCCTGTTAGTAAAAGTGAACCTGCAGTAGTAAAAGATCAGGTCCCCTCCCTTGCCAAGAAGGGCTGTGCTGTGCTCTGGACTAGATGAACAAAAATACAAATTCTTTTGGCAGGAAAAAAACTTTTATATATGTATTTCTGTATATGCATTTTAGCTGTTGTAATTACCATGTGATCCAACCTGAATTTTAGCAAAGGAAAGAATCTCAATGAATAAACTAGCAACTCACAAATAGCTCAAAGCAACTCAGAGTCAAAGCAACATAAATGTCTACTGTACTTGACATACTTCTGGGTCTGATGACCATGTTCATGAACAGGCTAGGATCACGCTTGAGCATCTCCATTTTCATGCATTCTTCGTGCATCTTTTGAATTGTTTTTGATGCATATTTCATGCATGAAGCATTCTTCATGTGTTCCCATTAAAGTCTATGTAGCCAAAAAAGAAAAAACTTTGCTTTTTTCCAAGTTACACAGAATTCCACTACATGGGTGTGACCAAGCACTATCACATGCTCTATATGAATTGCCCAGGTTGGTGACAGGCTTATTTTAAGCTATACGCAAGTGGAGGTGGACATGGAAAATTTGGAAATTTACTCCTCCAGTGCTGTAGAGTGCACTATTTGCTGCAATATTCTATGTGCTCAGCATATTGGTGAACTGGTAAAAAGGGACCCAAAGGATGGCTTATCAGTTCATCAAATGCAAAATGGATAGTGCACTCTTCTCGCAATGCAGGGATCCTAATTGTATCATTGCAGGACGTTATGGATTGATACCCATTTTCTGTGACATCATTAGCCGATTAAGAAAATAGTATAGTATCTTATTGGGTGTTACCCTAGAATAGAAGTGTACCCCCCGGTACTATGGGACTTTAAGGGCGAACTCTTGTAGACAATGTGTGTTAAAACATAGAAAATGTATTGTTTAAACATTTAAAAATGTAATGGCGTGGAACAACACCATACATAATAATAGTACACCATATACATATAGTATGAGCGAAACACTTCTCCTATAGCCCAACGCGTTTCGGGAATCTTGAAGTATATCCCTTCTTCAGGGGCATGAAGGAGGTGGAAGTGGTTGAAGGTACTCTGGAACAGAAAAAACAAAGTATACAGTTTAAGAACATAAACAGAGAAGACATAGAACATGAACAGAGAAATGTAGAGCTTACTTATTTTAGAAAGCTTGTTAAATAGGGAATTTTCTTTCACTTTCTTACATAGTGACATACATCAATGGGAATAACAGAAAGTATAACTTTCTCCATAAACTTGAAATGCTGTATGCAAAAAATTAAAACTGTCTTGCTAGCAGTTCCTAATGCTCTTTAAACAATCCTTAGTGCTGGTCCTCAAAAGGTACTTTGAAATAAATGGCTCAGTACAGGTAAGGGCTTAGTGAATCATTCCCTCCACACTGTGAAATTTCTGAAGGAATGCCACATCCTATCCTGTAGAACCATTCATTTACATGCCTGCTGCCTTGTGGAGTTCCGGACTTCAGTGTCCACACCAACTGGATGCTCCCTGCCCCTCTCACCACCTGGTGCTGATTCACCTAGCTACACACGGTCCCTCAGTGACAAAGCTTTACCGACCCCTGGTGGGTCTGACATGGGCTTCATTGTTCATCCTCTTGTAAGTTGCCATTTGACTGAATAAATCGACTTGTTTTTATGCATACTGCACTTAAGCCCCATACACACTATCAGATTTTCTGCTTTTTGTTGTCTTCAGATTTACCAAAACTACGTAGTACAAGGGCCTGCCTGATTGCATACAAATTGAACCTCCTAAGGTATGACCTCATATTATATGGTTTTGGTAAATCTGAAGGAAAAAATCAGCAGAAAATCTGATAGTGTGTATGGGGCTTTAGAGTGGTGATGAAGGAGATTCCTTCATCTCCTGGGAGCTGCCTTCTATCTATGCTGTATCCAGTCCGTTGTTTCCTCAGCATTTCACCACTCAGGCTGTCATTTGGATCCTGTGTCTCATCCACCCATGCGACATCTACTTTTTACTTTATTTGACTGCCATTCATTTACATGGCTTCTCCTAATGAGAGAGCATTACAGAGCCCTGGGCATACAATGTAGAGCCATTCATTGCCTAGGTTGTCTAGAAAGAATAGCCCCACCCAAGGATACTCACCCTGTACTATCCTGCTGTTTCATTCCTCTGTTGGAGCTAGGATTGAAAACCTTGTGTAAGTTTTGAGCCACTGGGGGGGGGGTCCCTTCATCAGGAAAAATGACCTCTGACTTTGGCTGATGAAGGGACCCTCTGTGATTCTGAAACATTGCATTTCTTTATTTGACATGCCAACAGGCATCAATAAAGGTAGTTATCATGTACCTAGTGAAGACTGGAATGTTGTGGAGGCCTCTCTTGCACCTCACGCCCAATACTCCCAAAGGTGGAGATAGAGAGTGTAAGGGCAAGGAGTGGCACGAATGCCGTAGCAGCTAACTAATGATGTCCACTCTGTAGATGGGAAGAGCTGGTGGTCGCAGTCCATGGAATAGGATGCAGGAGCAGCTTGGCACCAGAGCGTGGGACAGAAGCAGAACCAGGAGACGAACAGCAGTCAGCGGCAATCGGGCAGCGAGGCACCGAATCAGCACGCAAAGCAAGTTCAGGAGGAAGGTCAAGGCCATTAACAGCCGGGCAACGTGGTACAGAGTCAGCAGGCAGATCAGATCCAGTAATGAAGCCAAGGCTGGAGTAGTAGGTAACAGAGCTAGAGCAAGAGCAGAAGCGAAGTCCAAAGGCAAGCCGGGTCATACATGAATAAGCAGGTACAACAGATCAGGTCTTGGGAACACAGGAACCATCTGAAGACCATTCAGCAACTGCTCATAGTGATAGACCAGTTTAAATAGGTTACCCGGCGCCAAGTGCTAATTGGTATGTTCACGTGTTGCGCACAAATGAACTGACACTGCATAAGTAACATTGGTCCTTCGCACATTAACACTTATGCCCCGTACACACGGTCGGATTTTCCGATGGAAAATGTGCGATCGGAGCGTGTTGTCGGAAATTCCAACCGTGTGTGGGCTCCATCAGACTTTTTCCATCGGATTTTCCGACACACAAAGTTTGAGAGCAGGCTATAAAATTTTCCAACCACAAAATTCGTTGTCGGAATTTCCGATCGTGTGTACACAAATCCGACACACAAAGTGCCACGCATGCTCAGAATAAATAAAGAGATTAAAGCTATTGGCTATTGGCCCCCTTTATAGTCCCGATGTACGTGTTTTACGTCACCGCGTTCAGAACGATCGGATTTTCCGACAACTTAGTGTGACCGTGTGTATGCAAGACAAGTTTGAGCCAACATCCTTCGGAAAAAATCCATGGATTTTGTTGTCGGAATGTCCGATCAATGTCCGACCGTGTGTACGGTGCATAACACATGTGCAATGTGCACGAGCATGAGCATTAATCCGCACTGGCCTTTTGATGCTAGAAAAAGTTTACCTTACAGTAGTATTCAGGGATTCTTGTATGGTGTGTGATGGAGATATATACCCAACCCTATGTAAGTCCTGTGTCAGATGATATCAGGCCTTACACGGGATTAATGTCTTCCTCCCTTCCATCACATGAAAATTCTTGGGCCTGGCCAGTCATCGTGTTAGGCGGTCACATGCTCCCGTATACTCATAAGCACTGGGTATTCACCAAGGGCTCCAGCTGAACAACAAACCCGCTGTAAGAGTGCAGGGATGTGCAGGCATTTTGCCCTGAATTGACAAAATTACAGACCCTCTTTAAATATTAGGAAACCTTGCACCGGTTCCATTCATAGGCTGCATAGCTAATATTTTTCCATATTTAGGCCACTGCACGTAAGGGAAAACGAGGGCATGAGATGACAACACAAAGTAATAAAGGATTTCCCGCTAATAGGGCACAGTTGGCAATCCTAGCAGAGTGGGTCATGTGACACTGCTCTTGGGTTTATTCAGTCACTTATGTTAACAATACAAAATCAGCTATCTACACTCACAGAATATAGTAAATAACACTTGGGGAAGGCTGAATCCAGTGCCTTTCAGGTACAGCATTGTGTTTAGCAAATGAGTCTGTGATATAATCCAACCATTGGAGCAGAAATAATAATTAAAGTAATGCATCAGTCCGCTTCATTGATTTATGAATGTGTTTAATGACTCTTGTGCAGAAAAGCAGAAGCCATTACACATTGACTGATTTTCGGAGACAGTCTGCAGTATCACGGCCCTTTTACTGCAAAACAAAAGGGATAAAAAAAAAAAAAAAAAATGTTTTCTCAGCAGTGGAAGTCGTCATCCTTTATTACAGCGAGGGAAATAGCTGTGTTTTTCAGGTTATACCAAAGAAAAATTTAGTTCAGTTTGTTCTTTCATGGCTTATATGACTATTAGAATTCTGTTCTGCAATATTCCAGTTAATGAGAGAGCACAACGAGTTTCCATCAAATGTCCCTTATTTCTGAAAAATAGAGGTGTTTTACTGAGCGCCGAAATAATGGTAATGCTGGAAATCAGACACATTCGTAAATGGAAATAAAGGACATTGAAGGGCATTAGAGCAGGCCCAGGTTGGTGGCCTGGCATTTGCCAAAAAAGAAAATCTTGTGCTTTTTCTCACCTGTTGGCCTCCCATTATCAATTGTCTCTGTATTAAAGTGGATCTATACGCAAAAAGTGAAGATTTCTATAGTATAAGGAACTTACAGTATTTGATAGTTCATTTTGGTTAAGCAGTACCCTGAAAAATCTACAGCTTTGCCTTGAATTCCTTCAATAAATTAGCATTGCACTTCCTGACGTGAATGTACCTAGGCAACCCTGTTCAGTAGCCTTGTGGATGTGAGATCATCCAAGATATATCCTACTCACTCCTGTCATTAATGAGTGCTGTTCTCATTAGATTTGGAGTGAGATTTGGTGATGTCACTACTCTACTACTCTTTGTTTTTAGAAGGCCTGCTGAAGATGAAACTATAGACACCTGCAGTGCAGGTATCTAACTTTTTCTACTACATTCATTCTGAGAATAAGTGCGTTCTCTGCTTCTTCTTGCTTCTTGACCCAACCAGTCATAAAATCACTAGTCAAGAGGGCAGCAGCTCTTAATGTACCGTTTGCATCAGCTTGTGTACATAGGTGTGCGCAGCCTATTGCATTAGGGTGTGCACCCTTAAGCTCAAACACACATGCATGTGTATGTGTCTACATATATATGAACCCTGCTGCTACACAGAGCGATAACACTAATGCGCATGGGGTGATTAGGGTGTGCCTGGGCACACCCGGCACACCCTGTGCGCACGCCTATGCTTGTGTGGGTCCATCAGTGATCACCTGCAATGAGTGGCTTAGTGAACAGGCACAAATAGCTGTGACCGTAGACAGAATGTCATTGCAGTGTGACAAAATACCTGTACGAATGGTGTCTAAAGGAGAAAGCAAAGCCCCTATCCTCTACCATGATGGCCTCCTCCATCCAGAGACACAGTGTCAGAGAATGTCTGTGAGATATCTGGTGAGCAGGCATGGGCTGCGCATGGTGTTTACCACAGAATGGTGACCAGGCACGCACATGCTTTCAAGAATGCACACACGCACACACATGCACAATTCCCATTAGCGCCAGATGGGCTATTTAAAGGATGCTTATGCCCATGTTCTGTGCTGACTGGTCTTCAGCTGTTCCTGTGTCCTGCTTGTATCTTGTGTTATATCTCTGTTGCTGACTCAGCTTCCTATTGACCTAATCTTGGATCCTGATTGCTATTCTTACTCATGCCTGACCTCAGCTCAGCCCTTGACTATGCTTCTGCCTATGCCTCTGTACTGCGTTGCCCATCCGCTGCTGACCTCAGATACTTCTGTGACTTCACTTCTGTCCCCGATTTGGCTTCATGCTATTTCTGTGTGCCTACTCTGGCCTTCACCCATATCAGCCACAATCATTAGTGTGTTCCTGTCTTAAGTCTGCTGGAAGCTCTGACAAGCCTTACGCTCTGAACCTGCAGTACAAGAGGAGTGCTCCTTTAACCCCAGCTGGCTGCTGCTCCTGACCTGATGTTCTGCCGGACTGCTCCTGCCTGAATCTCCTACTGCAAGTTCTACCAGCAACACCTTTAGGCACTCGTGTTCCTCCTGTCTCTCAGCACCATGTGTTCCATCCTCAGTGGGGCCTGGGCTGAAGATACAAGAGAGGCCAACCTCGTCATCTCAGTCTCCTATCAGGTATGTGACACACAGTACAGAACAAGGTATAGTAAGTCAGTCCCTCGGACCAGGACAAACAGGGTGTCATGACCTTGCAGTAATACATTCATGACCTGTCTGTCTCTTACCTGGTCTGTGTGTCAGCCTTGAGGCTTGTACTCTCACACCTGCATGTTTAAGTAATCTTCCCTCTGTGTGGCTCCACCCTAGCCTCAACAGGAACCACTATTTAACACCGTATTCTCCAAGCCTGCCTTGCCGCGCAATATTGTGTGCTTGGCTTCCTGTGTGCCGTGTGCTCTAAGTTTGTCTCTGTCTCTGTTACCGATCTTGGCGTGTTCCCGACTATTCCTGTCTGCTTGTAACCCTGACCTTTGGCGCGTTCTCAACTATCCCTGTTTGCCTGTGACCCTGACTTTTGGCGTGTTCTCTGTTATCCTTGTCTGCTAGTCGCCCCGACATTTGGCTACCTTCTTACTATTCCTTGCTGTCCTGGGCTGCTGTTTCCTGTCCATCCTCCTGTAGCCTACCGTGAGCGTGAGCTGGGAGACCCTGGGGGCCGCGACCTGGAGCCAGTTGCAGCGCAGTCCATCCTCACCACTAGAGGCTCTGGTGAACACCAACTGGCTCTTAGACTCCGCGCCCTGGGGAATCTATGCTCTAACTCACTGTGGGATCCGTGTTGGTGCTCCAGGGAACCTGCCTTCCTGAACCACCCTGAGTTCCATCTGCAGTAGTCAGCCTTAGGGTCCACTATCATAGCGGTGCACTCCTGACCCCAACGGGGTGCATCTGTCACCTTGATACAGGTGACCTGACACAGGGGTGGGAAGTCTCCCTGCCAATAGATATCAAATCTTGCCTATCCTCAACTAAAAAGCAGAACTTTACCCATAACACCGTGATAAAAAATAATTTTCTTTAGCAAGGAACATACATTCCACATGAATAATTATACAACCAAATTAGCGTGCGCTGTAAATTGCCTCCAGGATTGCTCCTGTTTCTTCTTGCTGGAGGCTGCCATTTTGCTGAAGTTCAGCAGCAGCAATTCTTAAGGCTGTCAGCAGATCGGCTTCTGCGTTCTTGGTGTAAAGAAAATAGCCACTTCCGGACCGCTCACTGTATATATACGTCATTTTTTTAAAGATGGATATCTCGGTAACGGCAGCAGCTGCTGCCACAACCGAGGTATCCATCTTTAGGGCCGGCGATTCTGTACACGATAATGGTGGTCTCTGCGGCGGGTTCACTGCGAGATCACCGTTATCGGCGGCGGGAGAGGTGCCACCCCCCCTCCCGCCGCTCTCCTGCACCCTCCGCCGCTTACCGGTTCCGTCGGTAGCGGCGGAGGCGATCGGGTCCTTTTCCTTCTTAGGTATGGAGACGAGTGAGGCTAAGATGGCCCCCACCCGTCTCCATACCATGTGACGGCCGGAGCCACGTCATTATGTCAGCTCCGCCCACTTCTCTTAAAGGCACAATTTTTTTTGTGTCATTTTTTTAAACGACTTTTTTTTTTTTGCATTAAAGTCTAAATATGAGATCTGAGGACTTTTTGACCCCAGATCTCATATTTAAGAGGACCTGTCATGCTTTTTTCTATTACAAGGGATGTTTACATTCCTTGTAATAGGAATAAAAGTGATCCAAATTTTTTTTTTTAAAAAAACAGTGAAAAAATAAATAAAATAAAGTAAAATAAATAATAATAAAAAAAAAAATTTTTAAAGCGCCCTGTCCCTGTCCTGTCGCGCGCAGAAGCGAACGCATATGTGAGTAGCGCCCGCATATGAAAACGGTGGTCAAACCACACATGTGAGGTATCGCCGCGACCGGTAGAGTGAGAGCAATAATTCTAGCACTAGACCTCCTCTGTAACGCAAAACATGCAATCTGTAGAATTTTTTAAACGTCCCCTATGGAGATTTTTAAGGGTAAAAGTTTGACGCCATTCCACGAGCGGGCGCAATTTTGAAGCATGACATGATGGGTATCAATTTACTTGGCGTAACATTATATTTCACAATATAAAAAAAAATTGGGCTAACTTTACTGTTGTCTTATTTTTTTAATCAAAAAAGTGAATTTTTTCCAAAAAAAAGTGCGCTTAGAAGACCGCTGCGCAAATACGGTGCAAAAAAAAGTATTGCAATGACCGCTATTTTATTCTCTAGGGTGTTAGAAAAAAAACAATATATAATGTTTGGGGGTTCTAAGTAATTTTCTAGCAAAAAAAACTGTTTTAAACTTGTAAACACCTAAAATCCAAAACGAGGCTGGTCTTAAAGTGGATAGAGAGCAACTGAGCTTGTGTAGAGCAGGGTGAGACAGCGTATTACTGGATTTTAAAAAGTATTTTATTCTCTAGGGTGTTAGAAAAAAAATATATATATATATATATAATGTTTGGGGTTCTAAGTAATTTTCTAGCAAAAAAATAGATTTTAACTTGCAAAGAACAAGTCTGAAAAATAGGCCCGGTCTTAAAGCGAAGATCCACCCAAAAGTGGAACTTCCGCTCGTTGTACTCCCCCCCCCCCCCACCAGTGCCACATTAGGCACCTTTCGGGGGGGGAGCGCATACCTGTCTTTCACAAGTATCCTGTTCCCACTTCCGGGAGCCTAAACCACGGGTTTTGACGTCACTGCCCGGGCTCCCTCCTCCTTCCCTAGCCGCCGGGCCAGTAGGAGCGAGGAGCGAAGCCTCGCGCATGTGCAGTAGGGTTCCCAGCGTAAAGACGTAATGGGGCGTACACACGGTCGGACTTTTCAGCTACAAAAGTCCGACAGCCTGTCCGACAGACTTTCGACGGACTTTCGACGGACTTGCGGCGGACTTTCTAACGAACAGACTTGCCTACACACGATCACACAAAAGTCCGTCGAATTCTTACGTGATGACGTACACCGGACTAAAATAAGGAAGTTGATAGCCAGTAGCCAATAGCTGCCCTAGCGTGGGTTTTTGTCCATCGGACTAGCATACAGACGAGCGGATTTTTCGACCGGACTCGAGTCCGTCGGAAAGATTTGATGCATGTTTCAAATCTAAAGTCCGTCGGATTTGAGGCTGAAAAAGTCAGTTGAAAGTCCGGAGAAGCCCACACACGATCGGATTACCAGCCAGCTTTAGTCCGTTAGCGTCCGTTGGACTTTTGTAGACGAAAAGTCCGACCGTGTGTACGCGGCATAAGGCTTCACTGCCTCGCAATGGAGGTGGCATGCACCTGACAGCTGATGGAAACATCAGCTGCGGTGCCGACATCGCAGGACAGGTAAGTGTCCGATTATTAAAAGTCAGCAGCTGCAGTATGTGCATCTGCTGGCTTTAAATTTTGGCAGCGGTGGGCGGACCTCCGCTTTAAAGTGGTTAAAGCATGTTGCTTGTTGTGTTTCCCTCCTAGCAAGTAACTTGCATCTTGGAACAAAGTACATCTTTTTGCACCACCTCTATAATTAAAGGTCTATTCGGATTACAAACTAAGACCGTGTTTTTAAACAGTCCTCTGTGGAGTACAATGCATCAAACATCCCATTGTCTCTGTAATTTCTGGAGACACAAAAACTTTCACATATCCTCTTGATGACACAAACCTTCCCTCGACATATGTTTAAGCTATTGTGTTTTTTGAATAGTGATATATGTCAATTCTTTTATGTGTGTGCTCGAAGTGTAATATAAAATTTGAGCAAATGTTATAAAATAATCTTGGGGGGAAACAGTGTATTTTCCACAGATCTGTTCCAGGCATAAACAGAAGGCAGACTCCGGGCTGGAAGCTTATTACAAAGGCAGAGGAAAACCAGACCTGTCTATTTAATCCTGACACTTACAGTTACAACAGCTGAAAACTAGGGAGTCTGTTTTTCTCTTCAACCCGTTGTCCTGTAGAATACTTCATATTTATATTTTTATATACTCTTTTAAGGTCTTTCTGTTGGCATGGTAAAGAGGAACCCAAGTAAAAAAACATACTCCTTTTAATGGATTATTATGGCCTTAGCCTAGTTGTATTCATTTTTTGCACAACCAGTACTTTGCTCTCAACATCCCCAATGTTAAGGTTGCCTTAATGGTGAACTCCATACAGATAAATTAGACACAAATAAGAGCAGCTCAGTATTTCAGTATCCTTTATTAAATCTTTAATACAGTTTCCTTTATTACATCTTTATTACATCAGCAGCAGGAGCTGCTGATTTTGCCCCAGGGTCTTTTCACAAAATGTGCAGTAGCAGGAAGGCACACCACAACATCCACTCATCTGGCTCAAAGAACAGTCTAGGGCAGGGGTCTCAAACTAGCAGCCCTCCAGCTGTTGCAGAACTACAAGTCCCATCATGCCTCTGCCTCTGGGAGTCATGCTTGTAACTGTCAGCCTTGCAATGCCTCATGGGACTTCTAGCTTCGCGACAGCTGAAGGGCCGTGGGATACTCCAGAAATTTGAATAGCAAGTGGATGCCCTTTCTTCTGTAGCTACTTCTCAGAACTGTCCTTTTTAACAAGAGCTCATGGAATGGACAACACTGGAAGACCATAAGCAATGTTCCAGGCTGGACGAACCTCAGTATTAGTACACCAGGGGTCAACAGAAGCAACAGTAACCCAGATCCTGCACATAGGTCTCACAAGTATTCGAGTACTTGGATGCCTCCCCCAGAGTCAGGCAGACATCTCCTTAGTGGACTCCTAGACTGGAACCTAGGTGAAGACCCCCTTCTTTAGCCTCAACGTCTCTCAGCAAATAGCCCCCCCAGCTCTAGCTCAGCTGTAGCACAGGGATGAGCTCCTGATAAAGGTGCTGCAGCCCTCCAGGCTAGGTACTCCTCCTCCTGAACAAGACAGGGCTGCCTTAGGCCCAAAACTATGCACTCTCCAGCCACCTACTGGGTACCCTCCTCTAGGGATAGGCTGGAACCACACAACTATTCAGACTGCTTGTTTGACTCTCCCATTACAATCTGGAATCCTTCAGGGGAAAGCAATTAAACCTGCAGCCTGTAGAGGCCATACAGCCCAAAGCATCCATAAGCTGCTCAACTGATTACAGGAGAGCCACAAGAACAAAATTTCCCCAGCCTAACTAGCAACATATCTAGGAGGGTGCTACATCTATATGCATTTCCCTAACTGTAACAATTGTAAGTACCTGAATTTGGCTTGACAGTAGCTGCAAAGCAAAGGGACCATGCTGGTGGTCTGCTTCTTCTTCATTATCCAGTCACAGACTGGGATGGTTTAAAAAGTGGGCTGTCTTTGTTGCCCTGAAATGCGTAATCACGCCCCTCACATCATCATCTGGATGGTCTCTTAATCTCTGTCCTGGTTTGTTACCAGCGCCAAACTCCATATCGCTCCAAGAAACTGTTGCATATCCCAGCTGCTCTCAGACTGACTAGCCTTCTCCAGCAAAGCTCCTATAGCCTAAACTACACACCTTCCCAGTTGCTTCCAGGCTCAGCTCTGCTGACCCAGCCCCAGGGGTCACCCTGCCAAGCTCGCAGTTTTTCATGTGGATGCTTTTATGCCTTTTAAGTCACCTAATAAATCTGAGTGCATTTCTTTTATTTTTGTCCGATTTTTACCTAATAATTTACACCTAGTTGGTGGCGCTCCCTATTTCTTTCTTTTGGGGGAGAAACAAGACCTGTAAGCATACTGAACTGCAAATGAGTAAAACCAGGTTTTCTGTCCTGTGAGTCAGGGTTGTGTGATATAGCAGGGTTGTGTAAATCCCAGAACTGGATGGCCACAAATTCAAATTTTTTGGGCAGTCAAAACAGTTTTTTGGCAAATAAATATCATTTAGTTCGGGTTCACTTCTACTTGAAATTGTCTTGATAGAGTTAGATATTAAATGGCAGTTCAAGGCCATTAAATGGACCTATTCTTTCAACCATGATG
This sequence comes from Aquarana catesbeiana, assembly GCF_042186555.1. Taxonomy (NCBI): domain Eukaryota; kingdom Metazoa; phylum Chordata; class Amphibia; order Anura; family Ranidae; genus Aquarana; species Aquarana catesbeiana. Next base: position 310,313,074 of record NC_133330.1, on the reverse strand, counting down.
AACTACTAATGAGGAATTAAGTGTGGAAAAAGCTGCAAAATCCTCTGTATTCTTTATGTAAATGTTAACATTCATCAAGTCATCCATTGTTCTGAAACTTTTGTGTATGAATGTTTGTACAAAGAACTTGTTGTTTATTTTCACATTACTATTGCCAGTTCTTATTACCACCATGGGCCACCGGCACTGATATCTTGGATGTGGGAGCTGGCTGTGGCTTCCTAAGGAACCACAGCCAGCTCCTCACTATACATGCACAAGCTTGTGCTGCACATTGTAAATGGTCCTACAGCCTCCTTGACCATGTAACAGATCACCTCTTTATCGAAGTTCTTTAACGAAGTGCCATTACTAGCAACTTTGATAAACGTTTAAAGTGAACCTGTCAAAAAAACGATCAATTAAAATAGGGCATATGATGAAAATCATATAGAGACAGGTTATTTTCAACATAAATTGTAATGTGAAAAGCTCCAAAGCTCTCGCAAAAGGAAAAGATTGGACAATCCCCTTCTTCTTCTCAAGCCTCCTTGTTGGCCATTTAATATGACGGTCAGCCTCATTGACCAATAAGGCTCAGGAGACCGGAAACACTGAGATCTCCAAACAAATTAATTAAACAAAAATTTAACCTCTGTGGCCAAACTGAAATCTTGCGCTTTACATGTCATCAGTATCCTTTTCACTGCACTATTGTATAGGCCAGCATAATGTATTATCTATAAAGAGCTGGTGGTTGGTTTCCAATGAAAGTCTCAAAAATCAGACCTTTAATTAAAGGGTTGTGTTTTTTATCAGGTTGATCTAAATTTTATTTGTAATTTCCAAATCTAATCTCCCAAAGATTGGTAGGTTAGATGCGGAAGCAGCTCAGTAAATCTGGAAGTGAATTAAAAAAGCAGATGGTTCTATTCACGTGGCACCTTGGTGAGTTCCTGAGATGTGTGCGGTCATACACCGTGGGCATTCTTTAATCATACCGTTAATTAAAACCTTGCTGATGGCTGTATACTGATGAAACAATTACAAGAACGCAGCATATGACAACATTATTTCATAAAAAGAACATATGACACTGTTATTTAAAATATGTTCCAGGAGCTACGTGCCCTAACATCTGGGATGATGAAATATTAACTAGAAAATACAGATGTTCACTTGACCCAAGACTGACTGATTGATTGTGCTACTGAGAGGCAAAGAACATTGATAAAGAAGACAAAGGAAAACCAAGAAGTTCATGTGCTTTGTCATTTGTTTTACTTATTAAAGCTGAACTCCAGCCCTCCCTTCAATCTTACAAAGTTGCCCAGGCTCTGCTCCTGTACAGAAATGAAATTGCTTTTTCTGATTTCACTGCACACTGTAAGCTTTTAAGAGTATGGTATTGAAGCTGCAGTAAGTCAGATAGAGCCCACCTCATTAAGACATTAAGGTCCACCCCCCTGCCCACCGCACCTATGCATCACATCATTGGCAGGAGGATAAGACGATAGCAGGCTTCCTCCTGTAGCACAGACCTAGGCTGTGCTGGCTATATTATCCCAGGTTCTATTTCCTATTAGATGCATAGCAGCCAGGCATATAGCAGTTTCTTAGTCTCTTTACCAATTAACCAGGCAAAAAGGGTCTTTTTGAAATGTATTGCTCAGGAAAACTTGGATAGGGTATACGATCAGTCTTGGAATACTCCAGGACTAGTGCAACTTTAACAGAGGACTCTTTGTACTAGAAGTTAACCTTCTTGAGATACTGTAGGCCTCTAGAGCAGAAGATGTGAACATACAGCTTCAGGGGGATCCCAAACTGGAAAAAGCCTTGAGCCAGCAATCTGGAGAAGTCTCTCAAAGAGGAGGTAAAGCGGTGTCAGTCTCTCTAGGATCTCTTACTCTCTGGCCTCTACTCCCTGTGTCCCTGTATATAAGCACACCTTCGAGTATCAGGCAGACCCTACTTCATTCGTTTCCGGACCAGATCCTCGACAGACTTTCTCTTGACCGTTCTCCACACTTTAGCAGCAGACCTCCAGCTCTCCCTGAGCTAGGACCTTGAAAAACATCCTGCAGGCCTCAGCAGCTTGCCCAGGTGGGCCAGCAGCACCTCCAGGCTAGGTCTCGCTGCACCAGGGCAAAGAACCGTTATGCACGCCTCAGCCCCCTTCTGCTCACTCTCTCGACTAGGGTCTGCCTCTCCCAACCTACTATATTCCAGAATTCTCCCAACCTACTATATTCCAGGAGAAGTAGGCAAACCTGCGGCCAACGGAGCCCAGAGCAGCCAGTTACAATATAAATTCTGCTCCGTTGACTACAAAGGAACCAAAAACTAAATTTACTGAACCCCATCAGCAGGGTTGGGTGAATGGTTTGGCACGAGACTTTGCCTGTTCCGCTGTTCCCCGAACACCTAAATTTGCAGGGTGTTTCCCCTGGTGTTCACCCCTCCGAACAACCTGCGCTGCACAGTGCATTCTGCGCCCTGATTGAGCAAAGCTTTGCCCAATCAGGGCGCAGTGTAAGCTGGTTGCTAAGGAGCAGGGCCGGGAAGCCAGCCACGCCTTCCTAAATAACTGATGCGTCATCAGCTGTCAATGGGTTTCCCCGCTGACAGCTGAATGAAAAAAAAAAGTGCCGGTTAATACCAGTCCTTTGGGGTCTGGTATGGGTTTTAAGGGGAACCCCATGTCAAAATAAAAAAAAAATGCTGTGCCCCCAAAATCCATACAAGATCCTTTTCCGGGAATGCAGCCTGGGAGGTCAGGAAAGGGGGGAAAGCAAGCTCCCCCTCCTGAATATAGTGCTGCCCTCGTGAGAGTCGCTGGTTAAATCAGTACCCCACTGGTTGCCCTGACCCTGCAAGCCCTCTGCCACCTCTTGTCACCCTGGGTTCATGCATTTTCTCTTTCTTAATTATAACAATGAAATAGGTACACCAAAATTGATTAAATCAATTAACTTGTTTACCTAGACTCCTTTCACACTGAGGCGCTTTAGCGCTAAAAATAGCGCCTGCATAGCACCTGTAAAGAGCCACTCCTGTCTCTCCAATGTGAAAGCCAGAGTGCTTCCACACTGGTGGTGCGCTTGCAGGACGTTAAAACTCCTGCAAGCAGCATCTTTGGAATGGCGAAGAAGCGCACCGCTCCTAAACCGCTCCTGCCCATTAAAATGAATGGGTATACCGCCGACATAGCACTTTCTCGGCCACTAGCGGGGCACTTTTACCCCCTGAACAGCGCCGCAAAATTGACGCTAAAGCGCCCCTAAAAATAGCAGCGCTTTACCACCGACACACCCACGTTTGGATAATCAACACAATTTTACAGTTTAGAGTGGTATCTCTTTTAGGAATGTTATCAATGACTAAATGGCATTTAACAGTTAGGAATATAACCCCTGTACACAGCAAAGCATAAACAATGCCTATGTGAACAGGTTACAGGAGAGCAGAGGAATGGCTCTTTTTAGTGTCAGACCTCTCTCTTCTGCTCCTCAACACATTGATGCAGAATAGTAAATATAATGTTAGAACCTTTAGCATTAAGAAACTGTATTGAAATTCAACCTGCTCTTTCAGAGAGTTCTTGGTGAATTGTAGCTCTATGAGCTCAGTAGAAACTAATCCCTGAAGTGGGGAAAGAGGCGAGATGTAGTCCTGTATTACTGTGAGGCAATTGGGTTGATCTTTAGCTAGCCCTTGAAAACAATTGCATGCAAAGAATTTGTAAATGGCAGAGCAAAGCAACCTGTATCAATTGGTTGTGAATAAGCAAAAAAGCAAATCTTCCTGTGTTGAACGAACTGCAAACTGGAATCACAGTGATCACTGACTCAAAGATGTTGCCCTCTGTAGAATTACAAGTAGAAGCCGGGTGATAGAAGGTAGAAATGTCTGTATATAGTGTCTATGATGTTTGGCCTAGATCCCTGGCACTAGGGATAATAGATGGTGCAGGAGACAATGGTGTCTATATACAGCGTCTATAAGGTTGGGCTATTGCCCGCTTACCACACTGGAATAAGAGATGATGATGATGGCTGTCTCTCAGGAATGTGGCTCCGGGGATGGTGTCCGACCTCTGCCGCACCATGCTACAGCTCACCCAAATCTGATGTCCTTACGGGATAGATGGAATAGGAGAGACCTCCAGGCTGCCGCCGAACAGCAAAGGGGTGCTGCCTGCAGATGTCCCTCCGAATATCTGCTGGATGGTTTGGCTGGTGCAGGCCATGACTCTGCTGCAGCACACACCGTCACAGAATCCCTGCACTCAGATCCAAGCAGAGGTCCCAAGAGACCACGCAAGGCCTCAATCCATTCCTCTTATAGACTCTCCCAGCAATCTGTTCTTCCCCCTCAGCCATCTGGTAGTTGTAGTTCCCGATGATTCAGCAATCGGGCGAATCCCATACATTTGGACTACATGTCCCAAGATGCTTTGTTCTGCCTAGTCCCTGTATCAAAGAGGTAACAGGTCAGCGTCCAATTCAGCACTAGAGGGAAATGGCTTCCCCGCAGCAGATCCACACAGTGTCTCCTGATTGCAGGAATATATATAATATATATATATATATATATATATATATATATATATATATATATATATACATACATACATATATATATATATATATATATATATATATATATATATATATATATATATATATATATATATATCCAGATCCTGGCTACATGAACTATACCAGGCCACGCTCTCATGCTTCCCATGTTGATGGGCTGTGGGGGTTGTCGGGGTCTGTGGGCAAGGTGCTCATCTGAATTTGGAAGCCCCCTTTTAAGGGGCCCCTCAGATTCCATCCCCCCCTATTTGAATGGGTAAAGGTACCTACCCATTCACCAAAAAAGTGTAAAAATAAAAACAGGAGACAAGTGTTTGACAAATCCTTTATTAAAAATAAAAAAATAGTGTCCTGCCCACCGCACTGCCGATCAGAAAAAGAAAAACGATCCCGTCTTCTGAGGTGGCCACCGGCCGAATGCCTGCTCCGTGCTTTGACAGTTCTTATATAGCTAAGGGTGGGGCCACCTGGCAATGTCACCTGGCTGCCCAGCCCCCTTGTAACATGAACAGGTGATTTTTTCGGTTCGGTCTGGTATGGACGGGGGGGGGGGGGGGGAACCCAACGCCTTTTTTTATTGCATTTTTTAATAGCCGGGTTCCGGCAATTGCAATCGCAAGTCATTTTAAATGAGATTTGACCCTTTTTTAGGTTTCTTTTTTTTTTCCTCTTTTATTTTTATGATTTTAGGTTTCTTTAGAAATGTAATTTTTTGCTGCCGCATGTTATATATATATATGCAACAGATTTGCCACTTTACGGGCAGACTAAGGGGACCCCCCAGGCACTATATTTAAATTATTTTTTCATTTTTATTGTTGCACTTTAATCATTTTTAAAATCACTGCTCCTGAAAAAACGATCTTTTTAAAAAAATGTTTGCATTGATACATATCTCCAAGGGCAGTATCCAGACCCCCATACCCTTTGTATGCCCGATTACTTGCAAATAAGCTTTCAAAATGGGCACATTTTTCCTGTTCGGCTGCCATAGACTTCAATGGGGTTCGCCGTTCGGGTTAGAACTTTTCCCCTGTTCGGGGGTTCTGCTGCAAACAGGGGGGGTGTTCGGCCCATCTCTACCTATTAACTGCCTAACTAAAACGGTGCTACACTCTGACATTTTTTTAGTAAATTAATCACATTAAATAAGGGGCAAGGGGTAAAAAATATGGCCCTAGTAGTTTGGAACTACTAACACTATCTATATTATTTTTAGCTTTATTTTAGGGACCACAAGGCACGCAGTGGCAGTGTGAATTATTTATAACGGCAGAACAAAAGCTATTTAACTTTATTTCTGCATTCATGTAAGTTTTACTTGAATCGCCTTCTTCCTTCCTTCCTCCACCTCTATGCCTGTTCTGGCTGATGGATGGATTTCATGAAAACAGAGGTCATCTAGTATAAGGTTAAATTAATAGGGAAGTAGAAGGAACAGCTCGCATAAGTGCATGTGTTGAAAGACAGGAGAAAGGTCTAGAAAGGGACCCAAAGGCCATCATGACCCATGCGCATAAAAAAGTTCTTTCAATACTTGGTATGCTAATTACAGCTGCCTCAAATATCTCTGACAACCAATGTGTGGAGGTAATTAAGGAAATATGTGGACCTGGTCAACTCAGTTACCGCTTCGTTTTTTTAAGTTTCAGAACTACAAGGCAACATTTCCTAGAGCTATATAAAATGACCATGTGAAAGACAGATTTAGATATAGTTGCAGTTAAAGCTGAACTCCAGGATTAGCAAATATTGTCTAAATACAAGAAGCATGTGTGCTTTATGTATTTCTTCTAGATATCTGCTCTAAGCCAATAGTAATGCAGTAATTTTCCTCTGTGCAGAAGTAATAAAGACCAGTCACTGCTCTTCTGTCTCCTTGTGCAGGGTGACTGGTCTTGTATCCACCCCCTCCTGTAGTCCTGTAGTTTTTTACAGCAGCTTGTAGTGGGTGGAGCCTGCTGGGTCCCTCCCACAGCTTTCCTCTCTTCACAGGCTATGTGCAGCACAGTGATTATGTCACTGCTACTTTTACAAGGTAATATATGGGTTTGCAAAGGCATTTGGTGCACACAAATGTGTCTGCAAACCCAGAAATATATTTGGATAAAAGTTTTTATGTCCAGAGTTCAGCTTTAAAGCATATAAAACTAAACCAATTGGTTATTAAAAACATTTGACTTAAAATAAATGTGGTATAGTATAGTTTCCTCTCTGATCCAGAAATGTGTTCCTGAAACCTCATGGCAAATACACTATATTATCAAAAGTATTGGGATGCTTGCCTTTACAAGCACATGAACTTTAATGGCATCCCAGTCTTAGTCCGTAGGGTTCAATATTGAGCTGGCCAACCCTTTGCAGCTATAACAACTTCAACTCTTCTAGGAAGACTGTCCACAAGGTTTAGGAGTGTGTCTATGGGAATGTTTGACTATTTTTCCAGAAGCGCATTTATGAGGTCAGGCACGGATGTTGGACAAGAAGCCCTCTTGCAGGCCAGTCAAGTTCCTCCACCCCAAACTCGCTCATCCATGTCTTTATGAACCTTGCTTTGTGTACTGGTGTGCAGTCATGTTGGAACAGGAAGGGGCCATCCCCAAGCCCAACCTTTGAATAACAACCCCACACCATAATCACCCCTCTGCCAAATGATTTGGACCAGTGCCCAAAGCAATGTCCATAAAGACATGGATGAGCGAGTTTGGAGTGGAGGAACTTGACTGGCCTGCACAGAGTCCTCACCTCAACCCGATAGAACACTTTTGGGATGAATTGGAGTGGAGACTGCAAGCCAGGCCTTCTCGTCCACATCAGTGCCTGACCTTACAAATATGCTTCTGGAACAATGGTCAAACATTCCCATAGATACACTCTTAAAACTTGTGGACAACCTTCCCAGAAGAGTTGAAGCTGTTATAGATGCAAAGGGGGAGCCAACTCAATATTGAACCCTACTAAGACTAAGACTGGGATGCCACTACAGTTCATGTGCGTGTAAAGGCAGGCGTCCCCAATACTTTTGCTAATATAGTGTATATTTTGTTGCAGAAGGGTGTTAAAGAAAAGCTGTACCCAGGGCTTTTTTTCTCAGAGAATAGGTGCAGGAACTGCACCCTTCTGAGTCACTTCTTATCTCCGCCCCCTACCCACCTCTGAGCACCGTTGCTTGGTTTCATCCCCTACCCACCTCTCAGTACTGCCCCTTTTATAGAGTACAGAGCCAAGTATAACTTTGTGGTGCTAAGTAATTTGTATGAAATTTGTTAATGATAGCAAGAAATGTAGTAAAATAGATTTCCTACATCCAGCAGCAATAGACCCCCCCAGCAACAATAGATTCACTCAGAAACAATAGACCCCCCTAACAAAAATGGACCCCACAACAAAATACCACCCAGCAGTAACAACAGATCTCCCAGCAGCCAGCATCAATAGACTATCCAGCAGCCAGCAACAATAGACCTCCCTCCATCAATAGTAGATCTCTCCTAGTAATAATTGACCCACCAGCATCAATAGACCGCCACTCAAAAATAGATCCGTTCTAGCAACAATAGATCTTCCAGTCCACCCCAGCACCCCTTGCCATTACATACAATCAGTGCTGGAGGTGCCGGAACTGCGTTCCCCTGTGTTCCTGCTGAAAAAATCCCCTGGCTGTACCCTTTTATTAAATGTTGGTAAATTCCCTGCCCAAGTTAAACTGCAATAACTCCCCTCCCAAGCTGCTTACTGACCATTCCTTCAGAGCCATGGCCTCCTCCAGTGTTTGCAGCCCATCCAACGAAAATGTTTTCAATGCTGAAGATGTGCTACTGACCTGAATAGAGCCATATCTACAAACCCATTCAAATCAATGTGAGCTCATTGCACAGGTCTGGCCAGTGCTGAAGAGATTTGATTAAAACAAGCTGTAAACATTGGAAGAGGCCCCAGCAATGAAACTAAGGTAAACATCTGTATGAGAGGGGTGGGGATGGTTAGCGCTATCTAAGTTAGTAGGGGTGGAAGGGTGGTTTTAGCTAAAGTTTATATAAAGGTATAGTTGCCCTTTAATGAGGAAAATTGTGACATAGAATACTATGGTCAAGTGTTATTTATTAGTAAAAGGTAGACTTTAAATGTTAAAAACTCCTTCACACAGAAGACAGTAAAAAGCATCCACCCCTCCCCCCCCCCAACTGTCTACTTAAAGTGGATTTCCACCCACTTTTACAACTCTTCAGCATCCCTCACTAAACTGTGCACTGTAAACGAATTGGATATTTAAAAAAAAAAAATTCTCAGCATCTACTGTATATCTGCTGTATTCATTTTTCACTTCCTCCTCCCTGGCCGTGGCCCATCGCATCATTTCCTGTTTGCAATGCCTTCTGGGAAGGGGCGGCAACTTGTGCTGCACTGAGCATGTGCGAGGTCTGCAAGGATGAGATCCAGGAAGAAATACAGTCTGGCTTCAGATGCCCACACTTAAGATGGCCACGGCCTGCTGTAAGTTTATAAAATAACAAACTACTGCTATAAACTAACAAAACAGGCCTTAGTTTACAGACTAACTTTACTAGAATACATTAAGCTTGTGTATTATAGGGGTATTTTTATTTAAAAAGTATCATTTCGGCCGGAACACCACTTTAAAAACAGCAATGCAGCCACTCAGGGCTGTACCTAAGTAAAGCATCACGAGCACTGCAAAAATTAAATGGCATGTTGCATTTGGCGGGTTGTACCACTGCCAAATGCAACTCATTCAAGCGCATAGGGCTACACCACAACCGCCCTGAAACTGCTTTCAAAGCATACAGTTGCAGCTTGATGGGTCTGCATTTTCAGGGTTAAAACCGGCGGTTCACCACAGATTGCTTTTTAGAGGGTCAGCAGCATAGTCACAGGAGCCCTAAATGTCTGTACATTTTCCCTTTAGTTTCGGTCCCAGTAAAATTGTTCGCCTGGATAAATAGAGAAGTTGAATCTCTCCGGGGAACACAGACAGAAATAAAAATCTGAAGGTTCTTACCTTTTCCTGCTCTATTCCAAATTTGAAAAAATATTTTGACATTAGATTTCCCCGAGCACTCAATATTTAGCAGCGGCAGACCTATTCTGTAAAAAAGGATGACTTATTATTTTCACTTTCAGGTAAATTATTCTATAATATATTACTTTTTGAGTAGATCATCAAATACCCTAATTAGCTGCTTATAAGTCTGAAACTACTGATCATTTGTAGACCGATCCTTGCACTGTAGGTCTTCAGGTACAGCTTCCTCTCCATAAAGACATTGCCGAGTCTCCAAATCTGGTGAGCTAATCAGGGGCAGCACAACCTCAGATAATCTACCACTGCAGATATACAGCCATGAGACTCAAGTCACAGGAAGTGTGTAAGCAGTGGTTAGTACCCCTTTTGGTGGAGTCCCTCCCTTGGGTGAGGATGATGGCTGGAGTGCTGTATTCCTGTGTGGACTGGTGTGGGAGGGGGTCTTGGTTGGAGGAGTCATAGGAACCTGGCTACACTAAACACTATGTAATTCTGTAGCCTGTGGAAGAGAGTACCCTTTGGGGTAGGCTGTAGAGACTCTAAGGGAAAACCACTTATGGGAGACCTGCCTTGAGGAGAGCTGGACGGACATTCAGTGTTCATATGTTTTGACACTGTGGTGAATTATTCTGCTGGATACAAAGCTATGGAAGTGAAGAATGTCATTACATGTAGGCAGGTGCAATCTATTTTCTCCACTGCACATGGCACTCGTCCATGCAGATGGAGGAGGAAGTCGAGGGGAGCCTAGTTCCTCTATGTTTTCCTCGGTTACAGGGAGGCAGCTATCTTATTGGATGCTGGCACCCCATGAGACTTTGTTGGCTATCTTGGGTCTGACAAAGTCTACTTAGGACCCTGGCTCCCGGGTTTGGTGTACATTCTGCGTGTGGCTAGAGCAGGGAAAGGTCACCCGTCTGTCAGGGTCAGTACTTAGTGTCAGGGAAAGGTTCCGGAGTAATAGAGAAAGTGCAGGGACACGCCATCCTTCCTGGAAGCCTTCCCATTTGGCTACTGACTGGCCAGGCTCCATTCTGCTCCTCGACACATACGCTGTCGACACCTCAGAGTCTTCAATCTAGTGGCTCATCACTATTAGAACTTGTGAGTGTTTCCCGTTGCCTTCCTGCTGGGTCTATTGTGTGTTAATGGACTTCTGTTACAATATATTCTTGTTACTGCACTTGGACACTGTGTGTTTTCTGGCCCCTGTAGACATTTTATTATTACAAGAGATGAGCCTCAAACCAGTAGAGTGTAAGTAACCAAGATGCTGGAGTTTCTCCCTCTACAGAAGCTGTGCATACCCTATCACCCTGAGCATGAAGAAGATGGGAGGTGCCCTGGCTAGCTTGGTGCAATATGGTGGCAAAGTAGGGCTGCTTACAAGTGAACTGCTATGTTTCTGCAGAAATTAAGGCAACATATATGGTACATTTTTCAGGGTTCTGCTATCCCAGGCAAAAGTAACTTTTTTAGATGTTTCTAATATAGACAACCACAATTTTTGAGTTTGGGTACAAAATCTTTGTGCACAGAATTGTGCAGCCACTTACATCTGTGGTTACAAGAGAAGGCTCATGAAAATTGGCCTTTAATGGCATGGCCCTGAATTCCAAATGCACCCAAACACAGCACATTTTATGATTACAACTTCATCCTCGCCCTTCAATGACATCATTTTGCTTCTGACATGCCAAAGCAAAAGAATGCATCTGGGCACAGAATCGTTTTCCCATACGTACTCGCCCTTTAGAAGAACGACCCCGAATGGCCTGTATTCTTTTGCTTTCAGTAGAATTATTAACAATGCTTTGATAAGTTACTTTTCTGAGCAGATAGCATTTTTTTTTTCTTCTCCGTCTGATCAAATGCCTGTCCTAAAATAACTTCTGTCCTCCTGACCAGTGGCTGGGTTCATGCAGTGTTAAGTGCTAATGCATTTAGTATTGCTGTATTCAGTACTCCTGGCGCCAAGGAGTTAAGACGGTGAAACAGTCAAACTAGGGAGGACATTGCTAAAAGCAGCAAAGATCTTTGGAGTAGGCATCCGAGCTGGCTCGCAAAATAGATAAAGCAGAACACTGCAGGGCACAGACAATCAAATTACGTTGTTAGGCTGGTGGATCTATGGCAGGGACTCCGGTCCTTATGAAAATATTTCAGCTGGTAATGGAATATATGTTTCATGTTTTATTAATTAGCCCTAATATAATAAAACCCAATAAAATGGTATAATTAACTATGGAAATGCTCAGCCTAAATTCCCAGCATCTATACAGTGTGTCAAATCCACTACTAAATTATCTTCCACTAATAACAATAACAAAATTATATTGCACATCTGATGTTGTTATGCAATTATAAGCAATTGTTTTTTTATGGGGAGCAATATATCACCCGGCTAAATGTGATTGGTCCTGGAACGCCGCGGCTTCGCAAATGAATTTCAGGGAGCAAACAGTATGCTGAAATCAGCTTGGAAGTTAATTTTGTAATGAGGTTTAATGCTTGTAGCGCTTTGAGCACTAATAAGTTCAGAAGCTGCAGGAAATGATGTGAGAGGGGCACTGTAAGTGAACTGGAAACCAGGTGTCTATTCTTATCATTTACAGTAACAGCGCACAAAGTAATCCGCCAGCATGCTGATAGATGAGCCGGGTGGCATTACTGGAAAAAAAAAAAAGCTACGGTGCAGAGCTCCATCCACAGTTTTGAAAACAGGTCTTGTGACCTGTGTAATGAAAGCATCTATTTATCTCAGAGGCAACAGGCTGCTTGTAATTTCATCTCCACCTCAATGCATATTGCTGGGAGAAGTCTGGAGCCAGTTACAGGAGCGGGGGGATAAGAGTTCTGGGAAATCTTGACTACAAACTAAATATTGTTTCCATGGCCGAAACTAAGTCATATTCCATAGTCCTGTGATTTAATGTCAGGCTTTGTGGAGAACTCTGGAAGGGGCAGTGAGGCAATTACAGAAGCAGAGGTTGACAATTCAGGGAAATTCTGACTATATAATGGATATAAAAGAAGCATAGAAGGTCATTTTAGAAATGCTAAATTTTAAAATGGTATGAAATGGTATTGTATACCTATTTTGTTTACATATATTTTAATACTTTTTGTAATTTTTTTTTTTGGTCCATTCATTCCCCCTACCTTCTTTCTCGCCAAGGTGAAAATGATCTTTCAGTCCTCCCTCTGTCTCCTGAGATACTGACAGCACATACCCCAGGATTTAACCTTATTTCTTACCACCTTTTGTCATTTATTTTTGTTTTGGACCATCCATCCCCCCTGCCTTCATTCTCACCTAGGTGAGAATGATCATTCAGTCCTCCCCTTGTCTCCTGGGATACTGACAGCACTTACCCCAGGAGGTTGAAGCACTAGATACCCCTGTATTTTAGCTTATTTCTTACCACTTTTTGCAATTTTTTTATTTTTTTGGACCACCCTTGGATTAAAAAAAAAAAAACAGTCAACCCTACTTAAGCCCTAAGCCATGATAAAGAAAGCTATTTAGGGCCCCCGAAACTCGTTGGATACTACATTAAACTTCTTTCTGAATATAGCTTTATAGTGTGGCTCTTCAAACCCTGAATTAGAGTTTTTCTACACAACCCAGGGTTATGATGGTAAGTGTAACTCCTCAGGATTTTGTTTGTTTCTCCCAGTCAGAGCATGGAAAAGAGCTCAGTTCAGCCTCTGATCCCATGGAGCGAGCAGATCAATCTCTAATGATGGACAACAACATGATGAATGCTGAGAGCGAGGCTTGGATTAATTCTCTAAATAAAGACAATATGGCTTCCCTTCTGGAGTGGATGGAAAGGTGTAATATTAATCTTGCATAGATTAATGGTCAGAGGAAATATGGTGGCCTTCCTGCAGTGTGGGTTGGAGAGGCTCCTTCACTTGGGACAAAAATATTTATCAACAATATCCCTCAAGAAATCTATGAAGATAAATGAATTCCACTTTTTCAGACTGTTGGAACATTGTATGAGTTTTCTCTTATGATGACTTGCCAAGTGGACAGATTACACAAGTGAAAGCTGATTAATGAGATTTGGACAGCCCTGGGTCTTCTTTATGGGGAACTGCCTGGGTGGGCACTAACCTAAGACACCTAGGCTTGTCTAGGTGACTAGTTGTTAATTAGCTTACTGTTTAATTAAGATCATTGTTTATGTTTATGTTAGCTGTTCATTAGATATACTGTTAGATGTTCTGAAGATATTACTGTTTACAGTTTGTATTGTTTAGGATAATGTGATCACGCTCTTACCTGATTGCGTGTGGTATATATTCTGTGTTAATTTACAATAAAGTCAGTTCCTGTTTGCAACTAAGCTACTGTCATCTACTTCTTGGGTGCAATGCTTAGCTATAATATCTAATTCCTGGTGGAGGAAGCTGTATCTTGGCGTAAGCACCCAGGTGGGGTGCCAGGCAGTCCATCACATCAACGTTTTAGCAGGGTACAGTCCGCCTTTCTCATGACTTAAGAAAGACAGGCTGTGTTATAAAGTTATAAAATTCCTCCTGCTGTAAGTCCCATTGAGTGCACCTACTATCTGCTGCATATTCTACATATATTTTTTCATGGATTGCACTACACCTACAATACAATGGGGTACAATACACCTACAAGCATGTGGAGTGATCCATCTCTACATCTCCTTTCATAGAACAATATGTAAACAGACAAAGCAATAGATCCTCTGTTTGCGCATGCGTGAGATCTAGTGCCACTTCATTGGGGGGCTTCTGCAAAAATCAAGAAGAGACAGCTGGCTGTCCTTAACTATAAATGAAAATGACTCCCTGCAAAAAGACCTGGAATACTACAGCATTGCCGGAGATGAGGACAAGGCTGTATCCACTGGGATTTTAAGTAAAATAATCCTCAGTAACTATACATTACAGGTAAGTGGGGAAAAAGACTGACATTTGCATTAGGAGAGTGAATTTCCTCTTTAACCACTTGCTGACCGCCGCACACACATATACATCGGCAGAATGGCTCCTACAGGCAAATAGGCGTACCCGTACGTCCCTTTAAATATGCTGCCTTGTTGGTACAAGCCGCGGGAGCGTGCCCACGGGTCCCTCGAACTCGGTGTTCGCTGGCAGCCCACATTTGTGAGACAGAGAGTCAGAACGGGGAGATGCCTATGTAAACAAGGCATTTCCCTGTTCTGCCTAGTGACATGACAGGGATCTACTACTCCCGGTCATCGGGAGCAGTGATTGCTGTCATGTCAGTGGTAGCCCATCCCCCCACAGCTAGAATCACTCCCTAGGACACACTTAACCCCTTGATCATCCCCTAGTTTTTGATCCCTTCCCTGCCAGTGTCATTTATACAGTAATCAGTGTATTTTTATAGCATTGATCGCTGTATAAATGACAATGGTCCCAAAATAGTGTCAAAAGTGTCCGATGTGTCCACCATAATGTCGCAGTCCTGATAAAAATTGCAGATCGATGCCATTACTAGTAAAAAAAATTATAATAAAAATGCCATTAATCTATCCCCTATTTTGTAGACGCTATAAATTTTGGGCAAACCAATCAATATACGCTTATTGCGATTTTCTTTTTTTTACCAAAAATATGTAGAAGAATACATATCGGCCTAAACTGAGGAAAAAATTTGTTGTTTTTTTTATATATTTTTTGGGGATATTTATTATAGCAAAAACAAAAAAAATTGCTTTTGTTTTTAAATTGTCGCTTTTTTTTGTTTATAGCACAAAAAATAAAAACCGCAGAGGTGATCAAATACCACCAAAAATAAGCTCTATTTGTGGGGAAAAAAAAAAGGACTTCAACTTTGTTTGGGTACAAAGTTGCACGACCGCGCAATTGTCAGCTAAAGCGACGCAGTGTCGAATCGTAAAAAATGCTCTGGTCAGGAAGGGGGGTAAATCCTTCCGGGGCTGAAGCGGTTAAACAAACCATTCTCAGGGTCTTTAAAGATTTAAAACTGACAGGTCCCTGGAATAGACCCCAATGCATATTTGCCTTTCAAGCAGGGGCGGACTGACCATTCGGCCACTCGGGCACTGCCCGAGGGCCCCGGGCCACTAGGGGGCCCCATCAGGGTTGCCAGCCTGAGTAAAACCAGGGACAGTATGTAAAAATCTGTGCTTTTTTTTTACATCTGTCTCTGAAGTGTCCCTTACCAACATCCATTTGGTCTAAAAATCCCAAGATTATAGCTGCCCCACCTCTCCAGTACCTTCTCAGCCAATAGAAACATGTCTGTGTATACTGTGTGTGTATACTGTGTGATTGTATACTGTGTATGTGTATACTGTGTGGCCCCATTATCTCTGATTGCCCGGTGGCCCCATGAATTGTCATTCCGTCCCTGCTCTCAAGTGGCTGTTTCTCCTTTCTCTCTTCTGTCCCAGTGCTGCAACCTGTTTTTCTTTGTGTCTTTTAGGTTATTTGCAGTAAAAGCAAGGAAGCATAAAAACCTCTGTGGTGTATATTAATTTGCTTTACTAAACAAAAAAAGCTGCACTCACTTGTAGGAAAAACAATTCATGGCATGCAAAGTATGACAAAATATGCATAGAATATACACATGCACAAACTAACCATTCTTCCCAGCAAATTTGCATGGATAATGTATGCACCAGGGATATACTAAAAGTGACTTAACTTGAGATGTAGATTTAGTGTTATCCCTAGATAATGTTCCTATTTTCAGTCTTTCATTATGATGGAGTCATCTTTCAGGATCCAGAAATCTTGCAGACTGCTCCTTGCTCCTTGGAGTCCTGCAAAGCTTCTACCAGTTCCTTTGTGTCCTCAGCACATGGCTTGTAGCATCACTTCCTGTCCTGAGCTCATGAACCTGTGTAACAAGGTAATTAGCCTATGAATAGGGAAAGTCTAGCCTCCAAAAACAACACATGCAACCAAAATGTATCACTCCTATATCTATACAGTAAAAATCACTAAAATAGCCATAGCAACACAAAACTTCGGAAAACCACTTCAGCATTTGACACTGTTCTGAGCATAACAGACCTGTGTTTCCCAAAACATGTTAGTTCCTTCCTCCAACCCCTACCTTACTGCAGGACACAGCACTATAAAAATAAATATTAACAACAACAACTTTAACCACTTAAGGACCGGACCATTATGCTGCTTAAGGACCAGAGGACTTTTTCCAATTTGGCACTGCGTCGCTTTAACTGCTAATTGCGCGGTCATGCAATGCTGTACCCAAACGAAATTTGCGTCCTTTTCTTCCCACAAATAGAGCTTTCTTTTTATGGTATTTGATCACCTCTGCCTTTTTTTTTTTTTTGCGCTATAAACGGAAAAATACCGAAAATTTAGAAAAAAAATGATATTTTCTACGTTTTGTTATAAAAAAAATCCAATAAACTCAATTTTAGTCATACATTCAGGCCAAAATGTATTCGGCCACATGTCTTTAGTAAAAAAAATGTCAATAAGCGTATATTTATTGGTTTGCGCAAAAGTTATAGCGTCTACAAACTAGGGTACATTTTCTGGAATTTACACAGCTTTTAGTTTATGACTGACTATGTCATTTTTTGAGGTGCTAAAATGGCAGGGCGGTACAAACCCCCCCCCCCAAATGACCCCATTTTGGAAAGTAGACACCCCAAGGAAATTGCTGAGAGGCATGTTGAGCCCATTAAATATTATTTTTTTTGTCCCAAGTGATTGAATAATGACAAAAAAAAAAAATTACAAAAAGTTGTCACTAAATGATATATTGCTCACACAGGCCATGAGCATATGTGGAATTGCACCCCAAAATACGTTTAGCTGCTTCTCCTGAGTATGGGGATACCACATGTGTGGGACTTTTTGGGAGCCTAGCCGCATATGGGGCCCCGAAAACCAATCACCGCCTTCAGGATTTCTAAAGTGTAAATTTTTGATTTCACTCCTCACTACCTATCACAGTTTCGGAGGCCATGGAATGCCCAGATGGCACAAAACCCCCCCAAATGACCCCATTTTGGAAAGTAGACACCCCAAGCTATTTGCTGAGAGGCATGGTGAGTATTTTGCAGCTCTCATTTGTTTTTGAAAATGAAGAAAGACAAGAACAAAAAAATTTATTTTCTTTTTTCAATTTTCAAAACTTTGTGACAAAAAGTGGGGTCTGCAAAATACTCACTATACCTCTCAGCAAATAGCTTGGGGTGTCTACTTTCCAAAATGGGGTCATTTGGGGGGGGGGGGGTTGTGCCACCTGTTGCATTCCATGGCCTCTGAAACTGTGATAGGCAGTGAAGAGTGAAATCAAAAATTTACACACTTAGAAAGCCTGAAGGCAGTGCTTGGTTTTTGGGGTCCCGTATGCGGCTAGGTTCCCAAAAAGTCTCACACATGTGGTATCCCCGTACTAGGAGAAGCATTTTGGGGTGTAATTTCACATATTTCCATGGCATGTTTGAGCAATATATCATTTAGTGACAACTTTGTGCAAAAAAAAAAATTTGTCTCTTTCCCGCAACTTGTGTCGCAATATAAAATATTCCATGGACTCGACATGCCTCTCAGCAAATAGTTTGGGGTGTCTACTTTCCAAAATGGGGTCATTTGGGGGGGTTTTAAACTGTCCTGGCATTTTATGCACAACATTTAGAAGCTTATGTCACACATCACCAACTCTTCTAACCACTTGAAGACAAAGCCCCTTCTGACACTTTTTGTTTACATGAAAAAATTATTTTTTTTTTGCAAGAAAATTACTTTGAACCCCCAAACATTATATATTTTTTTAAAGCAAATGCCCTACAGATTAAAATGGTGGGTGTTTCATTTTTTTTTTTTTTTCACACAGTATTTGCGCAGCGATTTTTCAAACACATTTTTTGGGGAAAAAACACACTTTTTTAAATTTTAATGCACTAAAACACACTATATTGCCCAAATGTTTGATGAAATAAAAAAGATGATCTTAGGCCGAGTACATGGATACCAAACATGACATGCTTTAAAATTGCGCACAAACGTGCAGTGGCAACAAATTGAATACATTTTTAAAAGCCTTTAAAAGTCTTTACAGGTTACCACTTTAGATTTATAGAGGAGGTCTACTGCTAAACCTACTGCCCTCGATCTGACCTTCGCGGTGATACCTCACATGCATGGTGCAATTGCTGTTTACATTTGACGCCAGACCGACACTTGCGTTCGCCTTAGCGCGAGAGCAGGGGGGGACAGGGGTGCTTTTTTTTTTTTTTTTTTTTTTTGCTTTATTTTTTTTTGCTTTTTTATCTTATTTTTAAACTGTTCCTTTCATTTTTTTTTTTAAATCATTTTTATTGTTATCTCAGGGAATGTAAATATCCCCTATGATAGCAATAAGTAGTGACAGGTACCCTTTTTTGAAAAAAATTGGAGTCTATTAGACCCTAGATCTCTCCTCTGCTCTCAAAACATCTGACCACACCAAGATCGGTGTGATAAAATGCTTTCCCAATTTCCCAATGGCGCTGTTTACAGCCGGAGAAATCTAAGTCATAAAATGCTCGTAGCTTCCGGTTTCTTAGGCCATAGAGATGTTTGGAGCCACTCTGGTCTCTGATCAGGTCTATGGTCAGCTGGCTGAATCACCGGCTGCATTCTCAGGTTCCCTGTTGAGACAGGAGAGCCAGAGAAAAACACGGAAGACGGTGGGGGGGGGCAATCCCTCCCACTGCTTGTAAAAGCAGTCTAGAGGCTAATTAGCCGCTAGGATTGCTTTTACATGAAAGCCGACCGCTGGCTGAAAAGAATGATACCAAGATGATACCTAAACCTGCAGGCATCATTCTGGTATAACCACTCAAAGTCGTGAATGGCGTACCTGAAGACAAAAAAATGGTTAACAATAAAGCACAGTAAACAGTAAAGTATAAAAAATTGCATACCTGAAAAGCAAACATGATAAAACATAATAACAATAAAACATTGCAGAATAGAATACAGTAAAAAAGAGCAGAACAATAGAGAGAGAATTGAGAGAGAGAGAACAATAAAACGACAACTATTTTTTTTTATTCTATATTTTTTTTGGTGTTTTTTTTTTTTTACACTGTTTTTGTAACTGTAACTTTTATAACGGTAACCGGTTCCAGGTTCGGGTCTCCCAAAATGCGATGGCATCTTGGGAGACCCTGTGAAAGTGTGCCTAGTCTGTGCAATGCTGTACCCTACGCTAATACTCAACTAGTGCATGGTAGCGTTCAAAACATTCACCAATGCAAAGACCAGGATTGTCAGGACAGGAGGGACAATAATAGCAGTTGTCACGCCTATATCCGCGCTTGCTGCAGACACAACATCTTTTTTGGGGGGGTTTGTTGGGTAGGGGTACTCGGGAGGACATAAAGAAAATGCCTTTCATGCAGCCGACTGCATTTGGTTGGGGATGTGAATGGGGGAAGTACGGGTGCTGCAGAAGTGGTGGGTTCCCAATTAGGATTGGCGAATGCAGCAGGAAGGGCATTATGGGCACGACGGGCCTGTGTTTCTCTTCTTGGTGGCAGCGGGACACTACTTGTGCTTGCCACCTCACCAGCTTGAACTGCACTTATGGGACTCGCCATGTCACCAAGTGTTACTGCAGTGCTGGTTTGACTACGACCGGGGTGTACTAGGCTGCTGGTGCTTGCCAGTTCACCAAAACGCTACCAAAAAAACTGTTAGCAATCGCAGGGATCAGGCCTGACTCTGTGAACGCTGCAGTTATGCGTTTAGTGTTTTGTAAGTGTCAGTGATCGATCGATACTGCACTTGGGTGGGCTGGGCCAGGCGGAGGGGCAAAACGCAGGTGCTAGCAGGTATTTGGGCTGATCCCGCTAACACTGCGTTTTTGGGAACCTTAAACTGCTGGGGACGCTAGTATAGATCTGATCGGATCAGATATTGATCCGTTCACATACTATACCACTAAGGGAGGTGTACGCTGAGTGCGTGGGTGTTAGCGGTACTGGCGCTAACCTGACGCTGCTTGGGGCTGGTGCTTGCCAGTTCACCAAAATGCTACCAAAAAAACTGTTAGCGATCGCAGGGATCAGGCCTGACTCTGCGAATGCTGGAGTTATGCGTTTAGTGTTTTGTAAGTGACAGTGATCGATCGATACTGCACTTGGGTGGGCTGGGCTGGGCCGGGCGGAGGGGCAAAACGCAGGTCCTAGCAGGTATCTGGGCTAATCCCACTAACACTGCGTTTTTGGGAACCCTAAACTGCTGGGGACGCTAGTATAGATCTGATCGGATCAGATATTGATCCGTTCAGATACTATACCACTAAGGGAGGCGTATGCTGCGTGTGTGGGTGTTAGCGGTACTGGCGCTAATCTGATGCTGCCTAGGGCGACGCATATCACCGCTGGGCGATCAGGGGGCTAAACCTTTATTAGGTAATAAACGGCGGGTGCCCTGACACTATAAAAAATAAACGAACTAACCAGCGTCACCCGTAACGGTTATACGGTGATCAGTGGTGAAAGGGTTAACTAGGGGGCAATCAAGGGGTTAAAACATTTATTAGATAGTATATGGGGGTCCCTGTCGCTATAAAACGCTGACGGCGAACTTAAATGTTTACGTCCCTAACTAGCGTAACCAGTGACACTAATACAGCGATCAGAAAAATTATCGCTTAGTGACACTGGCGACAGGGGGTGATCAAGGGGTTAAAACTTTATTAGGGAGGGTTGGGGGGTATCCTAGACCTAAAGGGGGCTAACAGTAACTGCCCTACCACAGTAACTGTCACAAACTGACACCATGCAGTAATCAAAAAAAAAAACTGCTTGGTGTCAGTGTGATGGAGGGGGGGGAGGGGTGATTAGGGGGTGATCGGGGGGGGATCGGGGGGTAAAGGGGGGTGTTATGTGTGCCTGGCATGTTCTACTGTGATGTGTGTGTGTTGTGCACTCACATTGATGTCTTCTCTCCTCAGCGCCGAACGGAAACTGCCGAGCCGAGGAGAGATGACATCACATCCCCTGCCTCTGTGTACTACACAGAGGCAGGAGAAGAATCTCATTGGCTGGGAGCGATCGTGAGGGGGGAGCCACGATCGAATGGCCTCCCCCTCATCTCTGATCGCTGCCAGACCAACGGCGACCGCCTCAGGCACCGGGGGGGTCCGATCGGACCCCCCGCCCGCGGGAAGGCAATCACGTACCAGGTACGTGATTTTGCCTGCCCGTGCCATTCTGCTGATGTATATCAGCATGAGGCGGTCGTCAAGTGGTTAACAATATTAACATAAAGCATATCAGTGTCCATCAATGCAGCCTATCATTGCCCATCAATGCAGCCTATCAGTGCCCATAAGTGCAGCCTCATTAGTTCCCATCAATGCAGCCTATCAGTGCCCATAAGTGCAGCCTCATCAGTTCCGATCAATGCAGCCAATCAGTGCCCATCAGTGCAGCCTATCAGTGCCCATCAGTGCAGCCTATCAGTGCCCATAAGTGCAGCCTCATCAGTGCCCATTAATGCAGCAGGGATCACAGGAAGGAATCGGGAGGATTGCCAGCCGGATCACACAGAGTGGGGACCTCTCGCTGTAACACAGCTTGGAGATGAAACGCCTGCCACTGTAGAACAAAGTCCCACCTCCTGGACTGGCATTGGAACAGTGTACTGTTCATCATAGGAGCTGGTCTAGGAGGCAGGACTTTGTTTGACAGCGTCTGGTGTTTCATATCCAAGCTGTGTCATAGTGGGTGATCCTCACTATGTGATCCGGCTGGCTCTCCTCCTGACAGTTTCCTGGCTGATCGCTTCTGGCAGAAGCAGCGCGGCCTTTTTACAGGGCATAGAGTGGCCCAAGGGGCAGGAAGGCAATTGCCAAAAAAAAAAAAAGAAAAAAGAAAACTAAGAGAATAAGGAAGGCAATTTCCCCCCGAACCGCTCTGATGCCCTGTAAAAAAGGCCACACCACTTCTGCCAGAAGCAATCAGCCGGGAAACTGTTGGCCCAGTCCACCCCTGCTTCCACTTGCCAAATGTGAGCCAAATGGGAGTAGGCGAGTGGAAATTTTGAGGATTGTACAGTGCTTCAATATCCTAGGATCACAGAAAATTGGTGGAATGAAGCTTGCCATCATTCAAACTAGAAGAGGACCCAGAACTGATTTAGTAAGCGGGTCCTTTGGGAGGCATATTATGAAATTGGGTGAGTGTAATCCTCAATACTGTTTTTTTTATTTTGGGGGCTGACAGAGGATGCATTTCTTTTTATTACCCAAACTAAATTTAGGCTTTACCCATACTTTAAATAATACAGTATGTTGCCCACTATATGTTGTAAGCATTGCTTGAGTCATTGGCATCTTCTGCAGTTCCTTGGCTATAGTAATATTTGTTATATAAGACATATCACATGATGTATGTTTGAAAATCACTTACCATTTAGGCCTTTTTGCTAAAACCCGATGTGGCAAACTACCAAGATCAGATTTTATTGATAAAAAAAAAAGCAAGAGTAATGGTAAACCATGATCAGGCATGAAACCAAAAGATTATCTGCTATGTAGCTGTTAACAGAACATTACATTGAAAAATTGGTTATCTTTAAGACAATGGAAGCTTCATTTACTGAGTACGGCATATATCTCTTGTGCCTGCTGTCCCCATGACTGGCACTGCTGAGCCTGTGTATACACAGTTTTCTCTGATTCCTCCTAACTGCCAAGACCTCATTTGACCCTATCTCTTTTGTGCCACATATGTATTTCTCATTCTTGGTCAATCAACAAAATGTGACATTCTCTAACGTTCAAGGCTGTGTTAAAACTTTTTAGCAGAAAACACAGAGAGACCTTAAATCCATTAGAAAGATGTGTTCAATGCACAGTTTGCAAGAAACAGCAACACATAAAAATCTGCCATGTTTCGTTGTGGCTAAAATAGATTGATGATTGTTAAAGTGGTGTCTAGGAGTTAAAAAGTTCTTGATTTTTTTTCTTACTTTTACACAATATGGCCAAAAGTGTGTGGATGCCTGATATTCACACTCATATGAGCTTGTTAAAGGGGAGATCCCATTCCAAAACCATGGGCATTAATATAGAGTTGGTCCCCAATTTGCAGCTATGACAGGTTCCAGTCCTCTGGGAAAATGTACCACAAGAGTTTGGGGTGTGTCTGTGGGAATTTGTGCCCATTCAGCCAAAAGAACATTTGTGGGATCAGGAACTGATTTAAAAAAAGACTTGGCTCCAATTCAAACCAAAGGTATTCAGTAGGACTAGTATCACAGCAAAATTGAGACCCTCCAGGTAAATCGAGATTCTCCACTCAAAACTCATCAAACCATATCTTTATGGAGGTGGCTTTGTACATAGTTATGCTGGAACAGAAAAGGACCTTCCTTAAAACTGTTCCTACAGGAGAAGCATTAACAGTGACCGTCACTGGAAATACCAGAACTCATTTGTTTTCCTTTACACGCCATTAACTGCATATTTCGAGGTTGATGGGTGCAGTTACACATTATGTGTGTCCAGTTAAATGTTAAGGGTTCAAACTGATCCACCTTAAAACACCTGACACAACCAAACTTCAATTTATACTACTCTAGCTATGTCCAGACTAGGTGTTTTGAGGGTTAATAGTGACACTCCATCCACTTTGGTAGAATTGATCTTTGCCTGAGCTTTATATGGTGCCACATTCTGAGCTTTGGTGTAGACATTGTATAACTCATTTAACTCAGATCTTAACCCGTGGGCAGCTTAAATCCTTTTTGGATTTAAAAGTGTAATTAAATTCTATGCTTTTCTGACACCGTCAGTTTAGACATGCAATCCTGCAATCCACCAGGCACTTTCAGGCCTGTATTACCTGTACTTGAAGATAATCGTTTGGCTTCTGCTATAGTTAGAGCTTCCCCCAAACAAATAATTTTGGAATTCTACACAGCCCTCCAGGACCTCACAGTTCAAGCTCAGGCTTCTAATGGAATGATTTTGTAGGAGGCTGGTTTGGGTTCTATTGATTATAAGACCTGGGAAGAGGCTCCAACCATCCACTGATTGGTCTTCCTGAAACTTACTGATAAGCTTAGCCATCCTTTTATATATCATCGTACATATTTGACACAAATTCTGTTATCGTCTTAAAACCCAGTATGCCCTAAGTGTCAAGGGGCCCCTGGATCCTTCCTGCCCACAAATACATGCTTACCAGGAAAAAATAATAAACTTTTAGCATGACGCCATGGGTGCGACAGTACAAATAGACCTTCGGTTATGCTTGTTGGGTCCTCCTGAGCTTTTAGAATTAAACGTTTATCTGTCCACCTTTTTGCATGAGATATGGTGTACTGCGTGAAGCTGATAGCTAAGGTGTAGAGCCAAGCTGGGGTGCCTACCTTGCAACAATGGAAAGTGGAGATTATTAATACACTCCCATATATAAAATTGATCTATTACCACAGAGGTTAATGAAAAATGTCATAAAATGTTATGTATCCCTCTATAACACTAACTTCCCTCCTCTGACACTAGATATTAATAAGTCTCTGTCGAATTGGACCAAATATTCCCTGTCTCTTTTAGCCAGAATTAATGTTTTAAAAATGTCTATACTACCCAGGCTGCTTTATTATTTTGAAACTCTTCCAGTACCTGCTTCTCAACTAAAAGCACTTCATAGAACTTTTCTAAAGTTTATATGGAATGGCAGAGCTCACCGCATAGCAAGCTCCGTGATGTTTTCCATTAGATCCAGAGGAGGTTTGGGAGCTCCTGACATCACTAAATATTATTATGCTACGCATCTAGGGACCATTACCTCTTGGACCTCCTTACATGCACCAAACCAATGGTCTGCCATTGAGAAAGGGGTACTGTACCCGGTCCATCCGGGCTCCTTAGTTTGGGGTGCCCCCCTTGTTTTAGATCCTATATATAAACGTCAGTGTACTGGCCCAATGACACTAACTTTAACCATTTGGCGTAATTGCCTCAAACGCTATCCCCTTATGTCGCCCTGCCCTCCTCTTGTAAATATATTATTTAACCCTCTCATTCCAGATAGTATGTCTCTAGGCAGGATTTTTTCATGGGTAAATGTTCATCTCTTTCAGCTCTGGAACCTGGTTCATCCCATAACCAGGAAGCTACACACCTTTAATACTTTAAGTGAGAAATTTGATTTACCACCACAACTCCTCCACTTTTACTTACAGGTTAGACACTTCTTTCACTCTAAATCGCCATCCCTGACTCTAGACAAACCAACTACTTTCGAATACTTATGTGCTCAAGGCCCTCATCAATTACATTTAATTTCCTCTATCTATCGTATCCTCCATGAGTCGTCTCCAATCACAGAGACATTACACCATTACATGCGCAGGTGGTCTCATTTGGTGGGTCGTCCTGTCACAATACAGATGTGGGATAGGATTTGGTCCTCTACATTTAGATCCAAGTGTGTCATTTAGAGGGAGACAACCATTAAGATTCTCATGTTTTGGTACAGAACTCCTGATATTATTCATAAGTATGATCCAACAGTTTTGCAGCGTTGTTGGCAATGTGGAACTGATATAGGCTCACTGTTCCACATCTTCTGGCAGTGTTCCTTGATTCAACCCTTTTGGTATGATGTACATTTTCTTATACAAAAGGTGACTGGGGTGTCCCTTCCGTTGGATCCTTTAAATTATCTATTGGGTCTACCTCCTTTAGGGGTATCTAAAAAGACAAACAAACTGCTCTCCTATATATTACTAGCCGCCAAGAGGCTTATCCCATTATTCTGGTTATCCAATACACCTCCTCCTCGGTCCATATTTCTACATTTGGTGGCTGAGATTCAGACAATGGAGTTTTTGACGGCCTCGGTACATGACTGTATTCCCCAATTCAATAAAATATGGGACCCAAGGGATCTTTCGGAATTTGGGACCCCCATGCCATCAAATGCGCCCTAATCTTAATTTAATCCTATACTGTCTGTGCATATGACCTGAACTGATTTCAAGGTTCTAGACTCTCTCTAATAATACGCTTAATGTGTACAACATAAGGAATTGATCAAAATATACATATGTGCCTTATCTCTGTGAACACTTTCTTACCACTTATACTGGTTACTTTATACTTTGCTTTCCCTTTTTTACTATGATTGTTTATAATGCACTTATATTGTTAGTGCAATGTACATTCTGTTACAATTTTGTACTTATTCTTTGAAATCCCAATAAAAATACAATTTAAAAAAAAATGTTATGTATGTGGCAGGCAGAATCTTCTACTTGCTGTCCTTTGGATGTGGCTCCTACTTGATTTTCCTTGTCAAAAGAAGTTTATTGAGTATACAATATTATAAAGATACATAAAGTAAGTTTACAAGGATCTATAAAGTAAGCTCATTGTTTTACAGTAGGGATTATATAGGTAAATATCATGAAATTTCAAATATTAAACATTGGGTTCACGTAAACCTAAATTAAAGATATATATAATTTCCTTAGTTACTTTTGTAGGTATTTAAATGATTTATACCTACTATATATATTGTTTACAGGTAGAGTGTATATAGGTCAAATAAATTCTGATAATGAGCTTTAATCGTAAGGTGGAGAAAAGGAAAGAGAAAGAAGAAAAAGGGTAGAAAGGCAGAGGTATGGTCCACAAGGTTGTCCCGCTCGTCAGTTTATTATTCTTTTTAGTTCTCTTTGAAGCCTTAGAATGGGTGTCTCTGTAAGTCATATAATCTGTTACCATGGCAACAGGACAGAGTCATTGAAATTTGACAGGAATTGTTGTTTTATCCAAGGATTCCAAAGTTTTTCAAATTTTGGAATTTGATTTTGATCGATGGCTACCATCTTAGCATGAGACATTGTATTATTCATTCTGTGAATTGTTTCCGCTAGTACCAACGTAGGAGATTTCCATGCTTTGGCCACTGTTTGTTTTGCAGCCGTTGTTAGTTGGATCATAAGTTTGAATTGAGAGAGTGTTAACCATTCCAGTTTTAGATTAAGTAAAGTTATATATGGATCTGGTTGTATTATTTTTTTAAATATTTTAGATGCAATCACGAAGACTTCCTTCCAGAAGGTTTGGATTACTGGGCACGTCCACCATATGTGTAAATGTGTGTGTAAATGCGTGCCTATTTCTGGGCATCCACGAAAACAAAGAGCTGAGGTATTAGGTGAATATTTTGCCACTCTAGCGGGTACAAGGTACCAGCGAGTTAGGACTTTATAATTTGTCTCAAGTGCTAAGATGTTGGGTGAGGATGACTTAGATGTGAGCCATATGTTAGACCAGTCCGTGTCTTCTAAAGTTCGTCCCAGGTCCTCCTCCCACCTCTGAACGTAAGAGGGTCTATTAAGATTTACTACTCCATATAATTGATTATAAAGTGATGAAATTGTACCTTTAGCAAATGGATCTTTTGTACAGATTGATTCAAAAATGGATAATTGGGATAATGGTGTATCCCCCTTTAGGAATGGTGTATAGAAATTTTTGATTTGTAGATATCTAAATATCTCAGAGTTTGGTAGATCATATTTTTCTCTAAGCGATGGGAATGAAAGGAATGATTTAGATGCTATGAAGTCATTTAGTGTCTGAATGCCTGATGTTGTCCAAGCTTTAAAAGAATTTGGGTAGATCCATGCCGGATAAAAGGCCGGATTTCTGATAAAAGAAAGGAGAGGATTGTGTGGAGATTGTAACTGATATTTGGTTTTTAGTTTATCCCAGAGAGATAAGAAGTGTTTAGTTATGGGATTATGAATTTTAAAGCGGTCTTTAGGATCAAGCCATAACAAGTTTGATATTAATAGAGGGTCTGAAGCCTCTATAAATACCCATAATGGGATTTCCTGTTTTGCATGGTATTTGGACAGACTGGCCAAATGTGCTGCTCTGTAGTAGTTAGTAAAATTAGGGTATCCCAGGCCTCCTTTATTTTTGGGAAGATGTAGTGTGTGTATAGGTATACGTGGTTTAGAAGAGCCCCATATAAATGAAGTTGCTCTTTTTTGTACTATTCTCAAAAATAGGAAGGAATTGGAATAGGGAGGACTCTGAATAGATAAAGCAATTTGGGTAGAATAGTCATTTTGATTGCATTAATCTTCCCTATCCAGGATAAAGGAAGTTGCGACCATTGTTTTATTAGATTTGTGATCTGTCTTAATACAGGAGGATAATTGGTTGAGAATAAGTCAGAATGAGATAATGTTAAATGAATTCCAAGATATGGGATTGATTTTTCTGCCCATGTGAATGGGAGTGCAGCCCTAGCCGGGATCAATTCCATGTTTGTGAGCGAAATATTAAGCACTAGGCATTTCTTATAATTAATCATAAGGCCGGATAGGGCTGCAAATCCATCAAGAGCTGGTATTAAGTTAGGACCAGAGACCTGTGGTGATGATAGAAAAAGTAATATATCGTCTGCAAATATACATAATTTGTGTGTAATACCTCCTAGTTCAATGCCAGTTATAGTTTGGTTTGTTCTGATGTATTGGGCCATGGGTTCGAGTATAAGGGCAAATAATAAGGGAGATAATGGGCAACCCTGTCGGGTACCTCTTTCGATATTAAAGGCATCAGATTTGTATCCAGCGTATTTTATATAGGCTTTGGGTTTATTATATAATGCTTTGATCCATGTTAAAAAGTGGGGTCCAAAACCCCATTTTTGTAATGAATATTGCATATATTGCCAGGATACTGTGTCAAATGCCCTCTTAATATCGAGAGATAGAAAACATAAAGGGATTTTCCGTTTTTTAGCAATATGTGCCAATAACACTGCCCTGCGTATATTATCGCCTGCCTGTCTATTTGGCATGAAGCCTACTTGATCTCTATGTATTAATTTTCCTATAATGCTATTGAGGCGTTTTGCTATTATTTTTGCTAATAATTTAATATCAAGGTTTAACAGAGAGATAGGCCGATAATTCACACAGGAAGTATCATCAGAAAGGGGTTTTGGGATCATACAAACAATTGCCATTAGTGTTTCTTGCCGAAAAGAATGTCCTTCTAGAAGTTTGTTAAAAGTTTCAGTGAGAATGGGAGAGAGTATTTCTGAGAATGTTTTATAGTATAAAGCCGAGTAGCCGTCTGGGCCTGGTCTTTTGTTAAGTTCTAGGTCTTTTATGGCGTTAGCAACTTCATCTATAGTTATAGGCTCATCCAAACTGCTTTTTTGATTCTGAGATAACTCAGGTAAGGTTATTTTTGAGAAGAAGGATTCAGCCTCTGTAGGATTAAATTCATTGTTTGTCTTGTATAAAGTTGCGAGATGTGAGTGAAATTTATGGACTATTTTAACTGGATTACAAGTATAAACATTTTTTGATCATTTCAAACGTATTGGTTTGAAAGATTTATTAGCTGAATTTAATGCCCGAGCCAAATATGTACCTGGTTTGTTTGTATTCATGTAGAAATTGTGTTTGGAGCGTTTGAGGGATTTATCAACTGACTCAGTGAGAAATAGATCGTATTCCAATCTAGATTTTTCCAGATGAGATTTTGTACTCTTTTTTTTTTTTTTTAAATCTTTATTTATCATTTTCCAATACAAAACATTTCCCAACGGAGGCATGCCGGGAATACCAATTCTTCTGTATATTCTTAAGAAAAACAAAAATAAACCTGAAGGCTCCACGAGCATACCCTCCATCCCCTCCACCTGCCCCCCCACCCATTCCCGCCCCCCCCCAATCCTAGCGCCCTCCCCCGCGGGATGTATTTCGATGGGGGCAAATCTCATCTTGCCCGCTCTCTCCTCCGTAGTCGACCCATACTTATTAAACCCTTTTTATATTATCTCCCTTAAATAGGACCATGATTTTTTAAATTTGAGCCAGCCTGCCCATTTCCCCCTATACTCCAGATCCTCATCTGGTTCCATTCCCTGCCGATCTAAACACTCAACGTTGAAAATTTCGTTAAGATCGAATAGCCAATCTCGTGTTTTGGGACTTAGAGGGTTCAACCAGTTTAGAGCGATCTGTCTCTTGGCTATATCTAATGTTATAGGGATCAGGGAGGTTTTGTAGCTCTTGACTGTGTCCTGGGTACCGTGGAAGAGGCAAACCCAAGGGTCTTCCTCGATTTCCCTCCCCGTAAATTCCTTTGTCAAAGACAAAATCTTTCTCCAGAAGACCTTTATGATGGGGCATTCCCACCAGATATGGGCCATTGTGCCTGTGGTTTGGCATCCTCTCCAACAGGTATTTCCCTTTGTCCCATCCATCCTGCTTACTCTGTCCGGGGTGGCATACCATCTTGTTAAAACTTTATAATGGATTTCCGTTCTCCTATTGTCTAGTGCTGAGTAGTGGACCAAATTCAAAATTTTACCCAAAGTGTTGCTATTACAAGGTGACCCCAGTTCCTGCTCCCACCTTTTGATGTAAGGAGGCGTCTTACCCTCTTGTTCCGCCCCCAGTATTCTATAAATTTGGCCTATAACACCCCCTGGGTACTCCATCGTGCAGAGTTTCTCCAGGGGTCTTAGCTCTTCCATACTTCTTAGGGGCTTTGGTAGTTTGCCTATAAATTGGGAGAGCTGGAGATACCTCCACCTATCCATCACCCAAAGTTCTACTTCTCTACTCAATTCCGTGAAAGTGCGTATTTTCCCCCTACTAATAAAATTTTTCAGTTGAAGGGCGTCATCTTTTAACCAATCCCCGCCCACTGTCCGCATTCCTGGTTCAAAAAATAAATTATTTTTCATATATATTAATGGTGAATTGTGCGACCATTTGTGCTGAGTGTGGATTTTATCCCAAAGTTTAAAAGTGTTTTGTGTTAACGAAGAAATATTAGTGCTGAATGTTCTAAATTTTGGAGGATTCCATAGTGAGTGTGCCAAATTATTATTGCTTAAGGAAAACTCAATGTTCACCCAACGCTTATCTGTCCCTTTCTTACTCCATTCTATAACCCGTGAAAGCACTACAGCAATATAGTACCTATTAAAATCTGGTGCTGCTATTCCCCCTTTTTTTTTACCTCTACTCAATGTTGCATAGGAGATACGAGATTTATTGCCACCCCAGACAGCCTCGATGATTAGTTTCCTTAAAGCCCTCAGGAAATACCTTGGTAAAGGGATCGGTTGAAATTTATACAAAATTTTTGGGGCGATCATCATTTTAACCGCATTCGCTCGTCCAAACCAAGAGAGCGGCCTCGACCGCAGTCTCCTTACTTCTTGCCTGATTTCGTCTAATAATGGGATGTAATTACTTTGAAATAGCTCTTTAATAGAGTTGGCTAACTTGATACCCAGATAGTTGATCTCCCTTCTCCAAGGAAAGGGGAACACAGAGGCCAGATGAGCTTCTTCCTGCTTCGTGAAACTGATGTTTAAGATTTCGGATTTGCCGGGGTTGATTTTAAAATTGGAGACTTCTCCGTATAGCCTAAGGATTCGCAACATGTTAGGGAGGGTTATTCTGGGGTTTGAGACAAAAAAAAGTATATCATCGGCAAATGCTGCCAGTTTGTGCTCCTCTGTTCCTACCCAAACCCCACTACAATCGGGACTGCTCCGGATGGTGGCCAGGAGAGGTTCGAGGGACAGGACGAACAGGAGGGGGGAGAGGGGGCACCCCTGCCTGGTTCCGTTTTCCATTCCAAAAGGTTTTGATACGGCCCCGTTCACCCTTACCACTGCAGTTGGACTACTATATAGGACCTTAACCCAAGAAATAAACCTGGGCCCAAACCCCATTGCTTCCAACGTGTACATCAGGAACCCCCAGTCTACCCTGTCGAAGGCCTTTTCGGCATCTATCGACAGGAATAGAACTGGGGGTCCCCTGCATCTACAGTGCTCCGATAACAGCACCGCCCGTACCCCGTTGTCTCTGCACTGTCTTCCTGGGATAAAGCCAGACTGGTCCGGGTGTACCAGGCACGCCATAAATCCCCTTAGTCTGTTTGCCAGGACCTTAGCGTACAATTTTACATCTGCATTAAGCAGAGATATAGGCCGGTAGCTTGAACACATCCTAGTATCCTTCCCTTCTTTTAATATTAAAGTTATCGTGGCAACCAGGGCTTCTCGTTCCATCGCACCTCTGGTGCCCAGGTCGTTCCAATATTGGCAAAGCCTGGGGACCAGTATGTGTTTCATTTTCATTAGGTA
The DNA here is from genome assembly GCF_042186555.1 of Aquarana catesbeiana. Lineage (NCBI taxonomy): Eukaryota > Metazoa > Chordata > Amphibia > Anura > Ranidae > Aquarana > Aquarana catesbeiana. Next base: position 310,280,267 of record NC_133330.1, on the reverse strand, counting down.
GATGGAAGAGAAACCGTCCGGGCCCGGGCTTTTGCCCTTTGGGGTGTCTCTTAGCGCTACCAGGATTTCCTCCTCCTCGATAGGTTTGTCTAGGAGGTCACTGTCCTCCCCCGATAGTACCCTTAGACCTGCTTCTTTTAGGAAATCTCTGCTCCTGGCCAGCCGAGCACTAACCTCCCCTTCCTTTTGTCTAATTGAGTACAGATCGGCGTAGAATTTTCCAAACTCATTGGCCATATCTTCGCTTGACACCAGCTCTTTCCCACCCACACCATTTATTTTCTCAATAAAATTCCGCCCTCTTTTTTTCCTGATTAATCTCGCCAGATGTTTACTGGATTTATTGGCCCACAGATATTTATCTCTGGCTATTAAATTAGTGGCTCTCTTAGCCTCCTGCTCCATCATATCCCTCAGCTCCTCTCTCCCGGCAACCATTGCACGATAGCAGTCCGGATCCTGCCCTTTGGACTTCTTATGTGATTGTTCTAGTTGGAACAGGTCTGCTATCAGTTTTTCCCTTTTTTCCTTCCTTTTCTTTTTTAGACCCGCTCCTATGGATATGAGGATCCCCCGGATGTAAGCTTTATGCGCCTCCCAGAGAATAGAGGGTGAAACCTCGCCCGTATCATTCACAGTGAAGAACAAATTCAACTCGTTCTGGATCCGGTCTAATACTTCTGGGTCCTTGAGCAGGTCCTCATTCAGCTTCCACGAAAAAGAACTTCGCCCCAACTCTGGGAGCTTCAGCCTCATTGTGACCGGCGAATGATCTGAAAGAGTTGTTGTTTCAATTCTAGTTTCTACGACCCCCTCAAGCAAGCTATGGTCCACAAAAATATAGTCCAGCCTGGAGTAGGTCCCGTGTACAGGGGAGTAGAAGGTGTAATCCCTCTCTTTAACATGTTGTACTCTCCAAACATCCATTAATTGGCTGTGGAATAATTTCCGCCTGATAGCTCCTAATGACACCTTCTTGATCCCCTGGGCACGGGACGTACTGTCCTGGGCCGGATCCAAGCAAAAATTTAAATCCCCTGCCAAGACTATCTCCCCCTCGCCAAATCCCATTAGTTTCTCTAGCACTTGTCCCAGGAAGGTAGTAGGGCTTCTGTTCGGGCAGTACACATTGGCCAACGTGAACCTTCTAGTACCTATAGAACCCTTCAGGAATATATAGCGACCTTCCGGGTCTATTAATCTGTCCCGTATTGAGAAGTTCACTGTTTTAGACAGCCCTATAGCTACTCCTTTAGACCCCCTGTCGGGAGAATCCCCGTAAAACCATTGAGGGATCTTTGGGGAAAACAATCTGACCCCAGTATTAAGGGTCAGGTGGGTCTCCTGCAGGAAAACTATGTCACCACGTAGATGACACAGTTCCCTCAATATTTTATGTCTTTTCCTGGGAGAGTTCAACCCTTTTACATTGTAGGATATAAATTTAATATCGGGCATCTTTAAAAAATATTCGTGTTAACCTCCATACTCCGCTCCCCTCGAACACAGCCCGCCCCCACCCTCCCCACTCCTATCCCCTCCCATCCCCTCCCTTCTAAGGGCCCACCCTCCCTCCTTCCCTCCCCCCCTTCCTCTTCCCCCCGACCACCTGACCACCCCCTCAACCTTGCCCCACCCCTTTCCCACCGCCACCTGCCACCCACCTCCCCCCCTCCCCCCCATGGCGTCAACTACGCCCAAAGCCCGCCCGTATAGAAATACACTCATTCCACACTGCGGTGCTTCTTCCTCAGGGGATGAGCTCCTGCGCCGGCGTCCAGGGCCTGCTCCTCCCGTTAAGGGGAGAAACAGGAGATGGAGACTCGGGACATCCCCGCCCCCAGGTGTGCCCTCCACCTCCCCACAATCCTCCACACAAACCTAATGCAGATTATATTCAATAGAAGGGACCCTGTTACCCTACGCCCTTCATCCAGCTACATTATATTTGCAAGTGACTTGAGTCCATAGTACCTAAGTCCTTGTGCTCCGAGGGCAACTGTCCCTCCAATGGGCCGAGAAAAGCAGTAGGGGCAGGGCGGGGGGAGGGGGGAGACGAGAGAGAAGGGAGAAAAAAAAAAAAAACCCCCTCCCCGCTCTCTCCCCCCCGCCCCACACCCCACCCCCCCGCCCACCTCCGGCACCTATAGCAGATTAGGGACAGGAATGCCCAAGCTGCCACAAAAGTCCTGCATTTCCTCCATGTATCTCATTCTGAAGGATCTGCCATCCCTAATAACTATCAGGGATGTTGGGAACCCCCAGCTGTACTTTATGTTAGCCTTCCTAAGTTGATCCAGGATTGGTCTCATCTGTCTTCTCCTCTCCAGAGTCCCCGCTGAGAGGTCGGTAAAAATCTGCAGGTCCTTATTTTCAAATTTTAATGGGGGGGGGCCCCTTTTAATTTTTTCCAGATTTTTTCTTTGTCCTCGTATTGATGGAATTTAATTATAACGTCTCTGGGGGTGTCTTGCTTTATGTGGGGGGGCTTCCTTATTCTGTGGACCCTATCGATCCTCAGCACTTCGTCTTCCTGCCTGCCCAGTAGGGGATTGAAAATCTTCCTCATCTTCTCCCCCAGGTCCTCATTTTGTTGTTCCGGGATTGATCTAATGCGTACATTTTGTCGACGGCTCTGGTTCTCCTGTTCCTCGAGTCTAAACGCCAGCACGCGGTTTTCATTCTGCACCTTCTTGACTTGTTCTTTTAAGACTGCTATGTCCTTAGCTTGGTGACTGGAGGCCTCCTCCGCCTCCTCGACCCGACGGAGAAGGTGCCCCATATCAGAGCGAACGTTTAAGATCTCCTCTTTTATAATGCTTTCTAGTTTTTTTTCCAGTTTAGCGAACATTTCGCTCATATCTGATTTACTTGGTACTTGGGCCATAATTCTCTGCTCTTCAGCTGCATTGTATGCTGGTGTCCCCGCCAAGTCCAGCTCCTCATGAGGCCTGTCACCCTGTCCCCCCTTTTGTTTCTGTTGCTCCTTTTTTTTAGTACCTGAATGTTTCACCTCCATTCCTGGGCTCTTTACACCTACTTCTTTTAAATATTTTTGAATGGAGCTCGTGTTTAAACTCTCTCTTTGGTTATTGGGTTCCGCTAGTCTCGAAGACCGGCCTCTCATGTTTTCCTCACTTTCCCGGTTTTCTCTTTTTGTGGTTTAGCAAGGTGCAGGCTCACGATGCCAGCTCTCTATGCTTTTCTGTTTGGTAAACCGTAAACCGTAGCCCCCTTCAAACCATTAGAGTGGAGGGTTAATAGTGTCCCTGGAATTTATATAAGGTCACTGAGGTGAATGTCCTTTTTTATTTCCCCCTCCAGACTCCAAATCAATGGGGAGGGTTGCTAATGACAGCGTACCTTATCAGTTCCAACTCCAACCTGTGAGAAGTGCCCGGGGCTGAGAGACTAAGCCCTTACTAGCTGGGTGCTGACTTTGTCCGGGCAGTCACTGCGGGGGGGCATAGAGGGCAAATGCTATCCCATTCAGCAGAAGAGTCCGAATCTGACTGGAGAACATGAGGGGGGGGGAGAAACCAAAGCCGCCTCAGAGCTTCAATCCCTTTTAAACTGTCCTTGGAGGGATAGTCATACCCCCTGAGCATATGCTTTTTCCAGACCCCCCCTAGTAACCACTTAATACTCCAAAGTAGGCAAATCTAGATCGTGACCGGGAGTCAAAGTTATTGGATGATGACATCGGCAGTAAAAACTGTGAGACGTCTCCTACCTGTTTCTCTCATCCAAGCCATTGAACGTAGGAGAGGGTCTGCTGCTGCTCCCTAGTAGGGCTCTTAGGGAGATCCACCTGCCGGTGATTCACCGCTCCAGACGGAGCGCATCAGGGGGGATGTACCAGGGACAGCCTCTACTGGATCCTTAACGGGTCCGTAACTGAAGGACGCTCCGGGATCGCTGCTGCAAGTTGTAGTGGTAGGGGGGAGCAGGGCAGGTGGGTAGCCGGGCGCTCGAACCTAAACCGGCCGCTCGTGGTCTCTCACCCCACGAGGCATCACCTCGACTTGTCGGCGTCCCGTCTCGCAGCTTCCTGGAGCTGGCGCAAGGCTCCTCCCCCGTGCTGACGTCAGCCGCACATCACGTGAGATTTTGTACTCTGAGATGGATTATCTTGGAATGATATGTAGGCTGCATTAAAATTGAGTTCTAGTTTTTTTGCTAGATTTTTGCGTTCCCGTTTAAATAGTGCCATTTGTCTTTGTATTGTACCACGCAAGACAGGATTATGAGCTTCCCACAGTGTTATTGGGGAGATGTCTGTTGTATTATTAATTGATATGTATTCCTTTAAAGCTTGTTCAATGGCCATCTGATGTAGTGGGTGTTTGAGCATTATGTCCGGTAAGTACCACGTTGGGTCATGCGCTTTTGGTATGGCTGAGGCTATAGTAGTGTATACTGCATTATGGTCAGACCACGGAATTGGAATTATATCAGATGCAATAATTTCTGGTATCATTCCTATTGTTAGAAAAATATGATCTATTCTGGTGAAGGTTTGATGAGGGTGCGAGAAATAAGTGAATTTCTTTTTCATTGGGTTACTTTCTCTCCACGAATCTACCAGATTGTATTTGGAAAGAAGTTGAGAAAAAGGTAATCTAGAGGTTATTTTGGATGGTGTAAAAGGTGATTTATCTAGAAATGGGAGGAGGACCTGGTTCGAATCCCCGCACATTATCACTGTTCCTATTTTGTGTGTATTAATCACTTGTAATATATGTGAGAGGAATGGTGTAGGTTGTTTGTTAGGAGCGTAGTAGGAAATCACCGTGATTGCTGTATCCATTATATAACCCATGAGTATCAGGTATCTACCTTCTGGGTCTTTAATTTCTGATGATAAGGTGAATGGTGTGGATCGGTGAAATGCAATTAGAGTACCCCTTTGTTTGGTACAGGCAGAAGCCGTGTAAATTTGTTGATAAAAAGGAGAAATATATTTTGGAGTAGAATCTTTGGTGAAGTGTGTTTCTTGGAGGCATACTATGTGAGCCTTCTTGTTATGGAAAGTACGGAAGGCTTTGGTCCTTTTTTTAGGGACATTTATTCCCTGAACATTCAGGGAAAGTATATTCAGTGGTGCCATGGCAACAGATCAAGTAGTTTTGACTTACTTTTTGTTATGCAGAGCTGACTGCGCAGATCAACCTGTGTGGACTGAAGAGATGAAAAGATAGAAAAGAAACCAGTGAATTCTGGAGTAAAGAGTAAACAAAAAACATATGAGATTAGATGATACATTGTATAAATTATTTTTTGCAAGTAATCACAATTTACCCGTGAAAGAGAATAAATATCTCTCTCAGGGGAATAAGTGCCTTCGTCACACTCCCACATAATATGGTTGGGAGAATGAGGAGGGCTAATGGGGGTACACGGATCTTCCGCTTACAGGAGAGAAGTGCTATGTCAAAAGACATCAAAATGATGATTCATTAATTGGAGTGCAGAATATAGTTTTTGTTGAAATTATTTATTCCAGGGTGGTTGTGTATGGTTAGTCTTGCCCTAGGCTAAATAATTCAGTTAGAAAGGTACTGTTAATAACTTTGGTATTGATGAAGATAGTTTGAATTATTTTGGGATTTTAAACCTTTTAGAGTAAACAATTACATATTTTATTCATATGTAACTGTTTAGATATGTTAACTCATAAAATTGAGGTTGTATTGCTTCAGATTAGAATAAACAAAAACATAGTTCTAGGAACTAGTTAGGTACTAATATATTTGTTTTAAGAAAAGAAAGAAAAAGCTTCCATTACTTCTGGATTATTGAACATATTTGTCCTAAAAAGTAATAAATCTATTGTTATTACCTGATAACATATAACTGAACAATAATTTCCTTATTTCACTTATATATTCTAAGGCTATATGAATCAGAAGTAATAAGAAATATAACTGGAATGTAACATGATCCCACACAGTGTGTGACTATCAGAATGCAGTTACATTCAGTTATAAATACAGGTTTTTTATAGAGAACCATCTCTTAGTATAATAAATGAAGAGATATCAGGAATTAGGATGTCAGTCAATTGAATCTTCTTGGTCCATGGATGATGTGGCATAACGGCCTCTTTTGTGAGAATGATGATTCCCATTTTGTTCTGAAATTTTCTGGGTGCTGCCTGAAGGTGAAGATGATGCCATTCTTCTGCGTGTGGGAGTGTTGCTGCTTGTGGGTTCTGTCAGATTTAATTTTAAAAGGGTTTGTTGTAGTTCATCTGCTTATCTGCTTCTGTAAATTGTACCTTGGTAGTTAAATCTGACTGAAAAGGGGAAGCCCCATTGATACATAATGTTGTGGCGTTGCAGTTCCATTAGTTGGGGTTTCATGGATCGTCTTTTAGTAATAGTAAGTTGGGATAGGTCAGCAAAAATTTGATAATTGTGTCCTTGAAAATTAAGTTCCTTTTTTTCTCTTGCAGCAATTAGTATTTGTTCTTTCGTTCTGTAATAATGAAATTTTGTGATTATATCACGTGGGGGTCCGTCTTTCTTTTTGGCTGTGAGGGCTCTGTGTACTCTGTCCAGTTCTAAACGTTCAATAGGGATATCTGGCTTTAGTTCTTGTAATAGAGCAGTAATAGTAGATTGCAGGTCTGTCACAGTTTCAGGTATTCCCCTTATGCGCAAGTTTGAACGTCTGGCTCTATTTTCGTAATCTTCGAGCTTAGTTTGAAGTATTAAATTCTCTTCTTTTAATTGTTCCAATTCTGTTATATTTTCTTGGGTTGTAATTTCAATTTCATCCATTTTTATTTCTAAGGCTGCGGTGCGGTTTCCCAGCTCTCTTATTTCTTTGGTTAGGCTGTTTGTTACTTGGTCTGAGGTTTGTTTTAAAGCCTTATGAAGCATCTTTTCAAATTGTAATAATATTACTGGGGATGTTGAGGAGGCTTGTGGAGAAGTTTGTGAGAGGATTTGTTCTGTATTTGACTCAAATGTAGAGTCTTGCTGTGACATTTTCTGTCTGTGAGAGCGCCCTGATGCTGTATCTTGTGAGGTGACTGGAGCTGCTTCAGCTGCAGTGAGTGCCTGTGAGCTCTTTGTGAGGTGATTTTTATTTCTGCCACGGCTTCCTCCCAGTACCATATTTCCTGCCCAAACTTTCACAGTTTGTTCCCTGGGGCAAAAAGGTTCAAATGGATACCTTTTGAGCCTGCAGGCTCTGCTTTGTCCTTCTCTTCTCTCCTCAGCGGTGTGGAGCTCTAACAATGCATGTCTGCTCCGCTAGGCTCCGCCTCCTGTCCCCCGCTCCTACTTGATTTTCAACTATGGTTCTTATCTGTTATGACCAGGATGTTCTACTAAATCTCTATATTTTAGGTGGCACACACAGTTTAGTTTTTCATAGTTTCTCAACCAGTTATAGTCTAATTTTATGAGCTTTGCTATATTATTTTGCAGTTAATCCTGCAAACAGTCTATAGTTAGGTCTTTCATTTTATTTATCTTCAGCAATTTGATAACTTGGCTATTGACTATGTAATATATTCCTTTTGTGTATGCTACATTGCAGAGACCTTGTCAGTTATTCCTTTGACTGAATGTGTACAACATAGGTGCAAGTCTTTGTCAGCATTTATGTTGTTTGTCTATGCCCATTTCATTACTAATACAAACACTTATGGATTACAAAAAATGTTAAAAGGGAGAATCAAATGTTAGAGAGTGCTTCAGTGATAGTGACACTTTGTACCTTATGAACACTTAGGTAAGCTCATTCTTGGCGCCAAGAGACAATAAACTATAAGGGTATGATTAACTATATAGTACTCATCCACTATTACATTATAAGCTTTGATTGTACATAAAGTAACTTGTTTGGGTTGGAGACTGTGCTGGACTGATTGGATCAGTCTCTAGTTGTAGGTATGTGGCCCGTGGGCAGTGATGAATGAATCACTTCCACTGGGTTAAGCCGAACAGTGGATGTGTTGGTGGACCTTCTTGGGGGGCTTGGGCTGCTACCTCTTTGTTTTTTTTTTTCAGCGAGAAGACTTGGGTGAGGAGGAAGGAGCACCAGGTGTCTAGAAAAATGAATCTGTTGATGTAGGATTCACAAAACATTTATCGAAAATGTGTATATGTACAACATGTTTCGGGGGAATGGATTCCCCCTTCTTTAGGGCTGACATATAAGCATAAAAAATATATGCCAGGTGGAAGTGCTAACTACTGTGCATTTGTATATACAGAATATTTTTTAAACATAACGTTTATATATTTTTATTATAGATATAAAGTATATATATACACTTTATCATGTATTTCTATTGATGTATTTATGTTTATATTTTGCAATCATTTCCAAAACTGTGCATTATTATTTAGAGATTGTTTAAATTCAAAAATCTCTGTGTTGATTATTCCTAATTGACCATCCTTATATATTTTTATTGGTACATATGCGTGTTTAGTTTATACCTATTTTGTTTTCTAGCCAAAAGGCAAACCTATTGCAGTCATATATTTTTTATGTTTATATGTCAGCCCTGAAGAAGGGGGAGTCCATTCCCGCGAAACGCTTTGGCTGAATCTACATGTTTACATTTTCAATAAACGTTGTGTGAACCCTACATCAAGAGTCGCGTTTTTCTGGACACTGGATGTTCCTTCCTCCTTACCCAAGCCTATAGAGTAACTCATCAGACTTGGTCTTCACTATCCTCCCCATCTTCTAGAAGACATCATGACAGCTTCTCTTACCTGAATCAAAATTTAAAATTTGAAGCCCAAATTCATTATTAGTAGAACTCTGTCAGGTCACCTGAGGCCAGGTGACAGATGCACACCATTGGGGTCAGGAGTGCACCGCTAAGGTAGTGGACCTAGGTAGTGGTAGCTGACTGCTGCGGATGGAAGTCTGAGTAATTAAGGAAGGCAGGTCCAATGGAGCACCAACACGCATCCCACAGGGAGCTAGAGCATAAGATTCCCCAGGGCACGGAGTCTAAGAGCCAGCAGGTGTTCACCAGAGTCTCTAGTGGTGAGGAGGGACTGCGCTGCAACTGGCTCCAGGTTGCGGTCCCCAGGGTCTCCCAGCTCACGCTCACAGTAGGCTACAGGAGGATAGAGAGGAAGCAGCAGCCCAGGATAACAAGGGATAGTAAGGAGATAAGCCAAAGGTTGGGGCGACTAGCCGAAAAGGATAAACATAGAACACGCCAAAGGTCAGGGTCACAAGCAGACAGGGATAGTCGAGAACAAGCCAAAATCGGTAACTGGAATCAGACGTTAGAGGACACAGCAAGTCGCACACGAAAGCTAAACACACAAAGTTGATCAGCAGGGTTGGCTTGCAGTGCACAGGTTAATTTAGAGTTCTCTGATGGGGCTGGGGTGGAGCCATGCTAGAAGAGATATTATAAAAGCAGTCAGGTGAGAGTGGCTGGTCTCTAAAGGTGAACACATGGAGGAGAGGTAAGCTGACAGACAAACACTACTGCATATTCGTGACAAACTCAATATTAAATACATAGGATTATATAACTCTAATGTCTAAAAATGTTCCTATGTCAAAGCCTCCCCTGACATAGCTTTTCGGGCTATTTTTACATTTGTCTGGCAAATATTTCTAGCACATTTTGTACTACCAATAAACAAATATTTTGTCATCACAGAGAGTATTCCCAGGAATTTGATGCATATCCCCCTATGTATAATACAAGAAACAAAAACCATGGCCCCCCCAAAACCTTTGTAACATTTCCGGAGTGTTAGTCTTTTATTGTGCCAAGCCAACTAGAGAGTCACTGCGCATGGTCACCATACAAACTCAACACACTGGCCTTCTTATCCCTGGTGGCCGTGCCTTTGACAAGAAAAGATTAATGTTGGGAGGAAGGAAATCTCAGAGGTAAAGGCAGAATGACAGGGAGAGAAAATTCAGGCAACTAAACATGTGTTTATTATTATTTTTTTAGTGTTTCCTTTCAGGTTTGGTAAGCAAGTGATGGAGATGACTCTTTGAAAAAAGTTACAATGGCAGCTCCTTTTTAGTTACTTTGGTAAAATGACAGAAAAAAAGCTTCATACAGCAACTAGTGCAGGACTTTTCAGCTTTTGCCAGTATAGGATTGGGAGAAAAATGTATGTAAAATGAACATTTTAATAACTTTAGAAGTTTGCATGAATCCATTTCTGACATGTCATAATATGCAGTATCTATATGATTTTTAAAAGCTACTCTTTTTTATTAATAAAATGTCTTTTTTGAGCTTTACCTAGACTGGGATGACACCATCAGTCTGCTGCAGGCACACATCGGTGTCAAACATTGGAAGCAGGGATATTGATCCGAGGAAACAGCCACTATGATATTTAGCTACATTGGAAGAGCAGACATATACTATCCAGAGATAATCGCATGTGCGATTGCGGGAGGATATTGAGTTTAGATGTTAGAAACAGATAGATTCACCATGGGGAGATATATGGGGTGAGCTGGAAGTGTCTCTTGTAGATAAAGTTACAACAGTTGATTACCGTAAGAACTTATAAATGCAATGCAAAAATGAAATACTGTAGTAGCAGGACTTCAGCGTCCCTTGTCAAGATCTCACCCACTATGCTGCTTGTCTCCGTAATTCTGTTCATAATGGTGAGGTGTAAAAACCATTCGAAACGCATATGCGATTGCGGGTGGATATAGAGTCTAGATGTTAGAAACAAATAGATTCACCATGGGAAGATATATGGGGTGAGCTGGAAGTGTCTCTTGTAGATAAAGTTGCAACAGTTGGTTACCGTAAGAACTTATAAATATGATACAAAAATTAAACACTGTAGCGTCCCTTATCAAGATCTCACCCACTATGCTGCTTGTCTCCGTGATCCGTTCATAACGGTAAGGTGTAACAACCATTCGAATCCCCAGGTTTTTAGGTAACCTTACTCTGGATATTTTAAAACAGTTAAATGGATCATCAGCCAATGTTGGATTGCTGACAGCTCTCCAAAGTTGGCACTGGATAGTGGTTCCCCATGATGCCATATTTACTCTATACAGATGGAACCGCATGTGGGTGGCCGGATGGCCGAGCTGTGTAGCACCATAGCGTTAATGCATTTCACTCAGTCACCTGAGCTTCTTCAGAACAATGCAATAGACGCATTAACAAGCTTATAACAGGGATACACCTCCCCTTTCAAGTTTTTTTGACTTAACGAGCCACTGCATTACAATAATGGTGTAATCATTTAAAAGTTAAATTTAATACAAAGGTGTCATTATTCTCCTTGTTTGCATTAATGGTACCGAGACCAATCCAGTTTTCCCTAGCTAGGGGGTAATTCATTCAGAACATTTAAATCAGGTTTATTATTTTCTCAAAGTATGGTAATATTCATTGTTAATTTTTTTTTTTAAATTTGAAAATAGAGATTAATGAGGAGACAAAACACCACATGAGAGCCTAACTTGGCTCACATGTAGATTAGTTACTCGTGTGTAGTATAGATGTATAGCAACAAAATCGCACCCTACCCCCCAATGAAATGATTGGTATATTTCTGCCACATATCCCAGTCAGCATTATATGGGTTAAAGGAATACCTGCAGACTTAGTTCAGTATTTAATCCTGTCGGGATCATAGTCCGTAAATGAAAGATCCATTCCCATTCCTTCTGCAGAAGGACTGTGTCATAATCTCCTCTGCGATTTGGCAAAGGTAGAGCAAAAAGGCCCTTTATCTTTAATCCATCAACAGAGGAATCATGGAACTTTTGAAAAAGTTTTGCAATGGGGCCCCGTTTCGGGTTATCCTTGCTTTTTTGAATATTCCTGATACTACACAAGTGTTCACCGATGCGTATGCGTAACTGTCGTTTCGTCTTGACAACATATAATATTTGGCATGGACATTGTAGAATATACAAGACCTCTTCAGTACTACAGTTAATAAATTGTTGGATCTGATAGACTTTATTATCATCCGCATCAGGGAACTTATCTGTGCATTCAACATGTCAACAGATGTGGCAATGGCCGCATGGAAACATGCCCTTGGAACGAGGCATGTTCGTCAGCCAGCTGTTGGATGGACTACGAGTAAATTCTGATTGTACAAGGCCCACGATACTGGTGAGGTCCGGAGATCCTGTCAAAATTGACCAATGCTTGTCCAAAATTGACCTAACCTCCTCCCAATGGGCCCCATAGCGGGTAATGATTCTCACTGGGGAGGATTGGGGTATGATAAATTTGGAATGCAAATCATTTGTCTGTTTGAGAACAAGAAGGTCCCCTCTTTTGATTGCGGAGGCCCTCCTGCACGCATTTCTGATAGTTTTGTGGGAGTAGCCCCTCTGTCTAAATCTCTGATAAAGTTCATGTGACTCAGACTGATAGGCAGTCTCACTTGAGCAGTTTCTCTGAATACGGAGGAACTGTCCAGTTGGGATCCCCCTAATAAGCGATGGCAGATGATGGCTGGAGGCCTGAGGTAGTGTATTTGCCACAGTGGCTTTTCTAAATGTTCTAGCTCCCAAACTACCACCATTGGTGGTGATCAGGAGGTCAAGGAAAGATAAGGTTTCGAGATCCCATGTATATGTTTGATGTTTTTATCATTAATATTGAGCTTGGATATAAAATCATGCAGCTCCTGGATCCCACCATTGCAGACCATCGGGATATCATCAATGTACCTTAGCCACAGACTTACGTGGCCAAGGTACATCGGCGTATGGTAAACAAGGGCCTCCTCCCACCACCCAAGATGGAGACAAGTATATGCGGGCGCCCAAGGTGCCCCCATGGATGTACCCCTTATTTGATGATAGTTTGCCCCCAAAAACTGAAAACAGTTATGATTAAGGGCAAATTCCAACAACTTCAAAATAAATTCATTCTTTGAGGAGGGGTATTTAGTTCCAAAAAATGGGCTACCACGGCTAGACCACAGTGATGGGGGATGGAGGTATAGAGGGACTCCATATCAATACCGACAAGTATGGTGCCCTCTGGTACCTCCACCCCAACTATCCTAGTTAGGACATCACATGTGTTGCGAACATAGGAGGGCAATTCCATCATAATTCCCTTAATCAGTGCATCTAAGTATTTCCTGATTTGCTCCGAAGGTCCGCCAACAGCGGAAATAATTGGGCTACCAGGGGGATTGATTATGCTCTTGTGTACTTTGGGGATGATATATATATAGTGGGGATATTACATTCAACCACAGTCAGATTATCAAATTCCTTTTTGGTGAGGAGTGATGCCTCAAAAGCAAGAAGAAGCTTTTAGTTAAGTGAACCTATAACTAGTGGGAAGGGATTGGTCTTAAATCTCACATACGTAAATTGATCAGATAGTTGTCTCAGAATCTCGTCCTCATAATACTTTTCAGATAAAAGGACGAAATTCCTTCCCTTATCACTTGGTTTTATAATTAAATTTGAGGCTTCACTAATTTCCCTTAAGGCATTCCTCTCCTCAGGGGAAAGGTTATCCCCTAAAGTATAAATTAAAAACTGATTCACCATAAACTCGCCCCAAGTGAACTCAAAATAGCAGCGCTAAAACAATCCCTAATCATAAAGTGAAGAGTGATAAAACATTGAATCAACCAAATGATATAATCATAACATCACTCCTCCCCATTAATGTGCATAAAGTGATATGATCAAAAATTCACAAAAAATGGTGCGCAAACCAATAAAGTGAATAACATAACTGTGCACACAAAATATGATGTATAAATAATATACTGTGTGAATCAATGTGAATCAATTCACAAAAATATAAAAAATATATATGAAAAATAAATATGTGTCCACAAACAATCCAAAAATGAATAATCCAAAAAGTTCCGTGACGTGATACAGTGCAGATCTTCCACTTAATTGAATCTTCCACCGCACCTCTGTGAGTGTGAATCCACTCCCCTTAGGTAAATAAACTCACCGGCTCCTTTTGCCCACACTCTCGTGTCAGGGCCACCAAGCCTTTATCCCACGCAGTAAGGGGAAATGTATGATCTCCAATGGTACACCTTTACATATCCAGAGTGTGATGCCAGAGCTCTCATAATGCAGAATCAGTGGGAGCCTTGAGCGTGTCACCTGCCACCATCGCTTGTCACTTGCCACTATGCCTGCCACCAGATGGGGATGTCGCTTGCCATGCTGCCTGCTAGCATTATGGGGATTGCCACGGTTACCTGGAGATTCTTTAGGAAATCGCCCTAAAGCATCTGTAGTACACCTTCAATTCTTAAAGAGTTGATATAAACAGTCACTTTGTATTAACTGAATAAATGCAGCAGGAGTTTGTATTCCCCCAAAAATAGAGAAATGCTGGACACGGATCTCTGTGGCCAACAAAATACAACACATGGAAGAACTCACGGCAGCTTGGCAAGTGACAAGCGATGGTGGCAGGTGACACGCTCAAGGCTCCCACTGATTCTGCGATATGAGAGCTCTGGCATCACACTCTGGATATGTAAAGGTGTACCATTGGAGATCATACATTTCCCCTTACTGTGTGGGATAAAGGCTTGGTGGCCCTGACACGAGAGTGTGGGCAAAAGGAGCCGGTGAGTTTATTTACCTAAGGGGAGTGGATTCACAGTCACAGAGGTGCGGTGGAAGATTCAATTAAGTGGAAGATCTGCACTGTATCACATCACGGAACTTTTTGGATTATTCATTTTTGGATTGTTTGTGGACACATATTTATTTTTCATATATATTTTTTATATTTTTGTGAATTGATTCACATTGATTCACACAGTATATTATTTATACATCATATTTTGTGTGCACAGTTATGTTATTCACTTTATTGGTTTGCGCACCATTTTTTGTGAATTTTTGATCATATCACTTTATGCACATTAATGGGGAGGAGTGATGTTATGATTATATCATTTGGTTGATTGAATGTTTTATCACTCTTCACTTTATGATTAGGGATTGTTTTAGCGCTACTATTTTGAGTTCACTTGGGGCGAGTTTATGGTGAATCAATTTTTAATTTATGCTTGTTATTATTTAACCACTTGAGCCCCGGACCATTATGCTGCCTAAGGACCAGAGGTCTTTTTCCAATTTGGCACTGCGTCGCTTTAACTGCTAATTGCGCGGTCATGCAATGCTGTACCCAAACGAAATTTGCGTCCTTTTCTTCCCACAAATAGAGCTTTCTTTTGATGGTATTTGATCACCTCTGCAGTTTTTATTTTTTGCGCTATAAACGGAAAAAGACCGAAAATTTTGAAAAAAAATGATATTTTCTACTTTTTGTTATAAAAAAAATCCAATAAACTAAATTTTAGTCATACATTTAGGCCAAAATGTATTCAGCCACATGTCTTTGGTAAAAAAAATGTCAATAAGCATATATTTATTGGTTTGCGCAAAAGTTATAGCGTCTACAAACTAGGGTACATTTTCTGTAATTTACACAGCTTTTAGTTTATGACTGCCTATGTCATTTCTTGAGGTGCTAAAATGGCAGGGCAGTACAAAACCCCCCCAAATGACCCCATTTTGGAAAGTAGACACCCCAAGGAAATTGCTGAGAGGCATGTTGAACCCATTGAATATTTATTTTTTTTGTCCCAAGTGATTGAATAATGACAAAAAAAAAAAAAAAAAAAAATATTTACAAAAAGTTGTCACTAAATGATATATTGCTCACACAGGCCATGGGCCTATGTGGAATTGCACCCCAAAATACATTTAGCTGCTTCTCCTGAGTATGGGGATATCACATGTGTGGGACTTTTTGGGAGCTTAGCCGCGTACGGGGCCCCGAAAACCAAGCACCGCCTTCAGGATTTCTAAGGGTGTAAATTTTTGATTTCACTCTTCACTGCCTATCACAGTTTCGGAGGCCATGGAATGCCCAGGTGGCACAAAACCCCCCCAAATGACCCCATTTTGGAAAGTAGACACCCCAAGCTATTTGCTGAGAGGCATATTGAGTCCATGGAATATTTTATATTTTGACACAAGTTGCGGGAAAGTGACACTTTTTTTTTTTTTTTTGCACAAAGTTGTCACTAAATGATATATTGCTCACACAGGCCATGGGCATATGTGGAATTGCACCCCAAAATACATTTAGCTGCTTCTCCTGAGTATGGGGATACCACATGTGTGGGACTTTTTGGGAGCCTAGCCGCGTACGGGGCCCCGAAAACCAAGCACCGCCTTCAGGATTTCTAAGGGTGAAAATTTTTGATTTCACTCTTCACTGCCTATCACAGTTTCGGAGGCCATGGAATGCCCAGGTGGCACAAAACCCCCCCAAATGACCCCATTTTGGAAAGTAGACACCCCAAGCTATTTGCTGAGAGGCATGGTGAGTATTTTGCAGCTCTCATTTGTTTTTGAAAATAAAGAAAGACAAGAAAAAACTTTTTTCTTTTTTCAATTTTCAAAACTTTTTGACAAAAAGTGAGGTCTGCAAAATACTCACTATACCTCTCAGCAAATAGCTTGGGGTGTCTACTTTCCAAAATGGGGTCATTTGGGGGGGTTTTGTGCCACCTGGGCTTTCCATGGCCTCCGAAACTGTGATAGGCAGTGAAGAGTGAAATCAAAAATTCACGCCCTTAGAAAGCCTGAAGGCGGTGCTTGGTTTTCAGGGTCCCGTACGCGGCTAGGCTCCCAAAAAGTCTCACACATGTGGTATCCCCGTACTCAGGAGAAGCAGCAGAATGTATTTTGGGGTGTAATTTCACATATTCCCATGGCATGTTTGAGCAATATATCATTTAGTGACAACTTTGTGCAAAAAAAAAAAAAAAAATTTGTCTCTTTCCCGCAACTTGTGTCGCAATATAAAATATTCCATGGACTCGACATGCCTCTCACAAATAGCTTGGGGTGTCTACTTTCCAAAATGGGGTCATTTGGGGGGGTTTTGAACTGTCCTGGCATTTTATGCACAACATTTAGAAGCTTATGTCACACATCACTCACTCTTCTAACCACTTGAAGACAAAGCCCTTTCTGACACTTTTTGTTTACATGAAAAAGATATTTTTTTTTCCAAAAAAAATTACTTTGAACCCCCAAATATTATATATTTTTTTAAAGCAAATGCCCTACAGATTTAAATGGTGGGTGTTTCATTTTTTTTTTTCACACAGTATTTGCGCAGCGATTTTTCAAATGCATTTTTTGGGGAAAAAACACACTTTTTTAAATTTTAATTCACTAAAACACACTATATTGCCCAAATGTTTGATGAAATAAAAAAGATGATCTTAGGCCGAGTACATGGATACCAAACATGACATGCTTTAAAATTGCGCACAAACGTGCAGTGGCAACAAAATAAATACATTTTTAAAAGCCTTTAAAAGCCTTTACAGGTTACCACTTTAGATTTACAGAGGAGGTCTACTGCAAAAATTACTGCCCTCGATCTGACCTTCGTGGCGATACCTCACATGCATGGTGCAATTGCTGTTTACGTTTGACGACAGACCGCCGCTTGCGTTCGCCTTAGCGCGAGAGCAGGGGGCGACAGGGGTGCTTTTTTTTTTTCTTTATTATTTTTTTGCTTTTTTATCTTATTTTTAAACTGTTCCTTTCATTTTTTTTTTTTAAATCATTTTTATTGTTATCTCGGGGAATGTAAATATCCCCTATGATAGCAATAGGTAGTGACAGGTACTCTTTTTTGAAAAAATTGGGGTCTATTAGACCCTAGATCTCTCCTCTGCCCTCAAAGCATCTGATGACACCAAGATCGGTGTGATAAAATGCTTCCCCAATTTCCCAATGGCGCTATTTACATCTGGCGAAATCTAAGTCATAAAATGCTCGTAGCTTCCGGTTTCTTAGGCCATAGAGATGTTTGGAGCCACTCTGGTCTCTGATCAGCTCTATGGTCAGCTGGCTGAATCACCGGCTGCATTCTCAGGTTCCCTGTTGAGACAGGAGAGCCAGAGAAAAACACGGAAGATGGTGGGGGGGGCATTCCCTCCCACGGCTTGTAAAAGCAGTCTAGAGGCTAATTAGCCGCTAGGATTGCTTTTACATGAAAGCCGACCGCTGGCTGAAAAGAATGATACCAAGATGATACCTAAACCTGCAGGCATCATTCTGGTATAACCATGCAAAGTCGTGAATGGCGTACCTGAAGACAAAAAAATGGTTAACAATAAAGCACAGTAAACGGTAAAGTATAAATAATTACATACCTGAAAAACAAACATGATAAAACATAATAACAATAAAACATTGCAGAATAGAATACAGTAAAAAAACATTCACCAATGCAAAGACCAGGATTGTCAGGACAGGAGGGACAATAATAGCGGGTGTCACGCCTATATCCGCGCTTGCTGCAGACACAACATCTTTTTTGGGGGGCGTTGGGTAGGGGTACTCGGGAGGACATAAAGAAAATGCCTCTCATGCAGCCGACTGCATTTGGTTGGGGATGTGAATGGGGGAAGTACGGGTGCTGCAGAAGTGGTGGGTTCCCAATTAGGATTGGCGAATGCAGCAGGAAGGGCACTATGGGCACGACGGGCCTGTGTTTGTCTTCTTGGTGGCAGCGGGACACTACTTGTGCTTGCCACCTCACCAGCTTGAACTGCACTTATGGGACTCGCCACGTCACCAAGTGTTACTGCAGTGCTGGTTTGACTACGACCGGGGTGTACTAGGCCGCTGGCGCTTGCCAGTTCAATAAAAAGCTACCAAAAAAACTGTTAGCGATCGCAGGGATCAGGCCTGACTCTGCGAACGCTGCAGTTTAGTTTAGTGTTTTGTAAGTGACAGTGATCGATCGATACTGCACTTGGGTGGGCTGGGCTGGGCCGGGCGGAGGGGCAAAATGCAGGTGCTAGCAGGTATCTGGGCTGATCCCGCTAACACTGCGTTTTTGGGAACCCTAAACTGCTGGGGACGCTAGTATAGATCTGATCGAATCAGATATTGATCCGTTCAGATACTATACCACTAAGGGAGGCGTATGCTGCATGCGTGGGTGTTAGCGGTACTGGCGCTAATCTGACGCTGCTTGGGGCTGGTGCTTGCCAGTTCACCAAAATACTACCAAAAAAACTGTTAGCGATCGCAGGGATCAGGCCTGACTCTGCGAACGCTGCAGTTATGCGTTTAGTGTTTTGTAAGTGTCAGTGATCGATCGATACTGCACTTGGGTGGGCTGAGCTGGGCCGGGCGGAGGGGCAAAACGCAGGTGCTAGCAGGTATCTGGGCTGAACCCGCTAACACTGCGTTTTTGGGAACCCTAAACTGCTGGGGACGCTAGTATAGATCTGATCGGATCAGATATTGATCAGATCAGATACTATACCACTAAGGGAGGCGTATGCTGCGTGCGTGGGTGTTAGCGGTACTGGCGCTAATCTGACGCTGCCTGGGGCGACGCATATCACCGCCGGGCGATCAGGGGGCTAAACCTTTATTCGGTAATAAACGGCGGGTGCCCTCACACTAAAAAAAATAAACAAACTAACCAGCGTCACCCGTAACACTTATACGGTGATCAGTGGTGAAAGGGTTAACTAGGGGGCAATCAAGGGGTTAAAACATTTATTAGATAGTATATGGGGGTCCCTGTCGCTATAAAACGCTGACGGCGAACCTAAATATTTACGTCCCTAACTAGCGTCACCAGCGACACTAATACAGCGATCAGAAAAATGATCGCTTAGCGACACTGGTGACAGGGGGTGATCAAGGGGTTAAAACTTTATTAGGGGGGGTTAGGGGGGTATCCTAGACCTAAAGGGGGGTAATATTCACTGTCCCAACACTGTAACTGTCACAAACTGACACCAATGCAGTAATCAGAAAAAAAAAAAAAAAAAAACTGCTGGTGTCAGTTTGTGACAGGGAGGGGGGGGTGATTGGGGGGGGGGATCGGGGGGCGATCGGGGGGGGGATTGGGGTGTTTTGTGTGCCTGGCATGTTCTACTGTGTGTGTAGTGTTAGTGCACTCACAGTGATGTCTTCTCTCCTCGGCGCTGCAACGGAATACCGAGCCGAGGAGAGATGACTTAATTTCCTTTGCTGCTGTTTAGCATACAGCAGCAAAGGAAGTTATCTGATTGGCCGGCGGCGATCGCGAGGGGGGGGGCACGAACGGATGGCCTCCCCCTCATCTCCGATCGCCGTGGGACCAAAGACGACCGCCTCGGGCACCGGGGGGGGGTCCGATCGGACCCCCCACCCGCGGAAGGCAAATCACGTATATATACGTGATTTTGCCTGTCCGTGCCACCTTGCCGACGTAAATCGGCGTGAGGCGGTCGTCAAGTGGTTAAGCAGCAGCTCAGATTTAGTTTTTGTTCCATCAGCGCAGCGTTTTTGGGTGTATGAGTGGGCGGATTTTTGTACACCTGATTTTTTACATTATCCCCTAAAGTACCATCCCATCTTACTTTGTTAAGATCTTCCTCTACCAAGTCCAGGAAGACTCCCAGCCAGCGGTTCCTCCTGGACTGTGGCATTTTGACAGACCTGATGGTAAGGTTAGCCTGTCTCCTCCAAGGATCTTCTACAGGGCTCTCCATCTCATCCCCACTGAAGTTTTATTCCAGTAGTGAAATCAAGTCCGTTTCTGCCTGTCTGTTCTCAGCGCTGACCATGGAGGCCCCACCCTCCGCTGGGCCCAGTACCTGATGAATCAGTCTGAGGTACACCTTCTGAAGGAAGAGGGAAATTTCCTTATAGACCTCAAACTGGATCATTTGGTTAGATGGGGAAAAGGAAAGGCCATGGCGGAGGAGTTGTAAGTCACAATGTGAGAGGCTGCAGCAGCAGTCGATTTGAGTCAAGAATGGTGGACAAAGTTGCATCTCAGTCTAGGAAGTATATGGTAACCCCTAGGCCCCTTTCCCACGGGCTGGACACAGACACGGCCCGTTCTGCTCTTTGGGCAACCAGATGTAAATGGACCAGCTGTCGGTTTACACCCGACTGCCCTCCAATCCAATCTGGCCAGAAGAGAATGGATCCCCTTCCATTTTTTTTTTTTGCCAGAGCGGATCAGACCTGGAGTTAGCAGGCCCGTTTACATCCAACTACCCATACAGGAGAATGGAGGGTTCGACTGGGTCCAGACCTCTCGTGTGAAAGGGACCTTAGCTTGGATTCAGCCTTAGCCTTTTCCTTATTTAAATTCCTTATTTAAGTAAAGTTCCCACCAACAAATGTGGGAAAAACAGTAATCAGAGATGACCAAGAGATACATCTCATAGTACACACACATCCTGAAGGAATACATCAGACAAAAAGTCAGACTCCATGTCCTTGAACATTGCATATGGATAACTATTGTGTCCATAACACCTTGACTGGACTTCATTTTTCAAAACAGCCAAACAATATAAGACCAAACGAAACAACAAAAAGAGAAAACAGCAGGTAAAGAAAAAAAAAGACCCATATTGGGTGGGTGGTTGGGGGACAGGAAAAAAAAAGGGGGGGCAGGGGGAGGGAGGGGATCAGTACCCTTATCTCCCTTCTATAAGAGAAGAGCTATATCCTCTGGAGCAAGTGTAAGGAGATTGGTAAAAGACACATTTGTTAAATTTCTCTTCTTTACCTCTCAAAGCAACTGTGATATTTTCCTACACACACCTATGATTAGAACCAGTACTAAACTCTCCTCATAAATTAATGAGACAACTGGCTGCTGAGCAGCAATGGAGGATCCATCCTTGTATTTTCTTGTGTCGAGCCCTGATGAAAGTAGAGTGTTGTTGCCTTGGATGTTTGGCTGGCATCACATGCCCTGCATGCACCAGTCCATGATGTCAGAAAGGGGCGGGGCCACCCTTATCTATAAATGAAATATCAAAGTACAAAGCAGGCATTCGGCGGGAGGCCTCCCAGAAGGTGGAGCGTTTTTAAATTTTTATATTTTTCGGATCCGGCGGGTAGCGTGATTGACGATTGATTTACATTAGGGAACACAGTTTTTGACAAATCCTTTAATAAAAAAGGAAAAAATTATCTCTTGTGTTTATTACATTTTGACACTTTTCTGGTGAATGGGTAGGGGTACAATGCACCCTATACTCATTCACATTAGGGGGGGCGCCGGGATCTGGGGGCCCCCTTGTTAATGGGGGCTGTGAGATTGCGATAACTAAGCCCCCTGCCCACAGAGCCCAACAACCACAGCTCATGGTTTTCGGGAAGAGATCCTTGTCCCCATCAACATAGAGACAAGTAGCTTTTGGGTGGGGGGGCTTGCTCACTCCCCCTTTCCTGACCTGCCGGGCTGCATGCTCGGATAAGGGTCTATTGTGGATTTTAGGGGGGACTCCATGTCGGTTCTTTTTTAAATTTTGGTGTGGGGTTCCCCTCCAAATCCATACCAGACCCGAAGGGCCTGGTATGGACTGAGGGGGAGGACCCTAAGCCATTTTTTCATTGTTTTTTCAACAGCCGGGTGCTGGCAATTGTAACCGCGAGTCATTTTAAATAGGATTTGACTCGTTTTTTTTTTTTTACTTTAGAAATTTCATTTTTGCTGCAGCATGTTTTATGCATGCTAAAGATGTACCACTTTACATAGACTTCAATAGGGTTCACCGTTCATGAGTTCTGCTGCGAACCGAACATGGGGGTGTTTGGCCCATCCCCATTCCTGTGTCGATTCCCTGTTATTGACTTGATCTGCTTCTGACTTGATCTGCTTCTGCCTGAACACTGCCTGTACCGACCCCTGGCTTGTCTTTGGATTTAGACTCTGCCTGCGCCTTCTGCCTACCTGTCCATCTGCCTACCGTTACCAATCCAGGCCTGACCTTTATTACTCTTCTGCCTGCCACTTGTACTTGATCTGCCCTTCTGTTTCCGACCCGGATTGCCTAATCCTGTTACCTGCATCTGAAACTGCTGACCTGTACCTATCCCCTGTTCTAGCCAGTGCAGCCTGCTCTGCAGCAACGCACAGCATGCTCTTCAGCATCCTGCAACAGAAGACCAGTCAGGCACTCGTGCTCAATCTGTACTCAGGCATTCCTGTCACTTTACCAGAATTTCTGAGCTGGAGGTGTAAGAGAAGCCTACTTCCAGGCTCCAGCATTAGGTACATTACAATAACTAAAAGCAAGACTTTTTATGGGATAGAGTGGTAAGGAGGACCCCATTCTGTTCTCTGTCCAAATTTAGGGAAAAAAAATATTGGCTTTAAATATACTTCACAGTAACTCCACTTTTGTTTAGAAAAAACACTCCCCCCTGGGTAATATATGTACATTGCAGGGAGTTTAACAAACTTTGTTGCAGCTCCTTACCTTTTGTTATTCTGAAGAAATAGCGGTTTGTTTGTCTGCGTCCATATACAAAGTGAATCTGTATGGGGGGTGACTTTATAATTATCAATCAGCTGCTGCACCTGCAGGGCTCTAATGAGGAAAGTGGCCCGGATCTGCTTCCCTTTAGATATGATTTAGCTTTGGGAGTATCTCACCAAAAATTACATTTTTGTTGCAGGAGATTCCCATAATCTGATTTGTATCTTGGTGCAGGATTCTGGGAAAATAAGTTAGCCAATCACACAAGCAGGAAATTATTATTCTGGGGGGTGTTCTCAGGGCCATCTTTAAGGCAGGGCAAAAAGGGCATCTGCGCTGGGCCCCATCATTGTTGTGGGGCCCGAAGCAGCTGCCTCATACTTGTCAACTATCCCAGTTCGAATTCCTTTGTCCCGTGAAGTTTTTGTCCTGTGCTGTGTCCCGATATCTCAGTGTGAATTTCTCTTACAAATGCTTCTCAGCTCTGCCTATTACCATGTACACATGACACACCTGCAGACCCTGTGTTTACATGTAAATAACCCGCATTCATATGTAAATAGTAGCAACATTAATATGTAAATAGCCGCGGAGCTGCTGCATTGATATGTAAATAGAGGCGGCATTCATATTTATATCATGCCCCCCTGAGGTCATATCCACCATCACTTCTGCTGAATGCTGCCCACCAGGGAGGTAAGGAGCATGCTTGAAAATCCTGCCTACAACTGTGGTCATTAAGCCTAACATCAGCCTGTTCTGCAAAGGTTAGCAAATTGGAGGTGGAACCCTTTTTCAAAACAACATGGTGCCACAGAACCGTGAATTGTGGTGCATGTGAATACGCACATCTCAGCAGATGCATGAGGGTGTCATTAACAATTAATGGCACTGCTGTGTATCTGCTAAAGGGCAGCATGTTTCTGTGGTGTCAGGAAAACGATTTTGCATGCGTTCTTGACACACACAAATGTGAAAGCAGGCTAAATGTCTCAGTTACATTGGTGGTCAGTGTAAATCTTTTTATCACATTGGGGCTTGGTGTACAATCCTTTCGTTCACACTAGTGGCCAGTGTGAAGGTCCCACTTACATTAGTGGTCAGGGTAAATCCCTCCTTACATTAGTGGTTCCTGTGTATGCTCCTATTACATTAGTGGTTAGTGTAAATCCCCATTACATTAGTGGTCAGTGTAAATCCCCATTACATTAGTGGTCAGTGTAAATCCCCATTACATTAGTGGTCAATGTGAATCCCCATTACATTGGAGTTTTCTGTCTATTGATAGGTCCCCTCACCTCCCCAGTCCATGGTGTGCAGGTAGTGAGGAGATGATGTGCTGTAACCTTTAGAGACCAATCAATGAGCAGTAATGGTGTGCAGTAACCTCTTGCAACCAATCTTTGAGCGGTAAGCATATGCAGTAACTTCTAGCAACCAATTCGTAAGCAGTAATAATGTTCAGTAACCTCTAGCAACCAATTGGTGAGTGGTAAAGATGTACAGTAACCTCTAGCAACCAATTAGTGAGTGGTATTGATGTACAGTGATCTATAGCAACCAATCAACAAACAGAAGTCATGTGCTGTAACCTCTAGCAAATAATAAGTGAGCCATAATGTGTGCTGTAACCTCTAGCAGCCAGCCAGTGAGTGGTAATGATACATTGTAACCTCTGGCAAGCAATTGCAATCACCGCCTGATTCAGTAAACTGATTTTGAGTCTAGCTGCTACTCATTGTAGATTTAGAGCAGGTGGAGAGCGAAATTGCACGGGGGGCGGGGGCCCAAGAAAATGTTTGTCCAGGGTCCAATCAATATTAAAGATGGCCCTGGGCATTCTGTATACATTCTGTGTACAGAATACCTGCAGGTAGCCATATTGCATTTTACAGAAAATGAAAGAGCTGCAGATTGAAAAGGAAAGGTAATTTTTATAACATTCTATTACAATATGACTTATGTTGCAATTGTATACGCTATGTTATTTTTTATTTATTTTTTCCTTCTGCCAAGTGTATAGACAAATGACGGCGGGTGGGATACTCTGTTGTTCATGGATGACGTCATATGTCACTGTCACTGGGACAGGACGCGATCCTGATCTCAGTAAAGAGACAATGATACGGCTCTTTACCCATGTGATCAGCTGTGACCAGACAGAGTGTGAGGAGAAGAGACCCGATCGGCGGCATCTCCTCACAGAGGAGACCTGTACAGATAATTAGTGCCCTGATTATCAGTGCTGCCCATCAGTGATGCCAGTCTGTGACCATCATTGATGTCAATTTGTGTCAAGCAGTGGTGCCTTTTAGTGCCCATCAGTGCCTGCTCATCAGTGCCGCCCATCAGTGCCGCCTATCAGTGGCGCCTATCTGTGCCGCCTATCATTTCCCATAACTTCAGTGCCCATTAGTGTCAGTGCCCATTAGTGTCGCCTATCAGTGCTCAGCAGTGCTGCATATCAGTGCTGCCTATCAGTGCCCATCAGTGCTGCATATTAGTGCCTCTTCATCAGTTCCTCCTCACCAGTGCCCATTAGTCCTGCTTCATCAGTGCCCATCAGTGAAGGAGAAAAATTACTTATTTACAATATTTTCTGACAATAAAAAGAAAAAAATGTTATTTTCAAAATTTTTGATCTTTTTTTGTTTTTTTTAGCAAAAAATTAAAATCTCAGTGGTGATTAAATACCACCAAAAGAAAGCTCTATTTGTGTGAAAAAAATGTTAGAAATTTAATTTGAGTACAGTGTTGCATGACTGCGCAATTGTCATTCAAATTGTGACAGCGCTGAACACTGAAGATTGGCCTGGGCAGGAAGTGGGTAAAGTTGCCCAGTATTGAAGCAGTTAAGATACATATTAGGTTATTGCATTAGCTAAACTTAGAAATGATTGAATGCCCTTTGAAGGAATTCAAGACCAGTGAGAGATCTTCTTAAATATTTGCTTGGACTTGCTGTTTAAAACGTGGGCGTTACACTCCAGTCAACAAGAAAAAATATTGCATTTACACTCGCTCTATGTAAACAGCATATCTGATGAGCCGTCCTGATTTCACTTCTGTCATTCATCTTGTACAGATAGCTGGCTATTTGCTGTATCTGTTCAGCTGCCTGGATTCTTATTTTTTGAGTCCCAGACAGTGTGTTCCAATCAGCAGCCTCCCTAATTACAAAATGGGAAACTGCCAACCCAGAATCATGTGACAGGAAGTTACAGTCCTACCCAGAAGACATGAGAACATTCTACTCTATTGTATCTGGGTACACTGAGTTATATTTAGATTGAATGTAACCTGATTTACTGTATCTATGTAAAGCAGAATTCCAGCCAAAAAAAGGACAAAATTGCTCATCGAAGCAAATTAAAGGATACAATTGTAAAACTGCTTTTGTTGCAATATTTGCTTCAAACCAGAGACTCCTACAAATTACTTTTTTCTGTCAATGGATACCCTCAGTCTGATGGCCATCATTATTCAAACCACTTCCTCTGAGGCAGGGTTACCATAGACCCACCCCAGCCTGTGATTGGACAGTAAAAGGAGAAGAAGCACAGTGATGAGCTCATCTCTCTGCTCTCTCCTTCTGTCAGCATGCTTCTTTTCAGCACATGAACTGACTTCTTCTACTGCTTCTTCACAGATACATACACTGAGTGTATTTAAAGTGGGAGGCAAGTCAAAACCTAACTAAGCTTAAATCTACTCCCACCCCTATTCTAAGCCTATTCTGGGCCGGAGCGACTTCAGAAGAGGTAAGTATAGGCACCTTTCCATTGATAGGGTAAACAGAATAGGCTTAAAATGGGTCTGGGAGTAGATTTAAGCTTAGTTAGGCCTTGACTTGCCTTCCATTTTAATGAAGTATTAGCGATTACAGAGCTGCATTAATTTGTGTCTTATATCTGGCTAGACATCAGCTTTAATCAAAACATCATATTAAATCATCATACTTTATTATTTAATTATTTGATTATTTTATTAATAATATTTTCATTACTATTATTATTTTATTGTTATTATGGACAGCATACTGACAGGATTGGTACCAGCTGATTATAGAAAAGCCAATGTGGTACCAATATTCAAAAAAGGGCAGAGATATATTCCTGGAAACTACAGGCCAGTCAGCCTAACATCAATAGTAGGTAAATTATTGAAGGGGATGCTAAGGGACTATATCCAAGAATCTGATGAAAATAACAGTATCATTAGTAGTAATCAGCATGAGTTTACAAAGGGTCGTTCTTGCGAGACCAATCTGTTAACATTCTACAAGGAAGTGAGCTGCCATCTAGATAGGGGGAGGCCTGTGGATGTGGTGTATCTGGATTTTGCAAAAGCATTCGATACAGTTCCCCATAAACACTTAATCTACAAGCTGAGGTCTGTTGGCATGGACCATAAGGCTTGTTCTTGGATGGGAAACTGGTTACAGAGGCGCGTCCAAAAGGTAGTGGTAAATAACGTGTACTCTGACTGGTCTGGAGTGGTAAGTGGAGTACCCCAAGGCTCTGTCTTGGGACCAATTCTGTCTAACCACTTCAACCCGGAAAGATTTACCCCCTTCCCGACCAGAGCATTTTTTGTGATTCGGCACTGCGTCGCTTTAACTGACAATTGCGCGGTCATACCCAAACAAATTTCAAGTCCTTTTTTACCCACAAATAGAGCTTTCTTTTGGTGGTATTTGATCGCCTCTGCGGTTTTTATTTTTTGTGCTATAAAACAAAAGAATAGCGACAATTTTGAAAAAAAAACACATTATTTTTTACTTTTTGCTATAATAAATATCCCCCAAAAATATATAACATTTTTTTTTTCCTCAGTTTAGGCCGATATGTATTCTTCTACATATTTTTGGTTAAAAAAAAAAATCGCAATAAGCGTATTTTGATTGGTTTGTGCAAAAGTTATAGCGTCTACAAAATAGGGGATAGATTTATAGCATTTTTATTTTTATTTTACTAATAATGTCGCCGATCTGCGATTTTTATCGTGACTGCGACATTATGGTGGACAATTTTGACACATTTTTGGGACCATTGGCATTAATACAGCGATCAGTGCTAAACAAATGCATTGATTACTGTAAAAATGTCACTGGCAGGGAAGGGGTTAACACTAAGGGGCGATCGAGGGGTTAACTGTTCTCCCTGGGAGGTGATTCTAACTGAAGGGGGAGGGGACTGACTAGAGGAAGTGACGGATCGTGGTTCTTAGCTAATAGAAACACACGATCTGTCATTCCTCTTCAGAACAGAACAGGGAAGTGTGTGTTTACACACACTCGTCCCTGTTCTGTGTCTCCTGCTCACGATCGCTTGTGGCCGTCGGTCATCGCTACCGTCGGCCACGAGCATCGGCACCCCCGCTGTGAAGTGGGCGTGCACCTGCTATCCCGACCCCGCAAGCCGACGTGTGGTTTCGCGCAGGGGAGCCAACCTGCCGCAGTATAACTACTGCGGCTGGTCGGGAAGCTGTTAATTTATTTATAAATGATATAGAAGATGGGATAAATAGCTCAATCTCAGTTTTTGGGGACAACAAAAAAATAAGCAAGGCAATAACTTCACATGAGAATATAGGAATTTTACAGAAAGACCTGAACAAAATAATGGAGTGGGCAACTACATAGCAAATGTGGTTTTAATGTGGAGAAATGTAAAATAATGCACTTGGGGCTAAAAACACAAATGCAAACTACTCGCTAGGGGGAGAACCTCTGGGGGAATCAAGGATGAAGAAAGATCTGGGGGTCCTAGTAGAAGACTGAGCAATAGCATGCAATGTAACGCTGCAGCTACCAAAGCGAGCAGAACATTAGCATGTATGAAAAGGGGGATATACTCCAGAGATAAAACAATAATCCTGCCACTTTATAAAACTATGGTAAGGCCACATCTGGAGTATTCTGCTAGGTCTGGTCACCAGTGCTCAGAAGGGATGTGCTGGAGCTGGAGAGAGTCGAAAGAAGGGCAGTGAAATGAATAAGGGGATTGGAGGTCCTCAATTACGAGGAACGACTACAAGCACTAAATTTATTCTCACTGGAGAAGAGACACTTGAGAGGGGATATGATAGCAATCTACAAATACCTTAATGGTGATCCCAGCGTAGGAAACAAACTATTCAGTTTCAGGGAGTGTAAGAGGACACGGGGCCACACAATGAGATTGGAGGAGAATCGGTTTAACCTACAGCTGCGCAGGAGGTTTTTCACTGTCAGGGCGATAAGGATGTGGAACTCTCTTCCACAATTGGTGGTGTCAGTGGGGAGTACTGATATTTTTAAAAGACTCTTGGACATGCATCTTAGTGAACACAATCAATATACACGGATATGGGAAATTGGATGGGATTATCGACACTGGCACACCTACACCAACACAGGTTGAACTGGATGGACTATTGTCTTTATTCAACCTTACCTACTATGTAACTAAATATATTATTATTATTATTAGTAGTAGTAGTAGTAGTAGTAGTAGTAGTAGTATTTACACCGATCAACCATACGCTAATGGCCACCCACCTAATACCGAGTAGGTCTTCCTTTTGCCACCAAAACATCTCTGATCCACTGAGGTATGTATACTACTAGCGGTGGTGATCCTGATGATGCATGAAATGCATTGAAGCGAGGCTTGACACGCACGTTAACAGGAGCCCTCCACTTCTGCTCGGGTAGCTGAGACGCAACAAGCACACCGCGAGTCATACAGCGGTGTCCGAGTGGCTTCTGCTTTCCCTTGAGCTGTTTTTGTTTGCAGTACCTTGTACCGGCCTATGTAAGTGCTATATTTTAAGCAATTAAAAAGCAATATTACACTATTCCTACCTTCTGTGGCTCTTTGTGGCGGAGCCAATTTCATAGAATCATTTGATGGAAGTTGGATAAATGCAGTAGAGGATATATAAGTTTGAAGGAATTCACGTTTATATACCATTGCATATTGGATTGGGATCAGGCCCAGATTTACTCCCTTTGCCGCCCCAAGGCCGGGTCCTTCAATGCCGCCCCCCCCTCCACACACACACACACACACACACACACACACACACACACACACACCACCATTCTCGTCCTTTATCGATGACTGCTACAATAGATCAATTAAAAACATATCTCCACACCAGAGAACACTGAAAATAACTGGCTTTAATTGTACAGACTGAAAATACTTCAGGGTAAGTGCGCGAGGGGTAAGGATTTTTCGCGGGCAATGGCTGGTGTTAGTGCTTCAATCATCCCCGGCACCATGGTTGTTATGGTGTCAGGATGATTGAAACGCATTATTTCTATCATTACATTGTAATATATAATGAAATAGTTCAATTCACCATAATGCAGAATCATTGGGAGCCCTGAGCGTGTCACTTGCCACCATCGCTTGTCACTTGCCACTATGCCTGCCACCAGATGAGGATGTCACTTGCCACGCTGCCTGCCACCAGATGGGGATGTCACTTGCCTCTATGCCTCCCACCAGATGGAGATATCACTTGCCACTATGCCTGCCACCATATGGAGATGTCACTTGCCACTATGCCTGCCACCAGATGGAGATGTCACTTGCCACTATGCCTGCCACCAGATGGAGATGTCACTTGCCACTATGCCTGCCATCAGATGGAGATGTCACTTGCCACGCTGCCTGCCACCAGATGGGGATGTCACTTGCCTCTATGCCTGCCACCAGATGGGAATGTCACTTGCCACACTGCCACCAGATGGGAATGTCACTTGCCACGCTGCCTGCCACCAGATGGGAATGTCACTTGCCACGCTGCCTGCCACCAGATGGGGATGTCACTTGCCATGCTGCCTGCCACCAGATGGGGATGTCACTTGCCTCTATGCCTGCCACCAGATGGGAATGTCACTTGCCACACTGCCACCAGATGGGAATGTCACTTGCCACGCTGCCTGCCACCAGATGGGGTTGTCACTTGCCACCATGCCTGCCACCAGATGGGGATGTCACTTGCCACACTGCCACCAGATGGGGATGTCACTTGCCATGCTCCCTGCCACCAGATGGGGATGTCACTTGCCACCATGCCTGCCACCAGATGGGGATGTCACTTGCCACGCTGCCTGCCACCAGATGGGGATGTCACTTGCCACGCTGCCTGCCACCAGATGAGGATGTCACTTGCCACGCTGCCTGCCACCAGATGGGGATGTCACTTGCCACCATGCCTGCCACCAGATGGGGATATCACTTGCCACTATGCCTGCCACCAGATGAAGATGTCACTTGCCACTATGCCTCCCACCAGATGGAGATATCACTTGCCACTATGCCTGCCACCAGATGAAGATGTCACTTGCCACTATGCCTGCCACCAGATGGAGATGTCATTTGCCACTATGCCTGCCACCAGATGGGGATGTCACTTGCCACTATGCCTGCCACCAGATGGGGATGTCACTTGCCACGCTGCCTGCCACCAGATGGGAATGTCACTTGCCACACTGCCACCAGATGGGAATGTCACGTGCCACGCTGCCTGCCACCAGTTGGGAATGTCACTTGCCACGCTGCCTGCCACCAGATGGGAATGTCACTTGCCACGCTGCCTGCCACCAGATGGGAATGTCACTTGCCACGCTGCCTGCCACCAGATGGGAATGTCACTTGCCACGCTGCCTGCCACCAGTTGGGAATGTCACTTGCCACGCTGCCTGCCACCAGATGGGAATGTCACTTGCCACGCTGCCTGCCACCAGATGGGGATGTCACTTGCCTCTATGCCTGCCACCAGATGGGGATGTCACTTGCCACCAGATGGGAATGTCACTTGCCACCATGCCTGCCACCAGATGGGGATGTCACTTGCCACACTGCCACCAGATGGGGATGTCACTTGCCACACTGCCACCAGATGGGGATGTCACTTGCCACACTGCCACCAGATGGGGATGTCACTTGCCACACTGCCACCAGATGGGGATGTCACTTGCCATGCTCCCTGCCACCAGATGGGGATGTGTGTCACTTGCCATGCTGCCTTCTATCAGATGGAGGAGGGCGGAACAGCGGTGCGGGCAATGAGAAATGTCATCTCTCTCCCCCGCTGCCACACCGCTGACATTACATTGATTTTTTCAAAAATGGCGCCGGGCTGTGCAATCACGCTACTGCGCATGCGCCGCCCGGCCGAGCGCGTACGAGCTTTCCCGAGCCCGGCCGGCTTCGGAACGGCGCATGCGCAGTTGCGTGGTTGGCTCGCGGCCATCTTTTCTATGGGCACCGGTGCCCCTAATAGAGTTTAATGGGCAGCCCGAATAGGGGGCGGCCGCGAAGTCGCGGCAGAAGCGGCGCCGCCCCTGCACCACTGCCGCCCCGAGGCCTGGCCTCGGTGGCCTTGTGGCAAATCCGGCCCTGATTGGGATCCGGTTTCTCCTACATATGGATGATTGATTGAGATGAGACTCCTGAAGGGGCTAAATCTATGAAATGAGGATTTTTCCATAATACACGCTTTATGGTCACTTGGTGGCTGAGGCTGGTGAGCGCATTTTATTATCACTTTGGGTGAAGCACTCTTTGTATGAGATTTCTGGAGCACACTGCACTTTAGAAGCATGGTGTTGGAGCACACATAAGATTTGATCACAGTGTTTATGGATATTTTAGATTTATTAATCTCTTATGCACCTTAATAATTGTATAACATTGTGCACTAATATTCATTTTATATATTTGTCTATTGCACCCTTTGTAACTATTTCATGGATACCACTAGACCTCTGAAGGTATGCTGTGGTATCTGGCACCAAGCCACCAGTAGAAGATCCTTTAAGATGGAGCTTCACCCAAAAGGGGAAGCTCCTCTTGTTTGCCTCTTCCTCCCTCTGCTGCCACATTTGGCACTTTTCGGGGGGGGGGGGGGGGGGGCAGGGCGGGTACCTGGTTTTGACCTGCTCCCACTTCCAGCTGGCTTCGCCAAAGCAAACTCAGTCGGAGGTTTGGCCCTCCTTCTCCTTCCCGCAGCTGGGCCATTCACAAAGCGCAGCGTGCTTTGCGCAGGAGCAATAAGGAACCGGCTGTGAAGCCGCATGGCTTAACTGTCGGTTTCCCTTAGCTGAGATGGCGGCAGCAGCATCCAAGAGCCAATTGAAAAATTCAGCTCAGGTGAAGACACCGCTGGATTTGTGGACAGGTAAGACAGGTAAGATGGGAATGTCACTTGCCACACTGCCACCAGATGGGAATGTCACTTGCCACGCTGCCTGCCACCAGATGGGGTTGTCACTTGCCACCATGCCTGCCACCAGATGGGGATGTCACTTGCCACACTGCCACCAGATGGGGATGTCACTTGCCATGCTCCCTGCCACCAGATGGGGATGTCACTTGCCACCATGCCTGCCACCAGATGGGGATGTCACTTGCCACGCTGCCTGCCACCAGATGGGGATGTCACTTGCCACGCTGCCTGCCACCAGATGAGGATGTCACTTGCCACGCTGCCTGCCACCAGATGGGGATGTCACTTGCCACCATGCCTGCCACCAGATGGGGATATCACTTGCCACTATGCCTGCCACCAGATGAAGATGTCACTTGCCACTATGCCTCCCACCAGATGGAGATATCACTTGCCACTATGCCTGCCACCAGATGAAGATGTCACTTGCCACTATGCCTGCCACCAGATGGAGATGTCATTTGCCACTATGCCTGCCACCAGATGGGGATGTCACTTGCCACTATGCCTGCCACCAGATGGGGATGTCACTTGCCACGCTGCCTGCCACCAGATGGGAATGTCACTTGCCACACTGCCACCAGATGGGAATGTCACGTGCCACGCTGCCTGCCACCAGTTGGGAATGTCACTTGCCACGCTGCCTGCCACCAGATGGGAATGTCACTTGCCACGCTGCCTGCCACCAGATGGGAATGTCACTTGCCACGCTGCCTGCCACCAGATGGGAATGTCACTTGCCACGCTGCCTGCCACCAGTTGGGAATGTCACTTGCCACGCTGCCTGCCACCAGATGGGAATGTCACTTGCCACGCTGCCTGCCACCAGATGGGGATGTCACTTGCCTCTATGCCTGCCACCAGATGGGGATGTCACTTGCCACCAGATGGGAATGTCACTTGCCACCATGCCTGCCACCAGATGGGGATGTCACTTGCCACACTGCCACCAGATGGGGATGTCACTTGCCACACTGCCACCAGATGGGGATGTCACTTGCCACACTGCCACCAGATGGGGATGTCACTTGCCACACTGCCACCAGATGGGGATGTCACTTGCCATGCTCCCTGCCACCAGATGGGGATGTGTGTCACTTGCCATGCTGCCTTCTATCAGATGGAGGAGGGCGGAACAGCGGTGCGGGCAATGAGAAATGTCATCTCTCTCCCCCGCTGCCACACCGCTGACATTACATTGATTTTTTCAAAAATGGCGCCGGGCTGTGCAATCACGCTACTGCGCATGCGCCGCCCGGCCGAGCGCGTACGAGCTTTCCCGAGCCCGGCCGGCTTCGGAACGGCGCATGCGCAGTTGCGTGGTTGGCTCGCGGCCATCTTTTCTATGGGCACCGGTGCCCCTAATAGAGTTTAATGGGCAGCCCGAATAGGGGGCGGCCGCGAAGTCGCGGCAGAAGCGGCGCCGCCCCTGCACCACTGCCGCCCCGAGGCCTGGCCTCGGTGGCCTTGTGGCAAATCCGGCCCTGATTGGGATCCGGTTTCTCCTACATATGGATGATTGATTGAGATGAGACTCCTGAAGGGGCTAAATCTATGAAATGAGGATTTTTCCATAATACACGCTTTATGGTCACTTGGTGGCTGAGGCTGGTGAGCGCATTTTATTATCACTTTGGGTGAAGCACTCTTTGTATGAGATTTCTGGAGCACACTGCACTTTAGAAGCATGGTGTTGGAGCACACATAAGATTTGATCACAGTGTTTATGGATATTTTAGATTTATTAATCTCTTATGCACCTTAATAATTGTATAACATTGTGCACTAATATTCATTTTATATATTTGTCTATTGCACCCTTTGTAACTATTTCATGGATACCACTAGACCTCTGAAGGTATGCTGTGGTATCTGGCACCAAGCCACCAGTAGAAGATCCTTTAAGATGGAGCTTCACCCAAAAGGGGAAGCTCCTCTTGTTTGCCTCTTCCTCCCTCTGCTGCCACATTTGGCACTTTTCGGGGGGGGGGGGGGGGGGCAGGGCGGGTACCTGGTTTTGACCTGCTCCCACTTCCAGCTGGCTTCGCCAAAGCAAACTCAGTCGGAGGTTTGGCCCTCCTTCTCCTTCCCGCAGCTGGGCCATTCACAAAGCGCAGCGTGCTTTGCGCAGGCGCAATAAGGAACCGGCTGTGAAGCCGCATGGCTTAACTGTCGGTTTCCCTTAGCTGAGATGGCGGCAGCAGCATCCAAGAGCCAATTGAAAAATTCAGCTCAGGTGAAGACACCGCTGGATTTGTGGACAGGTAAGACAGGTAAGTGTCCTAATATTAAAAGTCAGTATTTGTAGCTGCTGAATTTTATTTTTTTATGAAGGAGTCTGAAGTTCCGCTTTAGGTCCTGTAAATTGTGAAGTGGGGCCTTCATGGATTGGACTTGTCAAACTCCAAACTTGTTGATGTGTTCCTCAAACCATTCTTGAACTATTTTTGCGGTGTGACATGGCACATTATCCTGCTGTAAGAGGCCACTGCCATTAGGGAATACTGTTTCCATGAAGGGGTGTACTTGATCAGCAACAATATTTAGGTAGGTGGTACATGTCAAAGTAACATCCACATGAATGGCCAGACCCAAGGCTTCCCAGCAGAACATTGCCCAAATCATCCTACTGCCTCTGCCGGGTTGGTTTCTTCCCATAGTGCATCCTGGTGCCATCTCTTTCCCAGGTAAGCGACACATACTGTACACAACCGGCTATCCCCATGATGTAAAAAAACACATCATTCAGAGACCAGGCCACCTTCTTCTATTGCTCCGTGGTCCAGTTCTGATGTTCACGTGCCCAGTGTAGGCACTGTTGGCTGTGGACATGGGTCAGCATGGTCACCCTGACTGGTCTGCAGCCACGCAGTCCCATACACAACATTCTGCAATTCCCATTTTTTTGGTTCAGCACATCAACTTCATGGACAACATGTTCACTTGCTGTTGTATATATCTTCCCGACTTTGAGATGCCATTGTAAACGGATAATCAATGTTATTTACTTAACTTTCATTGGTCATAACGTTATGACTGATCGGTGTATAATATTATATTTCCTATTCTTCTTCCTATTATTATTATTTATGTTATTATCATCTTGATTTAATTAATTTAACCTTTTGATATATTACTCATCATGTCACATTTAAAACCTCAGTCAGACTAATTTGCTACTTGGAATGGATTGGCTTAAAGTGGAAAGGCTTTCCCTCCGCCTGGCTGCCATGCTGGTCCAATGGCATTAATGCTTGAATTACTGACCTGGAACAAATGTACAGATCAGGTGTTTTTCCTTCACTCTGGAGCCGTTTGCTACACGCTTGTTCCAGGCCAGTGACTCAGAAAGTATTAAAGCCACAGATATTTAAACATTTAAACAAAGAAGATGATTTAAAATGACTGCACCTATGTATTTAAAAATAAATAAAGCAGAACTCCAGGCACAAATCCATCTTTATAATTTATTATTTGTTAAAATAGTTACCTATGGGCAGGTGTTTTGTACTATAACTATAATTAATTTATACATTTGTATTTGTGGGAAAGCTCAGTTATTGCTGTACTTCCAGCTTGCTGTGGGTATGAGAGCTGCAACTCTCATACATAGAACATTTAACTTCCCTCATCGCTCCTTCTCCATCCTCAGAATGATGTGTACTCAGTAAATGTGACGGACCGCTTGGCACCACTCTTGGATGCTTCCGTCAGTATACAGTTTCCTCCAGTCTGGAACCAGGAACCAGGTATTATCGCTGAATATTGCACCCAAGAATTAGACAACACTAGCTTAGGTGCAAACTGGAACACACTTTATTGTAAACTCACACAGAATATATATACACCCCACAAAATCAGATAAGAGCTTGATCACGTTATGCAAACAGTTAGATAAATTAATAGAGGCTAAGGAACAGCCAACATAAACAGTAATCTAATTAAACAGTAAGATAACTAGTCACCTAGAAAATTCTAGGTGACTCGGTGCCCACCAGTTCCCCAGTAAGAAGACCTAGGGCTAGCTAAAGCTCTAAAAGATTAACAGACAGACAGAAACAATAGGTGACTCAATTAATAATGAGAATTCACACCTAGGAGGCATAAAATGGTGAAAAGATACCATGGGAGAAAAACACCTTAGTAAAGATTACAGCAGGAGACCCTAACATCAGGCCATTTTGAGCTGATTATCTTAATATATGCTCCAAGTCTCACAGTCTAGGAGGGGGTGAAACAGTCATTGCTGATTTGGGGACAAAGGCCCCAAAGCTGCATCCAGGTCCTAGTAGGGTTGCCACCTGTCTGGCATTCACCTGGACAGTTCAGGTTTTGAATCACGGGTTCGGGTTTCAGTCCACCTGAAACCCAGACACAATATTCAGACAGGAATGTGGCTCAGAACAGGGCCTGATAGGAGGGTGAGGAGGCACTATGCACACCACATTACTATTCTCTTTGGAGTGCCCAAAGGTGTCCCAGGTCTGTTACAATCCTATAGTGTATACTAAACAAAAGTGGCAACCCTATGTCCTAGGTTTTCAGAGTCTGTGTGTTTCTGGGAGACATGGATCCAAATCCAAAGCAAGACCATTCTAAGGGTACACCAGGCACACACCCCTCAAGAATAGAGAACCCTCAAAAGCCAGGGCCCAAAGCCAGTGGGCAACTGGCTACCCTGCAGTCTCCTCCAAAAGCCCCTGTCCTGGTTGGGTCTGTCACAGTAAACCTTTCCGAAAATACAAGGCGTTCTGTGAATGGAGAAGGGGAGATGATGGTAAACATTGGGATCGCTTCCCCGAAGGCCAGAAGTGGAGCAATAACTGAACCCTCCCACATATACAAATGTGTGAATTACCTATATGGACCGTTTTCTATTTACAGTCCAACACACCTGGCTAAAGGTAACTTTTTTACAATAAAAAATGTTTAAAAAAGGTATGAAAAAAGCATAAAAATTTATAAAGACAGATTTGTGTCTGGAGCTTCACTTTATATAAATATCAAAATTTTACTTTATTTTTAACTCTTGTCACCCCATGCACAGCATCACTCAGACTGGGAGAGGGAAGGACTGTAAGGCTCAATTATGGGCTTGACAAAGTCCACTCTTGTGCGATGGCACTTACGGTTCCACATTGCGCTCCACATAAAGCCCTGCTTCTTGGTTCCAGTTGCTTCCTGGTTTCTTCACATCACTCAACTTGCTGCGATGATACAGCTTCTTGGCCTGGAGTGAGGGATACCTTTGGATGACTGAGCAGCTGGTTCCATGGCTTTAGATGACAAGCACTTATAATCACCTTTCTTATGTAAGTTGCCACTTGTCTTTTTCTTCATTAAAGGTTTTGTAATATTACACTTAGTCATGTGCCCTCTTGTATCCCCATGTTATTATAGGGTCAATCATGGTCCTAATAGATAAAAGAATGTGGGGCGCTATCCCTTTAAAAAATAATCAAACCGCCTTTCTGCTATCCGCCGCCATCATGGTGTTCAAACGCTATGTGCAGATAGGCCGTGTTGCCTATGTCTCTTTTGGTCCCCATGCTGGTAAACTTGTGGCAATTGTTGATATTATTGACCAAAATAGAGCGCTTATCAATGGTCCCTGCAGTGGTGTGAGAAGGCAAGCCATGCCATTCAAGTGCATGCAGCTTACTGACTTTGTTCTGAAGTCTCCCCACAGTGCTCGTCAGAAATATGTCCGTAAAGCCTGGGAGAAGGAGAAGATCGATGAGAAATGGACTGCTACTAACTGGGCAAAGAGAATTGATGCTAGAGAGAGGAAAGCAAAGATGACAGATTTTGACCGTTACAAAGTCATGAAAGCAAAGAAAATGAGGAACAAGATAATCCGACATGAAATGAAGAAACTCCAGAAAGAGGCTACCAAGCCAGCAGCATAAATTTCTCTTGAAAGAAATTAAATCCTGGTTTATAAAAAAAAAAAAAAAAATAATCAAACCAAAAAAAGTGTAACATGACACAATTGATGTCCTTTGAACATACTGTAGATCATCCAACATAAATGGTAAAGAAACTGTGCAATATACATGAAAGTTGGGTAGCAATATTGAGTTTTGTTTTCATTCAGCATGCTGGTTGAACAAAAAAAATGGACTAATATATGGGCTGCTTTAGCAGCACAAAATTATACTTGATGTATTCTCTAAAAGGGGTAGAACTGGAAGGTGGGTAAGGGGTGGAACAGAGAGACGGTGCTCAGAGGTGGGTAGGGGGTGGAACCGAGGGACGGTGCTCGGAGGTGGGTAGGTGGTAGAACCAAGGGACAGTGCTCGGAGGTGGGTAGGGGGTGGAACTGAGGGACGGTGCTCGGAGGTGGGTAGGGGATGGAACCGTGGGATGGTGCTCGGAGGTGGGTAAGGGGTGGAACCGAGGGATGGTGCTCGGAGATGGGTAGGGGATGGAACCGAGGGATGGTGCTCAGAGGTGCGTAAGGGGTGGAACCAAAGGACGGTGCTCGGAGGTGGGTAGGTGGTGGAACCGAGGGACAGTGCTCGGAGGTGGGTAGGGGGTGGAACCGAGGGATGGTGCTCGGAGGTGGGTAGGGGATGGAACCGAGGGATGGTGCTCAGAGGTGAGTAAGGGGTGGAACTGAGGGACGGTGCTCGGAGGTGGGTGGGGGTGGAACGGAGGGACTGTGCTCGGAGGTGGGTAGGGGGTGGAACCGAGTAATGGTGCTCGGAGGTGGGTAGGGGGCAGAGACATGGGGGGTGACTCGAAAGAGTAGAGTACCTGCACCTATTCTCTGGGAAAAAAAGCCCTGCATATCTGTACAATATATATAAAGTACTGCGTAAATTGTCGGAGCTTCATAAATACCTGTAATAAATAAATAAATAAACCACCATGAACGTAAAACAATCATTATGACATCTCGGGGTAGGCTCCTCATTATTACACATCCATCTGACAAAGTGCCAATGAATCTGCCAGTGCAACAGAGATTAATATTAATCTCGAAGTGGTCCGATGGCGACACAAAGATCACCTCTGTTCCCACGTGCCATCAGCAGCACAAAAGCACCCCATTAATAATGATTGTTCCCTACAAGACATTTCTTTTAAGCCCTGAAAGAGTAAGTGCTGTGCGTTGCAAATGAGACAGTAATTTATGAGAGTGGAAGGCAGCGATGAAGTTTAGCTGAGAGGAGAGAGGCGTGAGATGCAACTGAGACCCTGATTAGCTGCCAGCTTTTATTTCCCACCCACGTATTGTTGACAATAATATTATCAGTTACTTGGAGGTAGAACATGGAGATGGAGGTCTGGCAGGCTATGCTCAGCCTAGTCGAATACCTTCACCACGTCTGTTTCTAGGTTTTCAAAACAAGCAAAGGAACTCACTGAATTGATGGAAGATAAGAACTGAATGATTAGCCTTCTCCTCATATTTTGTTTTACTTTTTTTAATTTATGTTTTCATAAGTTGACTTATGTTTTCTATTAAAAGTCCACTTCATCGTAAATTAAAGTAGAACTGTAGGCAAAATGTTTTTTTCATTTTGGATAGAGGGACTTCCTGTCCCATAGCCAAAACAGGAAGTGAGCGGAAATCCCTGCAAATTAAGGGAATCACTTTGAGCCCCCTTGCTTACCAGAACTAATGTCCCCATTGGAAGATTTCCCTTCCATTACTTTTCTGGAAATAACCCCAAATGTGGGTTTTTCTCTTACTTTCAATGATAATGGACAGGAAAAATAGAGAGGGTAAATCTTCCTAATGGGGGACACAGACAACAATAAAAACCTAATTGTGCTCTAATCCCTCTCCACTCTGTCCAAAACTAAAATAAAAGTTTTGCGTTTAGTTGTACACTATATTACCAAATGTATTGGGACGCTGGCCTTTACACGCACATGAACTTTATTGGCATCCCAGTCTTAGTCCGTAGGGTTCAATATTGAGTTGGCCCACCCATTGCAGCTATAACAGCTTCAACTCTTCTGGGAAGGCTGTCCACAAGGTTTAGGAATGTGTCTATGGGAACGTTTGATCATTCTTCCAGAAGGGTGTTTGTGAGGTCAGGCACTGATGTGGACTAGAAGGCCTGGCTTGCAGTCTCCACTCTAATTTATCCCAAAGGTGTTCTATCGGGTTGAGGACAGGACTCTGTGCAGGCCAGTCAAGTTCTTCCACCTCGCTCATCCATGTACTTATGGACCTTGTTTGTGCACTGGTCCAAATAATTTGGTGGGGGGTGGGGGATTATGGTGTGGGGTTGTTTTTCAGGGGTTAGGCTGAGATTGAACAGATACTCTTTAGCAGGTTACTAAGCACATCATCCAATTCAGGAGGTGTAAAGGTGAAAGGTGAGACCTGACTCTGCTTCTCATTGGGCCTTCATTAAGGACACAGTAAATGCCGGATATTATACCCCCCTCCCTAGACCAGGATACACAAATTTGTTCAAACTGAGTATATAGCACTTTTAAGGGACTGGACTGGAAATGGTTAAAATCTCCTTGTTGCTATCAATCTGGTGAGCTGGGAACACCAAGTAAAAACAGAAGAATAACATAGAAACAGTGGGCCTACATGATTTGGGGGGCTATTAGTCCCCAGAAAGAGTTAAACAGTATGTCTACCGACAGTGCAGGTACAAGAAGCCTTACCTGGTTGGAGGTTGATGGTCAAATGGTTGGGAGGAGCTGTAGGGGTGGGAGCTGTGGTTATTGCCGGGAGATCATTCCAGAAGAACGAGAAGAGAACGTGGTCCCACTCGCACTCCCTCATTTCTTGTACGTCAGCTGGGTCAGATTATAAGGAGATTTGTTTTGGGATAAAGGTTTTACATAAGTACATAAAAGCTGAACATTTTAAGCACCCGTCAGGGTTAAATGGTTTGTCTCAACTGCTACTTTGCCTGGACAGCTTAGTCTATTAAAGTAAAGATCATCAGATGAAAATATAGGGGAAATTAGCCTAAGAACCCTGTGGGTTTCATTTGGGAAAGTCAATTTGTTCCAAAATCAAATGTTAAAAGGAAACTGAATTTTGAAGTACTTTTGAATGACATCCATCAAGTCATAGAGTGTACAGAGGATTTCATATGACTTCTGAAAATTTTGGTTCAAAATCTACTAGTGTATGGTCAGCTTTAGCCTTTAACTTGAGCGCTGTTCCATAGTTTCACAATCTTGTTTTTCATTTTAAGAACGTCTGTTTATTTTCAAATCATTAATGGGGTCAAATCAATGTTCGTTTTCGACCACAGTGTTGAGAAAATTTGAAGGAGCAGGATGAAAAACGTTTCTAAAGCTAATAAATCTCTTTGACTGACCCATCCGGGACAGGGGCTTTTGGAGGGGACTGCAGGCTAGCCTCTTGCCTACTGACTATGGGACCTGGCTGTCACGGACTTTGGGCTGCAGGAGAACCATTGCCTGGAGAACTCTGTGTTTTAATGCTGACAGCATGAGGAAAGGAGTTCTCAGCTGTGATTGGATCCTGCAAACACTGTGCTCACAGAGCATGACCAGAGATCATGGGAGGCCTTTATATGACGGCCTCCCAGAACTAGCCAAAACGCGCTGTAGTCAT
This sequence comes from Aquarana catesbeiana, assembly GCF_042186555.1. Taxonomy (NCBI): domain Eukaryota; kingdom Metazoa; phylum Chordata; class Amphibia; order Anura; family Ranidae; genus Aquarana; species Aquarana catesbeiana. The sequence goes on along the minus strand of NC_133330.1, from coordinate 310,237,187 downwards.
CATTTGGCTATAGCGCAGCCGGCAAGTGGTTAAGGCGCTGCACCTTTATTACTGTTATATTTATGTTTTTTGTATGGTTTCCTATTGCTAGCAGCCTTTTATTTATTATTATTATTTTAGCGCTGACTTATTACATTTATCTTTTAATTTATTTATGTAAAAACCTTTATCCCAAAAGGAAAAAAAAGCTGTTGCTGTAACTGATTATAAAGCGTGATCTGGAGTTTGGCTTCAATTTATGGTGTACTAAAATCTGCTAGTACATCTAAAGGCCCATACATACGATCAGACTTTTTGACAACAAACATGCAAATTACCTGTTTTAAGGCAACATCCGACCGTGTGTACACTCCATCAGACAAACTTTTTTGGTTTTCATCTGACAAATGTTGGGTGTGCAAACAGACAAACTTGGCGGCAACCAAAGTCCTAGGTCGGCTAGTCTGATCGTGTGTACACAAATCCATCAGAACTTTAGTCCAAAGTACAAACACGCATGCTCAGAACCAATGCAAAAGATCAGACAACAATACAGAAGTTGACCACAGGGTGGCGGTAAAGAGCTGAAAAACCACGTGATTTGGTGAAAGTTGGCTGAAAAAGTCCTGCCGTGTGTATGCCTACCAAGTTCCCGGCCAACGCTCTTTGGACAGAAATCCTCGGAAAAGTTTGTTTGAAGTCCGATCGTGTGTACGAGGCTTAACACTCCCCTCCTCCCAAACTGGCATTGCTGCTATCCAAAGGTGTCTCTGTGCTCCTTCATCCAGAGTGGGAGCACTCTAATACAGGAGGTGTGTTACTGACTAGATCACCAGGTGATAACAGAGGGGTAAAAACCTGAAAAAAAAGGAAACAAATGCAGCTACCGCATCTAATGATTGGTAAGCTGCAATATATTCAATTTTTGGTCTTGGGTTTAACCCCTTCCCGCCGAGCGTACACAGATATGCGTACTTGGCTTTCGGGGGTTTTACCGGGATGATGCCCGCAGCTGCTGTTTTTTAGAGCCGGCGATCGGCTATCTAGGTATAACAACAGATGCAGCTAAAAGCCGCTCGGCTGTTATACCGGAGGAGCAGGAGGGGACATTCCCCCCTCCCGCCGCCTTCCGCCGCTCTTACCGGGCCTCCCGTTCCGTTGGAACGGGAGGCACGATCACCAATCCGCCGCCTCCGGCGGCTAGTGACAGTCTGGATCAAAGCCATGAGTGGCTTCGTTCCAGCCTCCTAATTGTAAACACGGAAGCGACGGCATGACGTCACTTCCCATTTACTCGGCTGCCAATGGCGCCGGTTTAAAAGAAATATGCAGTATTCAGAATCGCCAAAAATGGCGATCTGAATACGTTGAAGTGCAAAGGAGGGATCAGGGTTTTTTTTAGACCCCCGATCTCTCCATAAAGAGTACCTGTCACCACCTATTACTGTCACAAGGGATGTTTACATTCCTTGTGACAGCAATAAAAGGGATCAAAAAAGATTTTTTTTAAACACAATTTATTAATATAAAAATAAATGAAATAAATAAGAAAAAAAAAAAATTTTAAAGCACCCCCGTCCCCGCGAGCTTGCGCAGCAAAGAAAACGCATACAGAAGTCGCGCCCGCATATGTAAATGGTGTTCAAATCACACATGTGAGGTATTGCCACGATCGTCAGAGTGAGAGTAATAATTCTAGCACTAGACCTCCTCTGTAACTCTAACATGGTAACTGTAAAAAAAATTTAAAGCGTCGCCTATGGAGATTTTTAGGTACCGTAGTTTGTCGCCATTCCACGAGTGCGTGCAATTATAAAGCGTGACATGTTTGGTATCTATTTACTCGGCGTAACATCATCTTTCACATTATACAAAAAAATTGGGCTAACTTATCTGTTTGGTTTTTTAAAATTCATGAAAGTGTCCCTTATCCCAAAAAGTTGTGTTTCAAACACCGCTGCACAAATACCGTGTGATATAAAATATTGCAACAATCGCCATTTTATTCTCTAGATTCTCTGCTAAAAAATATATATATATAATGTTTGGGGGCTTTAAGTAATTTTCTAGCAAAAAATACGTATTTTACCTTGTAAATACCAAATATCAAAAATAGGTTTAGTCATGAACGGGTTAATACTGCTTTAAAAACACACAACATTTTAAAGTACTGCCAAAGGGCCTTCGACAAGTCAACAAATGTTCTGAGAATTTTCGTGCAAACAGTTGTATGAATTTTTGTACAATCGAAAATCTACTAGTAAGCGGCCAGCTGTATTTATAACACCAGTAACTGCTTATTGAACAATCAAGTGTCACCATATCTGATCACCAGGCAAGAATGACCCCCAAAGCAAAACCCATTTGAATAAAAGAGTTTTGCCTTGCAGAGGACGTGGGGCTAAAGGCACCAAAGGTTCCGCGCCTAGAGGATCCAGAGATGGAAATCTGACCCAGTTATGTCACAAGGATACAAATGGATCAACTCCGGGATCGGGAATACACAGTCTCAGCCTTCCGCGGCTTTTGTATTTACTGTTTGTGTCGTTTCTGTTTTGTTTGAAATCTTAAAAAAAAAAAAAAAAAAGACAACAAAATAACAGAAAATAATTAGAAGGGGAAGAAGGGATAGAAGATAATACCGGCTGAATAGAAGTTCAGATTCCGGTACCTAAAACGAAATGCTGTTTGGATTAGCCAAACTAAATTTGGAAAGGAGAAGAGCTTGACAAATAACCAGTGATATCCGCAGAATCTCCGAGGATTAAAGCAGTCTGCTGTGTACTGCGAAGGCTTTAACAGGTGCCTGGGAAGTGGAGAAGCATTTCTTTATTTCCTTTATTTTCATACTTGATTTTCCTATGTCTACTCTTAGCTTTACTGCAGGAGGAGAAAACAGATGCTGAAACAAAATTGCAAAAAGTAAAAAAAAAAAATAATAATAATTAAAAAAAACAGCACAGCACTGTTAAAGGGACACTAAAATCATGTTTAAAATTACAGGTATATTCAAGTATGTATTATTAAAGCTGAACTTTAGGCACAAAAAAATAAATAAATCATTGGCCCCCACTCAATGAATGTATAATAAATCCACGCCACGGATATGGGATCAGAAGTTTCTGATGACGGCTAGACATGTGCATGACGAAAAAAAATAGTTTTGTTTCGTTTCGTTTAGATTCATTAATCTAGTTATTTTGTCTCGTTAAACTTGGTTGATTTGTTTAATTTGCATGTGGGATTCTTATGCAAAGTTCATTTTATGTCTTTTTCCGAATTTTCTTTGACTTTACCAATTTTTTCGTTTCGAAACGTTCAAATCGATAAATTTCAAATGCGGGACGGTGACCAAACAAAAACAAAAGAAAAATCTTCATCAAATTATTACAATGACTCTTTAAAGTGGAATTGCAGTCTGCTCACATAATTTGTAATAAAAACATCTTTGCCTTGCTGAAGCTTAAAAAACCTATAAACCATGCGCTTACTCCAAAAAAGTCATAGATGTAAGCAGCTAACACAACAAATAGAAAATTTGTAATAAATCATATGTAACCAAGTGTAGCGCTAAAAAATGAGAAAGAGAATATTGCTATACCACATATAATAGCAAAATGAATTGTGAAAAGATAGTGTTTTGTATACTTTGTGAACATTCATACATATAGAACACTTATGTTATAAAGCCTTAGGGTCACCAAAAGTGATAACAGGATGTAAAAATGGCAATAAAGTCCAAAACTGAATGTGCAGGTACGATGAACATAAATTTTGCAATGGTGATAAATTCCAAAACATATACTCGTGAGAGATTTCTGTATGTAATCCAACATGTGCTGACAGACACTTGTGCGAAACCGCCACCTAGGATGACTGGAGGCTTACCAGAAAGTTGGGACCCACCTAGCATACGCTATATGGGTCAAACAGGCTTGGATTGCTCACTGGCAATGAAGGTAGGGAACCAAGGGCTGGTGAATGGTGAAGTTGTAACGTTGCTATCCCAAAGAGGTCTTCTTCATATGGAAGCTCGGACACCAACGGACATTACCCACATGTAATGAAGAAGGGGCTCATAGCGTAATTCCGTAAACCATAAAAAATTTTTTAAAAGGAAAAACACTTACATTTCAAAATAAAAAGCGCTTGCAAGTAAAATGGCGGCAGTGGAGTCCTCCCGACGCGTTTCGTCATACAAGACTTCGTCTGGGGTACTTGCCCACCTCTTTGGGATAGCAACGTTACAACTTCACCATTCACCAGCCCTTGGTTCCCTACCTTCATTGCCAGTGAGCAATCCAAGCCTATAATCAAACAATAAGTCTTATATCATGAATAAGCGTGCCAAGTCTCTGATTTGTTTTGCTTATTGAAGCAGCGCTAAGTGTCCAATGTCATAAAACACTCTATATAGAACAGATGTTGGAGCAAACAGGAAAGTTCAAAAATAGAGCTGTGGTCTGTGGATATGTAGAAATACGTAGAAATCCTTCCACCAATAGTGATCACCGCGTGAGGGGGTCACCCCCCGTGAGATTGCACTCACCACAATTTCAGTAACCACAAGCCTTTGAATGATAATCTTTAAAACTCTCCGTCTCCTTAATTCAACCACCAGGTGGCGTAAAACCCTCTCGGTAAGTGTAACATAGGGAGAAAATGAAATGCCATATAGCGTAATATTGCTTAAGGATGTTTATTAAATATTTCAAAAAAACACACTCCCCCTTTAAAATATGCGTACCAAATACAATGGAATAATAGAGCATTGGTAAAGTGCACTGTGCCTGTATTTTTCCGTCCCCCGGGAGGTGTTCCGGAATGCGCGCTGCATGCAGCTGATCTTTCGCTTCCTGGTTACCTTCCGGTGCATGGAGCGCACACGTCACTTCCGGTAGATTACGACCCTGACGCGTTTCGTCACTTCCAGACGTCGTCTGAGGGCGTAATCTACCAATATATATATATATATAGGCCATACCAAAAGATTGTTACGGATTAGGATTGCAGAGCACATTAACAACATTAAAAATGGTTACAAAGACCATAATGTGTCTCTGCATTTGAAACACAACAGGGATCCCAAGGGGTTAGAATTCTGGGGGGGGTGGAGCATCTCCAAACCCACTGGAGAGGTATCAACCGTATACGTGAACTATCGAAACATGAAACCCGGTGGATATATTCCGTAGATGTTCTTTCCCCCAGAGGCCTAAATATAGAGCTAGATATAAATTGCTTTATTAGTGACACATAACATACACTTTTTTTAACTTTTTTTATCTTTTATTGTAGGTGTATACAGTCCCTGTTTGATATATATAAATTTTTTAAAAATTTTTAATCACACAATTTTTAAATATCATATCTACAATGAATTTATTAATTTTTATTTCCTTAGAATTAATTTTATGTTTATAATTTTATATATTTGGACATCTATTACTATACAATCATTTTATATATGAATATTTTTATATATAAATATATTTTAGAATTTTATTAGATCATATTCGGTTTCTGAACAGTAGGTGTATTGATTTAATTCTGATAAAGCCATTGTAACGCATCCTCCATGTATAATATAATTTTATTCAATTTATTTAAAGATTAGATTAATCTATTAACGCATTGAGTTTATTGATACCCTTTTATTAATCAATCCATATCTATATTGAGGGCTCTCACCCTGGATGGGTGACAGCAGATTGTAATTATATAGGGTAAATACAAGGGAGGATGCTGTTCATTTTATTCTCACCAATATGAATATACATATGTCTAGTATATATAATTTTTATTGTACCTCATCTATGCGTAGAAAATGTATAGAAACGCTATATATGATATAAGTGTGTAAGGTAAAAGGTTTATAAGAGATATTCTTGAGCAAGACATATGAGTCACAATTTTCCCAGTGAAGCCGGCAGGATTGGGTTTAAAATAGTTTCAGCACATTAGAAGCAATAGAGTCGGAGTCTACCTTTGCTGACAGCTCTGGGAGCATTGACTATTAAGTGGGAGTGGCTAGTAGATCGGCCTCCCTTATTCGCTGCCTAAACCCATTTAAAGCCGGCCCCACGATTGGTAGATTACGCCCTCAGACGACGTCCGGAAGTGACGAAACGCGTCAGGGTCGTAATCTACCGGAAGTGACGTGTGCGCTCCATGCACCGGAAGGTAACCAGGAAGCGAAAGATCAGCTGCATACAGCGCGCATTCCGGAACACCTCCCGGGGGACGGAAAAATACAGGCACAATGCACTTTACCAATGCTCTATTATTCCATTGTATTTGGTACGCATATTTTAAAGGGGGAGTGTGTTTTTTTGAAATATTTAATAAACATCCTTAAGCAATATTACGCTATATGGCATTTCATTTTCTCCCTATGTTACACTTACCGAGAGGGTTTTACGCCACCTGGTGGTTGAATTAAGGAGACGGAGAGTTTTAAAGATTATCATTCAAAGGCTTGTGGTTACTGAAATTGTGGTGAGTGCAATCTCACGGGGGGTGACCCCCTCACGCGGTGATCACTATTGGTGGAAGGATTTCTACGTATTTCTACATATCCACAGACCACAGCTCTATTTTTGAACTTTCCTGTTTGCTCCAACATCTGTTCTATATAGAGTGTTTTATGACATCGGACACTTAGCGCTGCTTCAATAAGCAAAACAAATCAGAGACTTGGCACGCTTATTCATGATTTAAGACTTATTGTTTGATTATATGTTTATTATTTAAAGTAGCTGCTTAAGTCTACTACAATAGATTGCGGAGTAATTTTGAGGCGCAGATTAATGTGAGGCAGAGGCGGTTTATATTGTCCACACATTCTTATAGCAATCCAAGCCTGTTTGACCCATATAGCGTATGCTAGGTGGGTCCCAACTTTCTGGTAAGCCTCCAGTCATCCTAGGTGGCGGTTTCGCACAAGTGTCTGTCAGCACATGTTGGATTACATACAGAAATCTCTCACGAGTATATGTTTTGGAATTTATCACCATTGCAAAATTTATGTTCATCGTACCTGCACATTCAGTTTTGGACTTTATTGCCATTTTTACATCCTGTTATCACTTTTGGTGACCCTAAGGCTTTATAACATAAGTGTTCTATATGTATGAATGTTCACAAAGTATACAAAACACTATCTTTTCACAATTCATTTTGCTATTATATGTGGTATAGCAATATTCCCTTGCTGAAGCTTCCCTCCAAAAACTTTGCATATTATTTTATATATACTGTGATTACCGGTATGTACTTGCTAAATACGCTGCAGAAATCTCCCTCCACTGAGTCTGGCTGCATCCATTTTAATTGTGGGCAGCTGAAGCTGCTGCCTGTTCACTTCCTGGATTTACACAGACACACAGAGGCACACCTCCAACTCTGCAGCTCTCATTGGCCCTCTTATGACTCACCCCCCCTCCCTTCCTGGCAAAGTGAGAGAGAGAGAGAGAACTGTGCATGATGTCATAAGCCTAGGCTAATGACCAGACAAGAAACAGCAAGTGGGCTATATAAGGTATTTACTGGCAGAAAAAAAATGTTTTACTATCCAAAGTTAAAACAAAAAGGGCAGAAGACTTAATAGATGGAAAGATGAAAAAATGACTGAAGGTCCGCTTTAAATCACCTTTGGCCTAACAAAAACAGCATTGTTTCAAAATGGTATTCTAATAACACACAGTCTTTGATTTCAGAAATATGTTTACAATTTGAATTCAAATGGAATACGATGTAAACTTCGATTTGCATTTAAATTTGAATTTCGGAAATTTGGATGAATTTAGTTTCATTATTCAGAGCATTCAGTAAGCTTTGTTTATACTGTAATTCAGGTATTCAGATACTGTATATTTGAATGAACAAATAATGAAAAATTTGTCTGAATACCTATTCGGAGCGAAACAAACCGCAATGTCTAATAAGGGCTATACGTCGAAACATATAAGACAGACCTTCTGAAGTGAGGTAATTCATATCAGCCCATGGAGGCTCGTATTCTTTGGATGTGGCTGGATCCGGTGGTGCTCGCTGTCCTTTACCCATGCTGTTTCCCCCTTGTGTCAGGCATGACACACAATGTAAGTGTATCCAAATAATTTTTAACCACTTAAAGACCAAGCCTGTTTTTCAGACTCGGTGTTTACAAGTTAAAAACAAATTTTTTTCCTAGAAAATTACTTAGAACCCCCAAACATTATACATTTTTTTCCCTAACACTCTAGAGAATAAAATGGCGGTCATTGTAATACTTTTTGTCACACCGTATTTGCACAGCGGTCTTAAAAGCGCACTTTTTTTGGAAAAAATGCACTTTTTTGAATTAAAAAATAAAAAAAAACAGTAAAGTTAGCCCAATTTTTTATATATTGTGAAAGATAATGTTACACTGAGTAAATTGATACCCAACACGTCACGCTTCAAAATTTCGCCCGCTCGTGGAATGGTGTCAAGCTTTTACCCTTAAAAATCTCCATAGGCGACGTTTAAAAAAATTCTACAGGTTGCATGTTTTGAGTTATAGAGGAGGTCTAGGGCTAGAATTATTGCTCTCGCTCTACATATCGTTGTGATACCTCACATGTGTGGTTTGAACACCGTTTTCATATGCGGGTGCTGCTCACGTATGCGTTCGCTTTTGCGCGTGAGCTCGTCGGGACGGGGCGCTTTAAATGTTTTCATTTATTTCACTTTATTTTATTGATTTAAAAAAAAAAGGTGTGAATGGGGATCAGGTGTGTTAAATTTGGTGTTATTGCTCTCACTTTCTCATACTGGTCACTGGAAGTTCAACATTGCACCTCATGGCAAAGAAGTCTCTGAGGATCTGCTCTACATAAAGATGGCCTAGGCTATAAGAAACTGAAACTGAGCTGCTGTACGGTGGCCAAGACCATACATCGGTTTACCGGGACAGGTTCCACTCAGAACAGGCCTTGCCATTGGTAGACCAAAGAAGTTAAGTGCACGGGGGGAGTGCACGGGGGGGCGTGTCCTAGCCATGGAGCCGCATGGCAGCTTGAGCAATCCACAGCCTCTCAGAGCAACACAGAGCAATGCCTTCTGACCAGGCACCCAACTCAACTGCGTGTAATGACATCCGACACAAGGAGGGATCATTCAGGGGGAAACCCACGCCTGTGCAGCTGCGCAAACTGACGGATTTCTTCCCCAGGCTGTCAGAGCTCACAGAGGACATCACAGACCTCCAGTTGCCTCAGAAAGATCCCCACAAGAGACCAGCCTCCTCACTGCTGCAATCCCCGCTCTCCAGGGCACATGTGGATAAAAAAACTGAATCTCTCCCCTGCACTGACACCGCTGCCACTTACTGAGCCTAACAACCCCCTTGAGGAATTCCTTGCCTCAGATAAGCCTGCCACTGTATCAGAGCTTAAACACATGCTGCAATGACTATACCAGGGCATTCAATCTAACATAGACAGAGCAATCAGCCACACACAGGCACAGATCACCCACATTGCAGAACAAATGGATGACCTAGAATCAAAATTGGGGGAAGTAATATCAGCTCACAATGACTTGGTGGATACCTACCAGGATCAATCACAGGAAATACAGTGACTTAAAGACAAGGTGGCAGACCTAGAGGACAGATCCAGAAGGAACAATGTTAAAATCAGGGTATACCTGAATCTGTAATGCAGCCAGAACTCATTGGCTACCTACAAGCATTGTTCAAAAAGATCCTACCATCAGTCTCCAAACAGGATCTCCTCATTGATCGGGCACACCGCCTTGTTAAACCGAGCTTTCTTCTAGCCTTAGTACCACGTGATGTAATTGCACAAATACATTTTTTTCATATCAAAAGATATGCTCATGTCCACTGCTAGGAAACTAACATCCCTACCTGATCCATTCTCTTACTTCACAATCTATGCTGACATATCCCAGGCCACCGAAGCTAGACGGCGGGAATTCAGGCCGTCTAATGGAAACCTACAAGCTCAACAAATCAAATATAGCTGGGGACACCCCCAAAGAAGTTGAGTTCACATGCTCAGCGTCATATCCAGAGGTTGTCTTTGGGAAATAGACGTATGAGTGCTGCCAGCACTGGTGCAGAGGTTGAAGGGGTGGGGGGGGGGGGGTCAGCCTGCTGCATCAAATTGGTCTGCATGGCTGTTGTCTCAGAAGGAAGCCTCTTCTAAAGATGATGCACAAGAAAGCCCGCAAACAGTTTGCTGAAGACAAGCAGACTAAGGACAAGGAATACTGGAACCATGTCCTGTGGTCTAATGAGACCAAGATAAACTTATTTGGTTCAGATGGTGTCAAGTGTGTGTGGCGGCAACCACTGTAGGCAGACAAGTGTGTCTTGCCTACAGTCAAGCATGGTGGTGGGAGTGCCATGGTTTGGGGCTGCATGAGTGCTGCCAGCACTGGGGAGCTACAGTTCATTGAGGGAACCATGAATGCCAACATGTACTGTGACATACTGAAGCAGAACATGATCCCCTCCCTTTGGAGAGTGGGCCGCAGGGCAGTATTCCAACATGATAATGACCCCAAACACACCTCCAAGACGACCACTGCCTTGCTAAAGAGGGTAAAGATGATGAACTGGCCAAGCATGTCACCAGACCAAACCCTATTGAGCATCTGTGGGGCATCCTCAAATGGAAGGTGGAGGAGTGCAAGGTCTCTAACATACACCAGCTCCGTGATGTCGTCATGGAGGAGTGGAAGAGGACTCCAGTGGCAACCTGTGAAGCTCTGGTGAACTCCATGCCCAAGAGGGTTAAGACAGTGCTGGAAAATAATGGTGGCCACACAAAATATTGACACTTTGGGCCCAATTTGGACATTTACCCTTATTTTGAGGGGGCAGCAAATTTACACTGTTATACAAGCTGTACACTCACTACTTTTCATTGTAACAAAGTATAATTTCTTCAGTGTTATCACATGAAAAGATATAATAAAATATTTACAAAAATGTGAGGGGTGTACTGTACTGTATATACTGTATATCTTGGGGAATTTTTTTGCACACATTTTAAAGTAATTACTCATTTTATTTTATTGATTCTGGTCCGCATTGTCACTTTATTTAAATTTGAAGGCTCCGTAATTATTTTTTACACTTTTTGCACATATTGAGTTTTTTTCAGCGCAGTCTTTATTAAAGGATAAGTTCACCTTTTGTAACATGTTACATGTTACACCCATATTCAGGGTGTAACATGTAACATGCTACAAATCCACCAGCCCCCGCACTGAAGGCAATGGGTGGTCACACCAAATAATGATTTGATTTGGATTTCTTTTCTGTTGATTTACTTTCCATTTTGTTAATTGATAAAAATAAACTATTAACACTTCTATTTCAGAAAGCATTCTTCATTTACAGCATTTTTTCCACACCTGCCTAAAACTTTTGAACAATACTGTATATATCCTGCAATCAGTTTCCATACTGCAGTGAGCGACGTCACCACCCTCCCAGCAAGATTCTGGGGAATGTCGAGTAGTGAAAAGATGAATGGGGTGGGGCTGAGGCACTCTGTTTGTGTTTATGGACACAGGGATACCTGGGATTAAGCCTGCAGGTATGCCACCATCGAGAGCAGCTTCCTATGGTGACAAGCCGAGAAGAGGAGGAGCCACGAGCACCAGCAGGGGACCCCAAAAAAAGAAGATTGGGGCCACTCTGTGCTATTCTATTACACGCAGCAGGAGAGCATAAACCTGTTTGCTATTTAAAAAAAAAATTGGACTTTACAATCACTTTAAGTGCAATGGCCACTTTATCAGTTGTCAGATCATCATAATCCCCTTTATAGCAGAATCATTTTCTTTCTCTGGTTTATACAGGCAGATTTTTTACTGAAGTATTTTGTTTAGAGATGTCAGCAGTCCTGGACAGTATCATCGTAACACTGCAGATCCATTGGTGCCAGTATTCGACGTCACCTTCCATTCCTCTGTCTATATACACTGTCAGCAGATATTTCTGTCTTTATTTAAACTCGTTCAGCATTTGTAAAACACAGCTTGGGATTTAGGATGCCAGAAACCAGGCCCCGTCTAATATATTTTGCCTTTGTTATAAATTTACGCCTGTTAGTCACTTCTTTGCGCAGTTGCCCGTCTCCAGTTGCTGCATATCTGGCTGCTGAGTTACAGTATAAAATACTCCTCCTTTTCCTTTAAACTTTCAACCCAAATTCCAGCCAAGACACAAGCTGATGGTCTACAGAGCTAAATATTCTGGGTGTTCTCCTCATCATGTACAAGTGAATCACTTGAACTCCGAAGCCCTTCAGAATTTTTTTTAAGTAGTCTGCCAGAAGGTTTTAAAAGAAGGAAAGACTCTCTCACTGCATAGTTACTTTGCAACTAGTAGGTGCTCAAGGATGTTACTAGAAGAGAAACATTACACAACACAAGAGTTTCCACCAAGCCTTTATTAGTAAGAAGAAAACTGTGACAAATAATTATTTTTCTTTCAGCCTTTTATCCCTTGGTTATGGAGTTCAACAATTAACCGCCATAGAGATCATACAAATCTTCACTCTTTTCACCAAAGAGGACAACAGAGAGTGCTTCCCTTAACCTCTTCCCGATTTTGTAATGCATATAAGAGTGGACCAAATGCCCAGCCACCAGAATATGCATCCACAGCGGTATGAGGATGTAAGCTGGGAGTGCACTCACTGTGCTCTCCCAGCACACTGACCGAGCTGTCCCCCACAGCTTTTTGTCACGGCTTCTGGTTGGAAGCCAGCAGAATGGGCTCCTGATCATGCAAGAACCAATCACAATGGTCATGTAATCGGGAAACCACTCCGCCTCCCGGCATTAATGCCCACCTAAAGGGCTACCAGGGCAGAATTTAAAGGGGTTAAACTCCAAGACTCTTTGATTCCTAGTAAACGGGAATGAATTCTGGACAGCCGCACTCATAAATTAGCCTTATTTATTAAGAAGATGCACATCTATTACAGGATAACAGCAGACAGAAACAGAGCTGACGTTTCGCTCTAAAGTTAGTTAGTTATAGCTATGAGTAAGCACTAACATTAGTGCGAAACGTCAGCTCTGTTCCTGTCTGCTGTTATCCTGTAATAGATGTGCATCTTCTTAATAAATAAGGCTAAATTATGAGTCCGGCTGTCCAGAATTCATTCCCGTTTACTGCTACTAGCAATAGCCAGCACCTTTAACCTCCGAACCAAGAAGGATTCATTTTGGTCTGTTTGGACTTTTTTCTGGAGCGGTGATTACTTACTGTTTGATTCCTAACTTTAGGAAATTACTTTAGGAATGTATGAGGAAATTTACTTTAGGAAAGTTTTCCTCATACTATTTCTCCAGACATTATGGTTCCCTAAGATGGGAGACCACAGTTGGGAATTAGAATCCTCTCTTTAGATTCTACACAGATTCTTGAGATTCTGACACTACACAGAAAGGCCTTACATGGAATAGATTTTTTCCCCAATACTTGGAAGCTCCTTCTTTAGGCCCTTTCCCAGATGATGGGGTGAGGTGTTTGCAGCTCTTTTGGATGGGGCTCTGTCTCTATCTTCACTTTCTACTCAAGGGGCCCGTGAGTAAGCTCCGGTGGCTGGAAAAAATGTGTTGGGTGCATGGCTTGGCAGGCATCCAGGTTGAGACTGCCACTTGTTCACACACAGCAGGTCTTGTTCTGATGTGTGGCTCCTGGGACCTTTAGCTCTCATCTACTCAAGGGGCCCACTCATGAAGCAGATTTTGCTATTTGTAGCACACCTGCACCCAAAGATATCACCAAAATCTCACAGGAATTCTGCGTTCAATCACAACCAGGTTTCCCCAAGATGGCACCAAGAATCCACAGTCGAGGAAACACTGGTTATTTGTTGAATTTTTCTTAGCGCTAACATGAAAGCAGCAGTCACCCGACCAATTTATTACATCATTTTAAATGGATACAGCCAACAAGACAAAGTTTAACATCACCACTTCATTGCCAAAAGGCCAACGGCAAAAAGACAGTATCCAACATCCTCACACAACCATATCTCTGGTGCTGTTACTACTAGCAGATTCACCAACTCTAGTGACAGTCCTTTTCCAGGTTTTATTCACTTACTAGAAAGTGAAGGACACCTGGATGCTCTCTGTATCATTAATGACCACCAAGCTCCGGAGAAGAGGTGATGAGGACCCCAAGCATCTGAAGACTAGCCTGAATATATCTTAAAAGGGTATAAAGCCATCCAGGAGAATAAACTGGAGGGCAGATTTGGGCTTGAAATGAAACCTCTTATTTAAAGATTGCAAATAATGACCTCTCTCTCTCAAAGTACTGGTTCCCTGGCTGTCATTCTGACCTTCTATTTACTGTCTTTACTCTGTCTTTCCTCAGAGCAGGAGTAGCCAGAAAAAAAAAGTAATTTCAAGAGAAAACTCCTATATTTATGTAAATATGTGTTTCACTGGGAAGAATCCCTCCCATTTACTTTCCAGGTGACACTAAGATATGAAAGGAGAAGGTACAGGTGTCGCCAGGAGAGAAAGACACAAAGAGTAATAAAAAGGTGAAAGACTTTCAATAATTTTCCCAACTAGAGCTTGGCTGTAAAGCCCAATTTAAGACTCTTGCCCCCTACCCTTTACCTCACCATCAATCCTCTCTCTACCCCCCAACCCTAGAGCCCCCCTTCCCTACATGTATTTCTATTTGTTGCATACTTACCAATTTAGTTGGTGTCTAACTGGCCATGTGACATGCAGGGTTCTCTTTGCCTCCCCTCTAATAATGGATGACCCTCCGTTATGTAGAGGGTGTAGCTAATGTAATGAAATCAGCACCAGTCTCTGTATCATCATTGTACTGTGAGTGCAGAGCACCATAATAACGCACCCCAAGAACATAGGTTCATGAAACCCTGGTCTCGCAAGAAGTGGGTTATGATGGAGTCAGGTGTAACTTAACCTAGAAGATAGACGGGAAGAAGGTAAGCATTGCAGTAAGAGCTGCTTTTTATTTTTGCAAATGTTGGGTTACATTGTTTTATTTTAAAAAAAAAGTTCTGCTATAAAGCAAATTACAAAAAAAAAGATTGTTTTCCTTGAACAAGAAGAGAAGTCTGTGCAACATTATAAAGATGTGTTACTCAGAATCTTGGCTTGTTTTATTCAAAATTGATTTACTGTTTACCACTGTAACTTCATGGCTGGTCTGAAAGGCTCTAAAATTGAAAGACAATTTTATTGATGCAGAGAAATATGTCACAGTCATAGAAAACACCAAAACACACTTGGCTGTATTATATGATAAGAGTCAGGTGGAGTTTGTTCTTCTACAAAGCATTTTTAAATTCCAGACATGCTACACGTTTGTGAAATTGTTCCATTCACAGCAGTTTGTGATTTTCAATAAACCCTGAGTTTCTCCAAATGGGAGAAGTCACATATCTTCGAAACTCAGCTGGGTATTTTTTTATTTACGCCTTTCTGTGCAGAGTGCCATGGAATTTTATTATGATCAGCTCCATTGGTTGGGTCATGTTTAAGGTGTAGTGCTGTATGCCCGCATAGTGTAAAATAATTATATTATGATGATCATAAGTCAGGGGTCAAATCATGTTGGGAGGTTTAGAGATTTATGCCTATAATGTGGAGTAGTATCCAACTCTACGATGACTAGGAGAAGATGCTGCAAAGTGTGGCATCACATTGTATTATGATCGTGTGTTTTAAATGTTGGGGAGTGAAGTGTTCTATACAATAGAGTTGTAATATGATTATATCAGTTGGGTCATCCTGTGAGGGGTATTGTCCTACAGTAAATGACTATCACAACCTTTTTTTTTCAACCTTTTTTTTTTTTTTTTTCAGTCATGGCATCCTTTAAAATTATGGACAATCTCGAGGCACCCTCCAGAATTATGGACAGTCTTGATTCTAAAATGTAAAAACGATTCTAATAGTTTTACATAATGCAGCAACATCAATACACGTAGGACAGCAATAGAGGTGATTTATTCTTCCAAAGCAAATACACTTTTGCAAACTGACTAGTATTCCAGTGTTTCTCTTCTTCCTCAGTTTTTCTCCATCACTTAGCTAATGAGATCCGAAAGCTGATGGAAAGCGGCAAGGGAGGGTCAAACAAGGATGATATGCAGGCAACTGACATCCTCCTTATCAACTGATGATGTCATTGGTCGTTAGGAGGTTGACAGCTAGAATGTTGTAATGGTGCATAATGAAAACCTGTGGCGTTGTGTAACTAAAAGGCAGGTTTCATCCACCCACCAGCTTGCCGAGGCACTCCTGAAGAGACCTCAAGGCACCCCAGGGTGCCTGGGCACCCTGGTTGAAAAAGGCTGTTTTAGACAATGCATTCCAAAACCACAGACTTTAATTGGTGTAGGCCCTATAACAGCCTCAACTCTGCTGGGGAAGGCTTTCCATATGATTTTGAAGTGTGTCAAGTCCAATCAGTCCAAAGAGCATTTGTGAGGTCAGGTACTGATGCTGGAGAAGAAGACCTGGCTCATAATCGGCATTCTAATATATCTTAAAAGTGTTTAGTTGGGTTTCGTGCAAGCCTGTTAAGTTCATACAAACCAGACTCATCAAAACATGTTTTTATGGACCTTGATGTGGGGCAGCGTCATGCTGGAGCAGGAAATAATCTTCCCCAAACTGCTGTCACAAGCAAGTGCACAGGTGTCTAAAATGTCTGTAGTATTAACCATAACCTTTTGATGGAAACACCTAAACACAATAATTTGGAAAGGTTTCCACATACAGTACATTTGTCCATAAAGGTGGGTGTGGTGGTAAGGTGTCCACCAACTTTTGGCTATGTCTGTATAGAGTGTAACAAAATTGTATTGTAATCATATTAAGTGGGTGGGTCATGTTGGAGGTATACAGTTTGGTGTCGTTATAGTTCATTAGAATTTATTTATGATCATGTCTAGTGGTTAGATTATGTTGGGAGGTGTTCTGTGTCTGTATATGGTACTCGTATAATAACAGTTTTATGACTATCATGTGCAATGGTCAGGTTTTATTGAGTTGATATAATGCTTAGGTCTGTTGAGAGTATAAGAGAATTATATTTTAATTATGTCCAATGGTCATTTCATGTTGGAAGTGCCTTACTCCATGTCTGTGCAGAATTGAATACAATTGTAGTATGATCACATCCAGTGGTAAAGGTCATCTTGGACGTAAGTGTTCTGTTTCAATAAAATAAAATTGTATCTGGATCATGTGCAATGGTCAGACTGTGTTGGGTAGATATAATTCCTAGATCTATATAGAGTGTAACAAAATTGTATTGTGATCATGTCCCATAGTTGGACAGGTTGAGAAGTAAACTGTCCTTTGTCTGCATAGAATGTGATAGAATCGTATTATATTCATTTCCAATGCTCAGGTCATGTTGGAAGTGTAATGCTCCATATCTATATGTAATGTAGTAGAACTGTGTTATGATTATGTTCAGAAATCATTTCTTGCTGGAGGTGCAGTGTTCTATGTCTGTACAAAGCATAATAGAACTGTACTATGTGCTCTGGCCATGTTGAAGGTGTAACATCCAAGGTTTTTATGAAGTAATAAAATCTGGGTTACTGTATATAGATTTTGCTTGGTGGCTGTTTTTATACAGTTGAAAAAGTGTGATTTGTCTTTACAGAGTGCAAAAATATTATTCTGTTCTATTCAAACAGAATGGCCATACCTTCTTTAAGTTTATAAGTCTATGCAGCATGCATGTCATTTGAGGAGAACTGTGGGCACACCTACCACTCGGTGTGAAATAGCTGCTAAACCACAATCATCTCATTCCAAATAAATGTTGCCATTCTACAATTGCACTCCCCTAGGAGCCCTCACCATCTCCATTCCACTCCCCTCTCCGGTCAGTGGTGGGTCACCACTTTCCTTTGTGCAGGACCAATTTTTGGGCCCTCTATTTAATTTCTGGTCAAATAAAATATGTTTTCATGGTGCTTCCATTGACATCTAAATGCAATTAAGCAACGTCCAGGATTACAAGACAGTAGAAGGGGTTACGTTAATCATATGCCCTACGTATAGTATAAATAGGCCCCTAAGTCTCAGAGGGCCCTAGCCCAGCTGCACAGTCAGCACAAACAACACAAGAGGTGGTGTAAGAGCAGAGACTCCTTAGATCAGTGGTGCTCAACTCCTGTCCTCGGGATCCACTAAAAGGCCAAGTTTGCAAGATAACTGAAATACATCACAGGTGCTATCATTTGTTGCTCTGTGATTGCAGTATTCTAGTTTGTATCTCCCCAAGGTAATACTTAAAATCTGGTCCTGAGGAGTTGAGAACCACTGCCTTAGATAGACCCATGCCTTCCTGAAGGTTTTCAGGACCTGGGTCACCTGCTGGTGGCACTGTGCTTCGCAGAGTGGAAGGTTATAGTTCCAGTTTCCACCAGTGAGCAATTTCTAGTAATTTATCTCCACCTGATGGTGGTTGCTGGGAGGGTATTTAACTCCCTCTTCTGATGATACACCATGCGTCAGTGTTTTGCTTTGCTGTGCTAAGTCAGATGCTACTGCAATTTATCCTGCTCCTGCTCTAGCCCTGCATTCTGTACCCTAGGCCCTTCTAACTTATTGCTGCTCCCCTTGTACCTGATCCCAGTCCTGGTGCCCCCCCTCCCCTTTCCTTGAATCTCTGTTGTTTCTTCTGACCTGTGTTCCTCATCTTGTATATATTGTATACATTGTATTATAGTCAGGTGATTAGGTATTTGCCATTGAGTTATTTGTTCAGTTTGTTTGACCATTCTTCCAGATGCGCATTTGTGAGGTCAGGCACTGATGTGGACGAGAAGGCCTGGCTTGCAGTCTCCACTCTAATTTATCTCAAAGGTGTTCTATCGGGTTGAGGTCATGACTCTGTGCAGGCCAGTCAAGTTCCTCTGCCCCAAACTCACCCATCCATGTCTTTATGGACCTTGCTTTGAGCATTGGTCCAAAACATTTGATGGAGGGGGGAATTATTGTGTGTGGGGTTGATCTTTAGGGGTTTTGGGCTTGGCCCCTTAGTTCCAGTGAAAGGAACTTGTAAAGCATCACCATACCAAGACATTTTGGACAATTTCATGCTCCCAACTTTGTGGGAACAGTTCAGGGATGGCCCCTTCCTGTTCCAACATGACTGCACACCAGTGCACAAAGCAAGGTCCATAAAGACATGGATGAACACGTTTGGGGTGGAGGAACTTGACTGGCCTGCACAGAGTCCTGACCTCAACCTGACAGAACACCTTTGGAATGAATTAGAGTGGAGACTGCGAGCCAGGCCTTCTCGCTCACATCAGTGACTGACCTCACAAATGCACTTCTGGAAGAATGGTCAAACATTCCCATAGACACACTCCTAAACCTTGTGGACAGCCTTCCCAGAAGAGTTGAAGCTGTTATAGCTGCAAAGGGTGGGCCAACTCAATATTGAACCCTATGGGCTAAGACTGGGATGCCATTAAAGTTACTGTGCATTTTTAGGGGGGCGTCACAATACTTTTGGGAATATAGTGTATCTCAAAATACTGCAGGGAGGGAGGGGGAGAGGAGAGCTTCTGCTCAGATTGCCTGTCAAAACTAGGTACCCCCCCCCCCCCCCCACAAAAAAAAAAATTAAAAAAAAATGACAGGCCAAATGTGGCAGGGGTGAAGTACCTAAAGTGGAACTTTCCCTTTTGGGTGGTGCTCCACTTTAATAAAGAGTACACCAAAACAGAAACATATTAGTTTAACTAGAAGTTCAGAGCTACTCTATTCCATCACAATATATTCCCTTGGCAATGTCAAATCTTTCTACGCAGTTGACCCCTGCTTCTAATCCACTGCCTACACTAAGAAGCTCTATCACTGTATATAAAAGATTGACTTCTTTGTTTCAGTCAGTACATCTTGTTTCTGAACAAACCCGATTAAATTGGGAATGAATTCTCCCATTATCCTGCCAGGTTTCATGCCTGATATAATACACAATCCTAATTGTGTCTGAAATGCAATGTGAACATTTCCATAGCAGTAAACATCTCTTTTGTAAAAGTAAATAAGATTACTTTCTCGTGTGAATTTTAAATGTGTTTCCGAAAGTGTGTTTTGGAACATTCGTCTTAATGCGGCTGCCAAAAAGGACGATCTGGCCCTCGTCTGCGTCTGTGGCCGAATGCTGATAGACACACTGTCATGAAGGTCGGATGGAATTTAACAAATATGGTATGCATGTCATTTTTTTTCTTTTTTTTTTTTGCTGTGTTAAGTTGCAGAAATGCTCGGGTCCATATTAACTAAGCAGTGATCAGCCCCGGGGCATGCCTGGATACCAGAATACATCCTAAAGCATTTAATTAGGTCATAACTAAAGCCACAGGGTTTTGTTCTGCTTTGGGGTGTATTAGAGCACAGCAGCACATTTTATATGCAACTAACAGGAATTTCCACAAGGCACTGTTAACCCCCAAGACCTGACATTTATATGGGATTTAACTCGCCTCTGTTCTCCTCAATGAGTGCATAATGTCACATTGCTCTTTTAATTTTTCATGAGGGAATATATGGAATGCATATAGGCATTAAAGGAGAACTGCAGGCAAGACAAGACATTTGGGTAATAAGCAGGGAACACGACGCTCACCTGTCCTGGGTTTAATTCATTTTTGGACGCACTGTTTGCTATTTGATTCAACGAAGATTTTTCTTTGGCATTGGGATCGGGGCGACAAAGGATCTGCATGCTTTTGGCATAGAGACTTCCGATGCGACATGCAGCACAATAGCAGTTAACCACTTCAATACCGGGCACTTTCACCCCCCTCTCCTGCCCAGGCCAATTTTCAGCTTTCAGCGCTCTCACACTTTGAATGACAATTGCGCGGTCATACAACACCGTACCCAAATTAAATTGTTATCATTTTCTTCCCACAAATAGAGCTTTCTTTTCGTGGTATTTGATGACCTCTGCGGTCTTAATTTTTTGCTAAACAAACTAAAAAAGACCGACATTTTTGAAAAAAAAAAAGTTTTTCTTCGTTTCTGTTAGAATTTTCTTTTTTTCTCCTTCACTGATGGGCACTGATGAGTCAGCACTGACAGGCACTGATGAGGCGGCACCGATGGGCACTGATGAGGTGGCACTGATGAGGAGGGACTGATATGTAGAATTGATGGGCAAACTAACCTACGAAAATAGACAATGTCCAGGGAAGTTTGATAAAATCTGGTCCTCCTGGATAGATGCCTCTGATAGTTTTGACTCCCCCTCCCGCTAATTATGACTTGGACCATACCAATTGCTAATAAATCCCTTTTACCCACCCGTAATACCCCCCCCTTCCTATACCCCCCTTATCCTTTGCCCCCCCCTGGCCACTCCCCTCTTTGTTACGCCTCTCCACCCCCCCCCCCCCCCCAGCTCATATGAAGGTTGGATATCTACATAATGTATGTATAGTCTCACTAACTCTGACATGCCACAATGATCGTATGTAACTGGTACTTATGACACAGACACTGCTGGAACATTAGCTAACAGATAACTGCCGGATGATGGTGGTTTTTCCTATCCATACTTGTATACCACTGAATGCACTATATTGCTTTGTACTGTAATGCTGATTTGCCTAATAACATTTTCTGTTAAAAAAAGAATTGATGGGCACTGATAGGCGGCACTGATGGGCACTGACAGGCGGCACTGATGGGCACTGACCGGCGGCACTGATGGACACTAACAGATGGCACTGATGGGCAGCACTGATTGGACAGGTACTGACAGGTGTTAATGCTGGTCACTGATTGGCACTGTGATGGACACTGATTGGCACTATGGTGGGCACTGATTTGCACTGTGGTGGGCACTGATTGGCACTTTATTGGGCACTGGCAGGGGGTTATGATGGGGCACTGACTGGGCACCGATTGGCAGCTAATGGGTACATTTGATGGGGGCTGTGCTGATGATCAGTGTGCTGATTATCAGCACAGACCCCCCCCCTTTGACAGGGAGAGCCGCCGATCGGCTCTCCTTGTCAGCGTGAACCGAGGAATGCCGTTTACTGGCACTTCCTGGTTCACGCGATGATCAGCTGTGATTGGTCACAACTGATCACGAGGTAAGAAGCCTCTGTCAGAGGCTTCTTATAATGATCGGAGATTGTGGCGTGTCAGACTGATACGCCGCGATCACTGCACTGCGCGCCACCGTGGGTGCGTGCTGGCATGTTATCCTGCTGGACGTCATATGATGCCCAGTCAGGATAACAGAACCACCGCCCGGACATCAATCTGTTATAGGCCGGGCGGGAAGTGGTTAAAGCGGAGTTCCGCCGAAATTTGTTTTGTTTCTTTTGTTACAAATCCTGCAGCTGCTGACTTTTAAAATAAGGACACTTACCCATCCAGGGCGCCAGCGATGTCCTCACCCGACACATCCCTCGGCTCTCGGGTGGAGGCGCCGGCATCTTCTGTAAGGGAATCAGGAAGTGAAGCCTTGCGGCTCCTCAGCCTGGGTACTAGGGTTGCCACCTGTCCAGGATTCACCTGGGCAGTCTGGGTTTTGAATCATGTGTCCGGGTTTCAGTCGGCCTGAAACCCGGACACATTATTTGTACCGGACTGTGGCTCCCCAAGTCACCCAGATAGTCACAAACAAATTTGTTGCCGTCCGGGAGCTGCTGATGGCTGTCTGGGGGCAGGTTCCACATCACTGAAGGGCTGGAGCAAAGACGTCAGCAAGAGCAATTTGGCCACACCCTTTTATAATACTATAATGTTTAGTACAAAGAAAGACATTTTGCCCTGTGCCACTAAAATGTTCGGGTTTGGCTTGAAGAAAAGGTGGCAACCCTATTCCCTACTGTGCATGCACGAGTCGCCCTGCGGCGATCTATCGCCGGAAGTGGGAGCAAATACCTGTGTTAGACAGGTATCTGCTCCCCCCTGAAAGGTGCCAAATGTGACACACCAGTGGGGGGGAGGAACCGGATAAACGGAAGTTCCATTTTTGGGTGGAACTCCGCTTTAATCAATGCTGATTTGTTTTATTTGTTGCTAAACAAATTAAAAAAGACTGGAAATTTTGAAAAAAAAAAGTTTTTCTTTGTTTCTGTCATAAAATGTTTTAAATAAGTATGTTTTCTCCTTCACTAATGGGCACTGATGAGGCTGCACTGACGGGAACTGATGGGGTGGCACTTATGGGCACTGATGAGGCGGCACTGATGAGATTGGACTGATGGGCACTGATGATGAGGCACTAATATGCAGCACTGATAGGTGACACTGAAAGGTGGCACTGATGAGCACTGATAGGCAGCAATGATGGGCACTTATAGGCGGCAATGATGGGCACTGATAGGTGGCACTGATGGACACTGATGGGCGGCACTAATAGGCACTGATAGATGGCACTGATAGGCAGCACTGATGAGGAGGCACTGACAGGCATTACTGATGGGTACTGATTGGCATCCCTGGTGGGCACGGATTGGCACTCTAGGTTGGCACTTGTGGGCATTCTTGTGGGCACCACAGATGGGTCTGCACTGATAATCAATGCACTGACTATCAGCGCAGACAGACCCCCCTGTCAGGAGAGCCACTTTTCGGCTCTCCTTTACTCGTGGCCAGTCAGCATGAATAGAGGAAAAGCTGATAACTGGCACTTCCTGGTTACTATATGATCAGCTGTGATATGACACAGCTGATCACATGGTAGAGAGACTACACCATAGGCTCTTTACCGAGATCGGAGAAGCGGTGTGTCGGAGCGACACACCACACTATCGATAGCCGCGCTGCGCACCATCAGGGGGCACGTGCAGGCGGCTTATCCTGCTGGACGTCATATGACGCCCAGTCCGGATAATGCTATAGGCCGGGCGGGATGTGGTTAAAGAGTCCCTGTCACCAACCTAAAAAAATGCAGCTAAAAGCACAACAATCACGTATTTTAAGTGCTTACTTGCAATGTTTCCATTTCATAAATTATATTTTATTAACTTGCAATGTGCCTTTAAAATGGCTAGATAATTTGACTACTCCAGGGAAAGTCAATTCCCTAGTCCCTAGTACAGCCCCTTCATCTTTACACCTTAAAGTCCTCTTCTGGGGGGTGTCTAATTACTGTCTGTGCTGGACCAGCTCCTCCCCTCACCTCCCTACACAACCTTTTATATAGCTACACTGTGCAGGTAGGTGGGGTAGGTGCCGCATGGTGTGGTGGGTAGAAAACACACAGGGGCTGATTTACTAAAACCAGTAATACAGGCATACCCCACTTTTAAGTACACAATGGGGTTTATTTACTAAAGCTGGAAAGTGCAAAATCAGGCTCACTTCTGCATAGAAACCAATGAGCTTCTAACCCCAGTTTGTTCAGTTAAGCTTTGGTAATAAAACCTGGAAGCTCATTGGTTTCTATGCAGAAGTGACCCTGATTTTGCACTTTCTAGCTTTAGTAAATAAACCCCATTGTGTACTTAAAAGTGGGGTATGCCTGTAAACAATAAAACCTGGAAGCTGATTGGTTTCTATGCAGAGCTGCACCACTTTTTGCCCTCTGCCAGTTTAGGTAAATTAACCCCATAGCATAGCTCCCAACTGTCCCTGATTTTGAGCAATGTCCCTCTTTCCTCCTCATTTGTCCTCCATGTTGCTCTGATCTATATAATTGTATAAAAAATGCACTATTTATCTTTCAAAAGGTGTTTTCCAACCTTTCTTCCAATTTCTAAATTGCTGCATTTGTAGATTTCAAAAGCCAATATAAAGGAATAGTAGTGGTAAAAAAAAAAGCACTTATGGGTTTAAATATTTTTTTGTTTAATTCTCCTTTAAGGGGGCGTGGCAGGGGGTGTGTCCTATGCCTACATACTTTTGCTAATAGGTGTCCCTCGTTCCCATCTCAAAAAGTTGGGAGGTATGCCCATAGAGTCCAAGTTAGGCAACAATATATTGTAGAAAACAATAGAATGCTTGAAAGTTAAAAAACTTTGAGACTTTAGAACCACTTTAAATGCAATTTAAAAATATTCTTTTTTTTATGCAAACCTGTGTTAAAATCAATTTTGTTTCGTAAAAAAAGGTAACATATCATATACCTTACAAGCAATTCAACCATTAATAAAATAATTACACCAAATATTCTAGATAGACCTTACTTCAGCTGAAGTTGGAACAAAAAAACCTCACTTAAGCTGTTCATGCAGAAATGTCCAAATGCTCATGTAACCTGATGTGATGAATTAGATGAAATGCCGCTTGTACAGAACCAGCGTACATCACAAAGAATAATTTAGACTTTGCGTTCATTATATACAAACATCCATCTCAGCTAGAAATCTTTCACACAGTTACAAGTCAACAACTTGTCAAAGTTATAAATAAATATCGCTCAAGCTGGAAAATACAGTTCTCTAAAGAGAAGGACGACTTTTTGTGGCAAACACAACGCCATTGTTTTTTTTTTTTTTTGAAAGGTTGCCTCTGTATCAGTTTAGGGTATTATTATTATACCGCCTACACCTACATCTTAAAGGGCCAGTCCACCAAATTAATACTTCACTTTTGGTAGGTACAAGGGAGTTAAAATGTATCTAAAGCCAAAACCTAATTTTTTTTTTGCTTTCTTGTTTTGGACATAAGCCCCGTACACACGATCCGAAAATCGTACGAAAAATGCCGCATTCGAATCGATCGTACGATATTTGGATCGTTAGTACAGAGCTTTCGAGAGCCGATCAGGACAGTTCATCCGATATTATTCTATCGGACATGCACGGAAATTTTTTTTCGTACGATGCCAGATCGTACGATTTTCATTTAATCAGTACAGCTATCATTGGAAAATGCAATGCAAATGCTACAACACTTGACATCACTTCCGAATTTTTATTCTGTCGTACGGAAATTATCGTGACTTTAGTAAACTCATCAGATTCGACGTGAGATTAGCATGCAAAAAAAATGGACGATCATTCGTCTGATAATCGGATCGTGTGTACCGGGCATTAGTCCAAATTTAGTCCCAGGGATACAATAGGAACTAAAGGGGAAATCCCTTTTAACCACTTAAGGATCAGGCCTATTTTTCAGACTCTGTGTTTAATTAATAAAGTTAAAATCATTTTTTTTGCTAGAAAATTACTTAGAACCCCCAAACATTATATATTTTTTTCTAACACCCTAGAGAATAAAATGGAGGTCGTTGCAATACTTTCTGTCACACCGTATTTGCGCAGCGGTCTTACAAGCGCACTTTTTTTGGAAAAAAAATACACTTTTTTTAATTAAAAAAAAATAAGACAACAGTTAGGCCTCTTTCACACGAGGGATCCGTATGTCCGTTTTTCATCCTTCCGTTTTCGGATGAAAAATGGACATACATTCATCCCTATGGAGCGTCGGATGTCAGCGGTGACATGTCCGCTGACATCCGACCCGCTCCGATCCGAAAAATGTAACGGAGGAAAAACCTACTTTTCCATCCGTTTTCGGATCGAATCGGGTGACGACGGACACTACGGTCCGTCATCATCCGATCCCCCCATAGGGGAGAGCGGCGCTCTGACAGGTCCGTAGCTGCACAGTGTGCAGCGATGGACCTGTCATCTTTCTGCTCAGCGGGGATTGGCGGAGCGATCCCCGCTGAGCAAACGGGTGTTCACGGGGCGGATCATCACTGATCCGCCCCGTGTGAAAGAGCCCTAAAGTTAGCCCATTTTTTTTATATTGTGAAAGATAATGTTACGCCGAGTACTCAAAATTGCGCCTGCTTGTGGAATGGCGACAAACTTTTATCCTTAAAAATCTCGATAGGCGACGTTTAAAATGTCTACAGGTTACCAGTTTTAAGTTACAGAGGAGGTCTAGGGCTAGAATTATTGCTCTCGCTCTAACGATTGCGGCGATACCTCACATGTGTGGTTTGAACACCATTTTCATATGCGGGCGCTACTCATGTATACTTTTTATTTCTTATTTTAACACTGTCCTTTAAAAAAAAAAAAAAAATTGGGGTCACTTTTATTCCTATTACAAGGAATGTAAACATCCCTTGTAATAGAAAAAAAAGCATGACAGGACCTCTTTAATATGAGATCTGGGGTCAAAAAGAATGCAATATAAAAAAAAATAATAATTTAATTTGACAAAAAAAAAAAATTCTCCTTCCACCAGTCAATGCTATGGGGCTGAGGGGGGCCATCTTCCCCTCACCACGGCAGCCAGCCAAACAGGACAGATGACCCGATGATCTCTGCCGATACCAGCGGCTCGTGTAAGCGACAGAGACCACCGGAGCGCGGCAGGAGGGGGGCCCTCTCCTGCCCCTGATAAAAGTAATCTTGTGGTGAATCCGCCGCTGAGACCACTTTTATCTGAAAGCGGACCGCTCGCTGAAAAAGAGGATACCGGCGTTATGGCAGCTATCTGTTGCCATAACAACGGTAATCCTCTTGAAACAGCCGACGTATAACAACGGCGAGCAGTCCATAAGTGGTTAAAGTGGAACTCAAGTCAGAAAATGAAGTCCTGCTAGATCACTTCAGGCTGGCCCATTTTGCAGGTATAGCTATAAAAAAACTGTAAAAATAAGTGTCTATACTGTTTAAAATCTGTAATTCACCGTCTCACCCTGCTCTGCACATGCTCAGTTGCTCTCTATTTTTAGGCACTGTGCCGAATTTGTAGAGGCCAATCCGCTGACAGCCTTAAAGTGGAATTAAACCCTCATATCCTTTACAGCCAAGGAAGCTGCTTCTGTTTGATCTGCATCGTGCTGCACATGTGATCAGTTATGACACCAGCAATTTGATGGTTTGACAGTTTGGTTGAGGATACAAGCAAATGTGACAGTTAGCAATCCCGGAATTCCAGGAATTTCAGGCCTCTTTCCCACATGCGCAGCGTTTGTCCATTTTTCATCTATCTGTTGATGGATGAAAAATGGACATCAATGCATCTCAATGGAAAAACGGATGTAAATGAATGATCATCCATTTACATCTGTTTATATTTGCTTCTGTCAACTTCCATTTTTTTGGAACAGATCAAAGCCCTATTTTTCTTCCGTTAAAAAATGGATTGGAAAAAAAACTGCCAAAAAATGAATGTAAAACAGACAAACGGTCTCTTTTTGCATGAAAGAATGGCTCCGGGACTCAAGTGGTTAAGGACTGTAGATGGCAGATGTGAAAAATGGATGTAAAAAAGGATGAAAAATGGATGGAAAATGGATGACAAACTAATGTAAACTTCATACCTTTTTTCTTTGAAAAAAAGGGACTGAACTGATGAAACAAATGGTCTGCATGTGTGAAAGGGGCCTAACTGTTTTTATTAAACCATTAAATCCATGGGTTTAGTTCTGCTTTATGATTTACTGCTGTTCAGGGGCTCTGGTCTTTAGCAAAATTGCAGCCTCTGGCAAGAAGAAACAGGAGCAATATTGGAAGCAATTTACAGCACATGCTAATTTTAGTAGCATAATTATTAATGTAGAATGTATGTTCCTTGCTAAAGAACATTATTTTTTTTATCAAGTTGTTATGAGTAAAGTTTAGCTTTAAAGTGGATGTAAACCTTCACATATACCCAGTGAAGTGAACAGCCTCAGATGATACACAGAGATGAAACAAATCCTCCTACATAAGTTTTACATGTATATCTGCTGTCTACCCCTTTCTACACTCTTTGGAAAGTGCAGATTGTGTTAGAAATCTTTCTTACTCTTTCAGCAGTGGGTTTGGAGTTTGGGCTTACACTGTGTGAGAGCTGATTGGAGAAAAGGGACACCCCCCTCCCCTCCACCTAGGCAGAGGACTAAAGGCTCTCTGCTTATCTCCTTCTAAGCTCCCTCCCGACACAAATTTTTAGCTACTTTTATCTCATGTGTCGGAGAACTTGTCAGAAGTGACTCTGCTGATAACAGAGGAACGAAGCACCAGAGAGAGACGGCACTTAGAGCTTTGGAGAGACATAAGTAAACACTACAGATATATGTGCTTAGATTACATTTCATGAATGGGGTTTACAACCACTTTAAGCCTCATTCACACAGATGTACTTATGCGTACACCCCTGCAAAGGGCTGACTTTGCCTACAGGGGATTCACAGGTGTTCTGTGTACCCGTTCTCACTAAGGCATAACTGTCCCTGTCACTGGCCAATTTCTATTAAGCTCTCATTAAGAGTTAAGATACTCTAGATATTTTAGCAGTGTAAAAATCGAAGGTTTTATACTTTAATACATTTTCTGCATTAACCTGTTGCCGCCCGCTCTATAGCCAAATGTCTTACTTTGCCAGGAGGGTGTCTATTGATGTCCTCACGTAATCACATTTCCCATGCACCACCCTGCGCCGCGTGATCACCAAGTCTGATGTCAACACAAGCTGGTTGTCGGCTTATTTCTCCACACGCTGTCAAAGTTAAGATAGAAGAAGAAAGCCCATAACTGGCCTGTGTTAAAGGGACATTGGCACTGATAATCAGGGCACTGATTATCAGTGTCCTTATTAAATATCAGTGCAGTCCCAACAGTGCCCACCAGTGCTGCCAATCAGTGTTCATCAGTCCTGCCAATCAGTGCTCATCAGTGCTGCCAATCAGTGCTCATCAGTGCCTCTTCATCAGTGTTACCTATAAGTACTGCACATCAGAGCTGCCTATCAGTGCCCATCAGTGCCACCTATCAGTGCCCTTCAGTGCTGCTTATCAGAGCCCATCAGTGCCACCCATCAGTGCCCTTTAGTGCCACCTATCAGAGCCCATTAGTCCCACCTATCAGTGTCCATCAGTGCCACCTATCAGTGCCCATCAGTGCTGCCTCATCAGTGCCCATCAGTGCTGCCTAATCAGTGCCCATCAGTGCTGCGTAACAGCGCATATCAGTGAAGGAGAAAAAATGACTTGTTTGCAAAATGTTATAACAAACTATGAAAAGAAATGTTTTTTTTTCAAAGTTTTCTGTCTTTTTTTTGCTTGTATAGCAAAAAAAAACACTGGTGATCAAATACTACCAAAAGAAAGCTCTATTTGTGTGAAAAAAATTCTAAAAACTTTGGGTACAGTGTTGCATTACAGTGCAATTGTTATTCAAAGTGTGAGAGCGCTAAAAGCTGAAAATTGGCCCGGGCAGGAAGGGGGTAAAAGTGCCCTGTAGGCAAGTGGCTAAGATAAAAAAAGCTTCAAAATGAAGCTCTCCCCCTCCCCCCTACCCCTCCATACTTACCTGAGCCCGATCTTGATCCATGAGAACAAAGACTCTCTTGGCGTTCTCCTTTCTCATCAGCTCAGACACAACTACATGCTGCTGTCAATCACAGCCAGAGAGGAGTAAACAGGTTGCTGAGCCACGCTTATGGACACACAGAGCTGGTTTGGGAGTGAGCATGCATGAGTGCCCCCATAGCAAGCGGCTTGCTATGGGGGCACTTGGTAGGGGGGGGAAGCCTGGTATACAGAGGCAGGGGGTCCAGAGAAGAGGAAGATCGGGGCTGCTCTGTGGAAAACCATTATACAGAGCAGATAAGTATAACATGTTTGTTATTTTAATTTATTTTTTACAAAATTGAACCTTTACAATCACTTCAATGAGGGAGAATTGTCTAGAACTAGAGAAAAGGAGTACAGAATTGCAGATGTAAGATGCATACAGTGGTGTAAAACTGACTATCAGCAGGACATTTTTGAAAAGCAAGACTAGTTTAAAATTTACTAGAGAAAAAGTACAAGCTGATGCTTTACTACAAGAATTAAAGTTATACTAAAGTCTCATTTTTTGTAGTTAAAAAAACAAACATGTTATACTTACCTGCCCTGTGCAGTTGGTTTTGCACAGAGCAGCCCGGATCCTCCTCTTCTCGGGTCCCTCTTCACTGCTCCTGGGCCCTCCCTCTTGTTGAGTACCCCCACAACAAAAAGCTTGCTATGGGGGCACCTGAACCGAGCCACAGCTCCATGTGTCCATTCAGACACAGATTTGCGGACTAGCCCCTCCCCACCCCTTTATCTCCTTATTGTCTGACTGACTTTGATAGCTGCGGAAGCCAATGGTGCTGCACGACTGTCTCAGCTAATGAGGAGGGGAGTCCAGGGCAGCCAAGACACTCCTACAACATCGCTGGATCAGGATGGAGCTCAGGTAAGTATTGGGGGGTGCTACTGCACACAGAAGGTTTTTTTATCTTAAAGTGGATGTCAAAATGTAGAGTATAAGATTTCCTATCATTTGAGCCCAGTCTTGCCACAAAGAGTTAATCCAGCTCTGAGCAATCCTCTTTTATTGTTCAGTGAGGTAAAACTTGACAAACAGAGAAAAACTTTGTCAAATCCTCCCCCTTGCTGTGAGTGACAGGTGATTTACATCTCGTGCACTTGTCTAAGAGACACGCATTATTTTTTAATTCCCTCCCCCACTCCTTTCTTTAGCAGCTCTGCAAGGATTGGCTGTTCCACACCTCAGCATGATTTGGCATACTGAAGTCATGTGGTTACTTTCCTGTCTTTTCACTGGATGTTAGAGATCATAGCAGAATTTCAGTGTAAGAAATACACAGGAGAAAATGTATATTGACAAGGGGAGTGTAGAGGTGGGCGGGGAGTCTACTGACATTATGACTCCACCCACCGAGCTCCAGACAACAGACCCGCCCACAGAATCTGCAGTTTTTTGGGTCTAATAACAGACAGAGGGGAGACATCTGACAGGTAAAGATACATGCAGGAGACATGTATATCCTTATAGATAACCCCTATGGCAGTAGTTTAGAAAGGATGACATTGGGTTTACATCCACTTTAATGTATAGAATGCATTAAGATAAAAAAAAAACTGCCTTTACAATCACTTTAACCACTTGCCGACCTGCTTATGCAGATATACTGCGGCAGGTCAGCTCTTCCGCACAAACTGAAGTACCTGTACGTCAGTCCGCAAAAGCAGGATAGAGTGTCCACTGGTGACCCACAATCTCGGTGAGGAGAAGCAGAACGGGGAACTGCCAGTGCCTATGTAAACAAGGCATTTCCCTGTTCTGCCTAGTGACATGATAGAGATCTTCTGTTCCCTGTCATCGGGAGCTGTGATCTCTGTCATGTTTCAGTAAGCCCACCCCCCTACAGTTAGAACACGCTGAGGGAACACTCAACCCCTTGATCACCCCCTAGTGTTAACCCCTTCCCTGACAGTGTCATTTTTACATTGATCAGTGCATTTTTTTAGCACTGATCAATGTAATAATGTCACTGATCCCCAAAAAGTGTCATTTGGGGTCAGATATGTATGCCGCAATGTCCCATTCCCGCTAAAAATGGCAGATAGCTGCCATTACCAGTAAAAATAATAAAAAATGTCCCTAAAGCTATCCCGTAGTTTGTAGACGCAATAACTTTTTGCACAAACCAATCAATATATGCCTATTGCAATTTTTTTTACCAAAAATATGTAGAAGACTATATATCGGCCTAAACTGATGAATACATTCGTTTTTTTATATATTTTTTTGGATATGTATTATAGCAGAAAGTAAAAAAATTTTTTTTTTTTTTTTTTCAAAATAGTCGGCTAAAGCGCTGCAGTGCCGTATAACAAAAAATGCTCTGGTCATTAAGGGGGTAAAACCTTCCGGGGCCGAAGTAGTTAAGATACAGCACGATAAAATAGGCCATTAGCATAACTGTTTTAATCAGAGATATAAGGCCAAAATTTACTAGAGACAAACATTGCAGGCAGGTGTTTTACTACAGGAATAGGAAGAGGCTGCCTATGATACAGTAGTGTAAATCTGGTCAGCAGCAGGAACATTTTAACTAGAAGGCTAGGCCCAAATATACTAGTGACAAAAAGCACAAGCTGGAAGTTAATACATGAATTAAGATACTGCAGAATATACAGCAGTGTAAAATTGGCTGCCAGCAGGACAGTTTAAATCAGGGATAATAGGTCTAACAGATATATGCAGTACAAAATGAATGATGTACCTTTATTTTGGCCAAAAGGAACCACCCCATAAAGGGGGCTTAGGTCCTTCAAAATGTTCAGTTCTATAAATAAAACATTATTATGTAGGCAAGCACTTGTAATATCTGACGAAACCTTCACCAATCATCAGGGGAACAGAATATGATATTATTTACAGAATCGCAATCTAGGAAAAATTCTTCAATCTGCTCAAAAGTAATCAATGAGAGTAGACAGATTCAGAATGTAAAGTAACCTATTCCCAGAGCCTCTATTAGAGGCTGCACGTGTGTAAATATAGTCTGTCTGTCTGACATCCAAGTGTGGAGTTATCTCCCCGTCACAGATAGTAGGGATAATCTGGCAGGTTTAAATAAAACAGAACATTATTCCCTGATTGTTAGTTAGTTTTACTGTTGCACTTATTATTTTTTTCTAGTGTAGTGTTCTGGGAAACATATGGACCCGTTTTATTTGCAAAAATTCTATTTTTATTCTATTTTTTGGACTTTTAAAAGTGTGAGCTCATAATCAGGCAGTTAGTTGAGTTAAATAACCCAAACCTAGAAATATATTGAGAAAATGCAACCTGAGAGCCTTGAGAGCCATTTAAGGACCCATAGACTCAACTTTTATTTTTTTCAAGTGCCGCTTTCTCATGTGTTTGTTCACAGATTGCCCTAAAGAAGTAAAGGCCAAGATACAAATCATTTTAGAGAACTTGTCAGTGAGTTCTGCAACATTACATATAGTTCATAACTCAACATATCTTATATCTTAACACAATAACTGAAATGTTAAATAAGCTTTGTAGTGCGTGTTTATATACAAAAACACATGCCAGCTAACTATAACACACATTGTGCATTATGGTGTGCTACATCGGAAAAAATGTACTTGTATGGTAATTGGTCTGTTGAAGTGTGTCAGAAGTCCAAACACAATGAACAGGGTGCCCTAATTGAACAATAGGGAAGAGCAAATCTGACTGGGTTTGGCTCGCAAATATAAATATTTTTTACAGTTCGAAGTTTGCAAACTTTGTGGCGAACCCCACTGAAGTCTACGGGGGAGAGACACATCTTGTTATTCAGTTCTGGCAATTTGTAGAGCTAATAAGCATACTATTTTCAAAGAAAACAAATGAGGATCCAGGCATTGCTATTGGGGATATGTATTTTGGAGGCCCCCCTAGCATCCAGCTTTTTAATTGAATTACAGGACCTACAGGGGCCCCTTCAGGAGCTTTCCAGGGATGGTGAGCCAAAGTCCCACCTCATCACACTGGTTTCACAAAACAGACAGCCTTAAGCCTATATAGGAAACTTTGCAAGTCGCATCAGGCACCTCATTTATTATTTTGGTTACAGGTGCAATCTACAAGCAGGCCTGTCTGTTGCTATGGCCATTGTGACACAGTTGTCCATACATCTTGTCCAATGGCCAGTAGAACCTACCTAGTAACCGCTCTGACTTACTCATGTAATTTTATTTTTTATTACAGGTATTTATATAGCACTGACAATGTACAGCAATTTACATCTATATTGTATGTAGCACCCTTCTAGTTGCTAGGAAGTTAGATACATTTTTGGCTCCTCTGTAGTCATTGGAGCAGTGGTTGATTTTGTTTGGCTGTTCTGGGTTTTACAGGATCCAGGTTTGATTATTCTCCCCTGCCTTCTAGAAATCTCTGGAACATAGGAGTGGAGCAAGGCAAATGGGCAGCATGAATGTTTATGATGCTGCAGCCAACACCTGGGTAAGTGTGCCAGAAGTTGGCTGAGCAGCACATAAATGGTCTGAGCTGTAGAACAGCAATGTCTTCCTGTTCAAGGTATTCCACTTGTTTAGTTGGGGGGTGGCTACCCCCTGCCTCCAGCCCTTCTGCTGTTTCAAGTTGCTGTTTATCGAGGCTCTGGCTAGGCAGGGCCGGGAGCTTTCCCGTGGCACCCCACCCTCAGCTATATAACAGCTGTCATCGAGAAGAAGCATCACTCGGCGGGAGCCTCCCATGGAGGTGGAACTGTTGCGGCATTTTTTTGTTTCTTTTTCGGTCCGTCGGGCGGCATGGACTTACATTGCTGGACATTTTAATTTTTTTAATAAAGGACT
Source organism: Aquarana catesbeiana (assembly GCF_042186555.1). Lineage (NCBI taxonomy): Eukaryota > Metazoa > Chordata > Amphibia > Anura > Ranidae > Aquarana > Aquarana catesbeiana. The sequence goes on along the minus strand of NC_133330.1, from coordinate 310,202,086 downwards.
TGTCCCAAGCGGTCTCTTATCTTTTTTACCATTTTTGACACTTTTTTTGTGAAATGGTAGGGGTACAATGTGCCCATTACCAATTCACATGCAGGGGTGAGATCTGGGGGTCCCCTGGTTAAAGGGGGCTTCCAGATTCCGATAAGCCCCCGCCCGCAGACCCCCACAACCACCGGGCAAGGGTTGTGGGGATGAGGCCCTAGTCCCCATCAACATGGGGACAAGGTGTTTTGGGGTCAGACCCCAAAGCATCCTCCCCATGTTGAGGGCATGTGGCGTGGTACAGTTCAGGGGGGGGGCGCTTTCTCATCTCCCCTCTGTTCCTGTGGCCTGCCAGGTTGCGTGCTCGGATAAGGGTCTGGTATGGATTTGGGGGGGGACCCCTACACCATTTGTTTTTCATTTTGGCCCAGGGTTCCCCTAAAATCCATACCAGATCTGCAGGGTCTGGTATGGATTTTGGGGGGACCCCTACTCCATTTTTTTTTAAACTTGGCTCAGGGTTCCCCTTAATTTCCATACCAGACCTGAAGGGCCTGGTATGTATTTTGGGGGGACCTCAACGCAATTTATTTTAAAAAAATTGGTTCGGGGTTCCCCTTAATATTCATACCACACCCAATGGACTGGGGGGCCCCCATTTTTTTCAATGAGTTTTATCTATATTACCGAGACCCGACAATTCATTACAGCTGCTATCAGTTTTAAATGACTTTTTTCCTTTGGAAATATCATTTTGCTATCATATTGTTCTAAACACGGGAAAACTGCGCCACTTTACAGGCATACTATTGACACCCCCCAGGCACGATATTTAAAGGAATATTTAACTTTTATTGTTTCACTTTAAGCATTATTAAAATCACTGCTCCCAAAAAAACGGACGTTTTTAAAACTTTTTCTTGCATTGATACATGTCCCGGACCCGGGTCCCCAAACACTTTTTATGACAATAAATTGCACATAAGCCTTTAAAATTATCACTTTTGATTTTTCATGTCAGTGTCCCATAGACTTTAACGGTGTTCCGTGGCTTACGAATTTGCCCTGAACAACGCATGTTCGTTGTTCACTGAGCGGCCAAATAACCAACGTTCGGCCCGAACTTATGCTCGGGCCGAACCGTTCGTCCATCCCTAGATACTAGCGACTGTGTACTATTGGGATTGCTGGGCCACGTAGTTCCCCTTCTGAGAGGTACAAACTGACTAGTCCCCTGTAGTTTTGTGGAAAGACTTTACCCTAAGTTTGAGGTAAGTAGTTCCTTTCTTGAAAGGTTCATACAGTAGTCTCTTCTAGTATCTGAATGTGGCTCAAGTAGTTTCCCTCCGGAGGAGTACATACCTCTGGCCTCACAGGAAGCTTGTACTCTGAGATGAGAAGAAGAACTGTTCATAAAGTTCTCAACATAGAGAAGTGTGTCCTCTTGTTTCTGTTAGTGGTTCTGGAGTACCCCATACTATCCTACACCCCATCCAAGTTATTTAACAAAAACACCACAAAAAGACATCCCCTAGACTGCTGTTTGTATCAGTGTGCCTGAACTGTGCTCTATGTGTGCTGGCAACGTCTTCCTTAGTAAAGGAGAACTTTGGTCATCATCATCATCTTTCAGGGGTAGCACTACATGTACATTCACATCGGTCCCTGCCCTCAAGGAGCTTGCAATCTGAGGATCCTAACTCAATTTACAGTATATACACACATACTGAGGCCAATTTTGATGAGAACCAGGCATGCCTTTGGAGTGTGGGAGGAAACCCGTGCAAGCACAGAGAAAAAATGCAAACCCCACCCCAAGTTTTCTGGCTGGGATTAATATCGACTACCTTAGTGCTGCCAGGCAAATAAGCTAATCACTGAGCCGCTGTGTTGCCAAATATTAGGTGACCACCACCATTTCAATCCCAAACCAAATCCTACAGGGATTTGCCCAGGTATAGGCTGGTCAAAAGTGTGGTTCCTTTTCTACCTCCACTAGGAATGTTCTAGGGCTTTACAGCTGTGCCCAACTGCCTGCAGCTTTCATGCAATTGAACACACTTCTGATTCAATCAACTTGTCTTTGGCATCTTAATTTACAAAGAGGAAATGTTTCTTTTCTTAAATTGTTTACTGGACAGTTTTTTGTTTTTTTTGCCACAGATTACAAAACAATTTACACAGCCTAGAAATATATCTCATGCAGATGGTGAATTAAATTCCAAAACACTGGTAGCCCACTGTTCCCAAAATATTGGAAGTTGTCCATATTTGAGTGGTAGCTTAAAGAATTGTTCCCAGCTTTGGGTGCAAAGGAGGTTATAAACTAAGACTGCACAGCCATATTCCAAACCATAATCCACAGTAAGGATGAGCTCCGGCGTGTTCGCATGCTGCACGTGCTGATCCCGCCAGGAACTCGGCACTGCACAGCACTAATCACAAGCAGTCAGTCAGGAGGAGACATTTTCCGATGTGCGGCTGCAGAGATCGGGAAATGTCTTACTGCCTGTGATTAGCGAAGCGCATTTCCGACTTCCTGGCTCAGCACGTGCAGCATGCGAACATGCCGGAGCTCATCCTTAATCCACAGCAATCCACCTTTCCAGGCCAAAAGCCCCACCATGTGTGCCACAGAAGAGTTAAAACTTACTACATCTCCACCATTTCTTAAACACACTTGAACCAGCAACATAACTTCTTTACTTTCCCCCATTAGATATACACCATATTATCAAAAGTATTGAGACACCTGCCTTTACAAGCAAATAAACTTTATTGGCATCCCAGTCTTAGTCCGTAGGGTTCAATATTGAGTTGGCCCACCCTTTGCAGCTATAACAGCTTCAACTCTTCTGGGAAGGCTGTCCACAAGGTTTAAGAGTGTGTCTATGGGAATGTTTGACCATTCTTCCACAAGCGCATTTGTGAGGTCAGGCAATGATGTGGACAAGAAGGCCTGGCTCGCAGTCTCTGCTCTAATTCATCCCAAAGGTGATCTATTGGGTTAAGGTCAAGTCAGTAAAGTTCCTTCACCCCAAACTCGCTTATCCATGTCTTTATGGAACTTGCTTTGTGCACTGGTGCACAGTCATGTTGGAACAGGAAGGGGCCATTCCCGAACTGTTCCCACAAAGTTGAGATCATGAAATTGTCCAAAATGTCTTGGTATGCTGACGCCTTAAGAGTTCCCTTCACTGGAACAAAGGGGCCAAGCCCAACCCCTGAAAAACAGCCCCACACCATAATCCTTCCTCCACCAAATGATTTGGACCAGTTCACAAAGCAAGGTCCATAAAGACATGGACGAGTGAGTTTGGGGTGGAGGAACTTGACTGGTCTGCACAGAGTCCTGACCTCAACCCGATAGAACACCTTTGGGATGAATTAGAGCAGAGACTGTGAGCCAGGCCTTCTTGCCCAACAGCAGTGCCTGACCTCACAAATGCACTTCTGGAAGGTTGGTCAAACATTCCCATAGACACACTCCTAAACCTTGTGGACAGCCTTCCCAGAAGAGTTGAAGCTTTTTAAAACCAACTCAATATTGAACCCTACCAACTAAGACTGGGATGCCATTAAAGTTTATGTGCGCGTAAAGGCAGGTGTCCCAATACTTTTGGCAATATAGTGTATGTCCAAGATCTAGCTCCATCCAAGGGGTGGGTGAAACAAATAAAAACACAGTAACCCATTCTTACATGTACCAAACAAAATATTTAAATATATTTAGACAAAATAATATATTCAGACAGAATTGTCAGCTCTTTCAGAAATCTACAACACACCTTGAAATATGGCTGCTGTGTTTTATAGAAAAGGGGCTGGGTTATCCATTCCTTGAAATTGGCTCTAGGGATTCAGCTGATCAGGGCAAAGGATATGCACTGCAAAATAAATTGTCCCTTATTTCCAGTAGCAAACCTTTCATTTGACCAAAAGTTTGAGATGATTGTAACTGTTTTTGTACACTTGCAATAAGAGCAATTGAGTACTCTCCATGATACTTTTTTATTTGCACTAACTTTCACATTTTCAGGACACGCTTTCGGGGTGTGTCCCCTTCTTTGAGGTCCAAGCAGTTCTAATACACAAAGTTTTAGCAGAATGATACGTACGATTTACCTTGTGAATTTGAGGGATTTGCTGCAAACCAATGGTGGAAGCCAACCTGAACCTCATGCCCAACACACTATAAAACACAACATAATGCAATAACTCACTGCAGTTGGCCAAATGCAGTATGCCTGAATGGGCCCTTTGTGTTGCAGCTATTTTTATAGTTGGCAAGGTTGAATCAAAAAAAAAAAAAAACAGTCCATTTAGTTCAGCGTTTCTCAACTCCAGTCCTCAAGGACTGGTCATGGCTTCAGGCTTTCCATTATTTTGCACAGGTGACTTGATCAGTTTCCCTGCATTAGTAATTACCACAGCTGTTTCATCTTAGGGAAATCCTGAAAACATGACCTGTTGGGGCGCCTTGAGGACTGGAGTTGAGAAACACTAATCTAGTTCAACCTTTGTGAGAGTACTTATGTCTTTTCCACTTCCCATAACCCTGTATATTGTATTCAACAAGATGCCCATCTTAAAGTTTTTTTTTAATTAGTGATGCTTTCCACTGAATCCACTGATTGTGGAAGGCAGTTCCACATCCTTACTGCTCTAACAGCAAAGAAGCCCCTACGCCGCTTAAGGTTAAAACGCTTCTCGTCCAACTCTATTGAGTGGCCACGTGTCTTCTTGAGTGACCAGAGACTGAATAGTTGTCTCCATATGTTGGACTCACCATGGAAATTATTTGTATATCGCTATCACATCCCCTCTTGGGCGTCTCTTCTCCAGGGAGAATATGTTTATCGTCTGTAGTTGTTCCTCATAACTGAGGTCCTCCAGTCCATTTATTAGCTTTGTTGCCCTTCTCTGGACTCTCTCCAGTTCCAGCAGTACATTTCTGAGGATGGGTGACCAGAACTGGATGGCATACTAAAGATGCACCGGGCCAGAGTTTTGTAAAGTGGTACAATTATAGTTTTATCTCTTACTTGTTGTAAAATACAATTAGTAATAGGAATTAATGCTTATTTGGTTATCTTTTTTTCCCCTCCGGTGGCAGCAAATACAGGGAAATAAGCTGCACAGTAAAGTTAGGAAACTGACAGATAAGAAGTTTTTACTCATGCAGAAGGAGAGATGCCGAATACAAGCACAGATCTTGATCTCTAATTGCTGGTGTGTCACATGCAGTCTGCACCATGACAGGGCTGCTCTGAGATGTGTTCAAATAAATCCATCCAGAAACATTGCATAGAAAGAGGTACAAAAAACCCACACAGGTGCAGATAATTAATCTGTGATTATAGCAGAAGTGACAAGTAATCTGTCTACTTTAGGTCTGGCTAAGTAACAGCAATGGCACAGGCGCACTGTTAGAGTCTGTCTTACAGCCTAAAGGAGGCTTGTCCATTTTATTCCTCTAAGTAAAGGACTATTGGGGTTATTTACTAAAACTGCATGGTGGAATGCATGTTTTCCTGTACTTTATTGCAATGCAAAGAACTCAGAAGGGCCTAAGTGTTCAATGAGGCCTGGGGATTGGTGGGAGGGTAAAAAATGTTCTTGCTCAAGAGCACTTTGGTAATTATGTTCTTTGCTGAGGTGTGTGACAAGTTGAGGTTTTGTAGCTCAGGGGTAGTGCCAAAATAGTGAGTTTACTCCACACCAGAAGTAGTTTTGGGGGGCTTTCCTGCCCACTTTTATTTTTTTTAAAAGTCAAAAATGTATACAGATTTGTCTTCCCATGCAGGGGGTTCATCAATACAACCAAAACAAAGGATTAAGCCTTCTGGCTCTCTTGGCAGATTTACTGCTCTAAATAGTACCTTTTGGGCCTCCTGACCATCAAACACATCCCAGTGTTTGTGCACACACACTGTACCTCAGCTCTGTGTCTTTCTTTGCAGCTCCCTGCTGCTCTGTCCCTAATGGAGTCTCTCTCAGGCTCGGGCCTTGGTCTGTCCTGACCTGGACAGCACGGTGCAGACGTGTAACTCTCACACCTCCCTTCACACACTGACCCCCTCAGCAGGGCAGGACTTAGGGTGGTGGGGGCCCCTGGGCTTGAGTCGCTTTCGGGCCCTACCTTCTATACATTACCGTATTTATCGGCGTATAACACGCGCTGGTGTATAACACGCACCCCAAGTTTAGGAGGGAATTTTAAGGAAAAAACTTTTAGGAGGGAAGTTTAAGGAAAAAACTTACATTTAAATGCCCATCAATGCAGCCTTATCAGTGTCCATCTGTAGCCTTGTCCATCCATCTGTAGCCTTGTCCAGTGTCATTGCAGCCTTGTCAGTGTAGCCTTGTCATTTGCAGCCTTGCCCCAGTGTCATTTGCAGCCTTGTCATTGCAGTCTGAAAGTTTAAAAATGGCGCCACCGAGATACAGAGTCCTGTGTATCTCGGCGGCTCTCGGGTCCTCTCGGCGGCTCTCGGGTCCTCTCGGCGGCTCTCGGGTCCTCTCGCAGTCCCGAGCGGAGCCAAGAGTAGCCGAGTGTTTGGGTACAGCATCACTCAACTGCGCAATTGTCAGTTAAATCGACGTGGTGCTGTATCGCAAAAAAAATGATTGAAGTGCAATATTTCTATTATTACATTGTTATATAAAATAAAATAGTTCAACTCACCATAAGCAGAATCAGTCGGAGCCTGAGCGTGTCACTTGCCAACGTCACCTGCCTTCAGATGCGGATTGTCACTTGCCACGTCACTTGTCAGTGATGCAGGGTGTCACTTGTCAGCAGATGCAGGGTGTCACTTGTCAGCAGATGCAGGGTGTCACTTGTCAGCGGATGCAGGGTGTCACTTGTCAGCAGATGCAGGGTGTCACTTGTCAGCGGACGCAGGGTGTCACTTGCCACATCACTTGTCAGTGGATATAGGGTGTCACTTGCCACATCACTTGTCAGTGGATATAGGGTGTCACTTGCCAGCAGATGCAGGGTGTCATTTGTCAGGGGATTCAGGGTGTCACTTGTCAGGGGATGCAGGGTGTCACTTGTCAGCGGATGCAGGGTGTCACTTGTCAGCGGACGCAGGGTGTCAATTGCCACATCACTTGTCAGTGGATATAGGGTGTCACTTGCCAGCGGATGCAGGGTGTCACTTGTCAGGGGATGCAGGGTGTCACTTGTCAGGGATGCAGGGCGTCACTTGTCAGGGGATGCAGGGTGTCACTTGTCAGCGGATGCAGGGTGTCACTTGTCAGGGGATGCAGGGTGTCACTTGTCAGCAGACGCAGGGTGTCACTTGCCACGTCACTTGTCAGCAGATGCAGGGTGTCACTTGCCACATCACTTGTCAGTAGATGCAGGGTGTCACTTGCCACGTCACTTGTCAGCGGATGCAGGGTGTCACTTGTCAGGGGATGCAGGGTGTCACTTGTCAGCGGATGCAGGGTGTCACTTGTCAGCAGATGCAGGGTGTCACTTGTCAGTGGATGCAGGGTGTCACTTGCCACGTCACTTGTCAGCGGATGCAGGGTGTCACTTGTCAGGGGATGCAGGGTGTCACTTGTCAGCGGATGCAGGGTGTCACTTGTCAGCGGATGCAGGGTGTCACTTGTCAGCAGATGCAGGGTGTCACTTGTCAGTGGATGCAGGGTGTCACTTGCCAGTGGATGCAGGGTGTCACTTGTCAGGGGATGCAGGGTGTCACTTGTCAGCAGATGCAGGGTGTCACTTGTCAGGGGATGCAGGGTGTCACTTGCCAGTGGATGCAGGGTGTCACTTGTCAGGGGATGCAGGGTGTCACTTGTCAGGGGATGCAGGGTGTCACTTGTCAGGGGATGCAGGGTGTCACTTGTCAGCAGATGCAGGGTGTCACTTGCCACGTCACTTGTCAGCGGGTGCAGGGTGTCACTTGCCACGTCACTTGTCAGCGGATGCAGGGTGTCACTTGTTAGGGATGCAGGGCGTCACTTGTCAGGGGATGCAGGGTGTCACTTGTCAGCGGATGCAGGGCGTCACTTGTCAGGGGATGCAGGGTGTCACTTGTCAGCGGATGCAGGGTGTCACTTGTCAGGGGATGCAGGGTGTCACTTGTCAGCGGATGCAGGGTGTCACTTGTCAGGGGATGCAGGGTGTCACTTGTCAGGGGATGCAGGGTGTCACTTGTCAGCAGACGCAGGGTGTCACTTGTCAGCGGATGCAGGGTGTCACTTGTCAGCAGATGCAGGGTGTCACTTGCCACGTCACTTGTCAGCGGATGCAGGGTGTCACTTGTCAGCGGATGCAGGGTGTCACTTGCCACGTCACTTGTCAGCGGATGCAGGGTGTCACTTGTCAGCGGACGCAGGGTGTCACTTGCCACATCACTTGTCAATGGATATAGGGTGTCACTTGTCAGCGGATGCAGGGTGTCACTTGCCACGTCACTTGTCAGGGGATGCAGGGTGTCACTTGTCAGCGGATGCAGGGCGTCACTTGTCAGGGGATGCAGGGTGTCACTTGTCAGCGGATGCAGGGTGTCACTTGTCAGGGGATGCAGGGTGTCACTTGTCAGCGGATGCAGGGTGTCACTTGTCAGCAGATGCAGGGTGTCACTTGCCAGCGGATGCAGGGTGTCACTTGTCAGGGGATGCAGGGCGCCACTTGTCAGGGGATGCAGGGTGTCACTTGTCAGCGGATGCAGGGCGTCACTTGTCAGGGGATGCAGGGTGTCACTTGTCAGCGGATGCAGGGTGTCACTTGTCAGCAGATGCAGGGTGTCACTTGTCAGCGGATGCAGGGTGTCACTTGTCAGGGGATTCAGGGTGTCACTTTTAAGGAGATGCAGGGTGTCACTTGTCAGCGGATGCAGGGTGTCACTTGTCAGCGGATGCAGGGTGTCACTTGTCAGGGGATGCAGGGTGTCACTTGTCAGCAGACGCAGGGTGTCACTTGTCAGCAGATGCAGGGTGTCACTTGCCACGTCACTTGTCAGCAGATGCAGGGTGTCACTTGCCACGTCACTTGTCAGCGGATGCAGGGTGTCACTTGTCAGCGGATGCAGGGTGTCACTTGTCAGCGGATGCAGGGTGTCACTTGTCAGGAGATGCAGGGTGTCACTTGTCAGCGGATGCAGGATGCAAGGTGTCACTTATCAGGGGATGCAGGGTGTCACTTGTCAGAGGATGCAGGGTGTCACTTGTCAGCGGATGCAGGGTGTCACTTGTCAGTGGATGCAGGGTGTCACTTGTCAGCGGATGCAGGCTGTCACTTGCCAGCGGTTGCAGGGTGTCACTTGTCAGCGGATGCAGGGTGTCACTTGCCAGCGGATGCAGGGTGTCACTTGCCAGTGGATGCAGGGTGTCACTTGTCAGGGGATGCAGGGTGTCACTTGTCAGGGGATGCAGGGTGTCACTTGTCAGCGGATGCAGGGTGTCACTTGTCAGGAGATGCAGGGTGTCACTTGTCAGCTGATGCAGGGTGTCACTTGTCAGGGGATGCAGGGTGTCACTTGTCAGGGGATGCAGGGTGTCACTTGTCAGCGGATGCAGGGTGTCACTTGTCAGCGGATGCAGGGTGTCACTTGTCAGCGGATGCAGGGTGTCACTTGTCAGGGGATGCAGGGTGTCACTTGTCAGGGGATGCAGGGTGTCACTTGCCAGGGGATGCAGGGTGTCACTTGTCAGGGGATGCAGGGTGTCACTTGTCAGCGATGGAGGGTGTCACTTGTCAGGGGATGCAGGGTGTCACTTGCCACGTCACTTGTCAGCAGATGCAGGGTGTCACTTGTCAGCGGATGCAGGGTGTCACTTGCCACGTCACTTGTCAGCGGATGCAGGGTGTCACTTGTCAGGGGATGCAGGGTGTCACTTGTCAGCGGATGCAGGGTGTCACTTGTCAGCGGATGCAGGGTGTCACTTGTCAGTGAATGCAGGGTGTCACTTGTCAGCGGATGCAGGGTGTCACTTGTCAGCGGATGCAGGGTGTCACTTGTCAGTGAATGCAGGGTGTCACTTGTCAGCGGATGCAGGGTGTCACTTGTCAGCGGATGCAGGGTGTCACTTGTCAGTGAATGCAGGGTGTCACTTGCCAGGGGATGCAGGGTGTCACTTGTCATGTCGCCTGCCACCGGGTCGAAGGGGGCCTCGTCAGGTAGGTTGTATGGGGGCCCCATGATTTCTAACATTCGGGGGGGGGGGGGGGGGGCGGCAAACTCCCGCCTGCTAGCCAGCCCGTTTTGTCGGCACCGCTGCTTATTTCACTGGGACTGATTAGGCTTGTGTACTCTCACTTCCTGGTAGCGGTGGAACGCACGATAGGGTGGACGTGATATAATCAGCTGGAAATTATGCAAGACATGGGAGGCCCTTACTTGCGTTCCACCCCTGCCAGGAAGTGAGAGTACACAAGCCCGATCGGTCCCTGTTAAATAATAAGCAGCGGTGCCGGCTAAACGGGCTGGCTAGCGGGCGGGTGTTTGCTGTGGATCCGGCCCTGCCCGCGGGGCCCCCTATTAGGCGGGGCCCATGGGCTTGAGCCCACTCAAGCCCAATGATAAGTCCGGCCCTGCCCCTCAGGAAAGTGGGGCTCTGAGCTCTAACTCATTTGGTGCCTTATCTGTATTCAATTAGCCTCAGAACGTGTGTAATTCATATGTGTTCAGGTTCAAAGGGATGAGATGGCAACCCTACTCCAAGATGAATGCAGCACACACCTGCATCATTAATGGACCCGCTTCCTACAAAATCTGGCCTAAACTGCCATATTAAACAGTGGTACAGCCTCGCCCTGCCACAGGTGTTATACTTGTAGCTGAAATAAAAAGATTCACCCTTGCAGTGGGGAAAGTGAGTACTCTTGGTTAACTTCTAATTTTGCCTAGGGGATGAGGAATTAGATGACATACTTACCTTAGTCATTGCTCCCTTGGCAGAAAGCACCCTCCTTTGCTGTCCATCACTCTGGATGTCAGATTGTTGTTACCCATGTCAGTTAGATGTGACCGGCCGGGTAATGAATGGAAGAGCCTTTGGGAGACTGAAGCCTGCAGGAGTGAAGAAGAAGACTTTTCTGGGGACAACCCAAAATTTGGAATTTCCTTTTATTTTCACTTTCAATAATAATGTGCTGTATTTTGCATATCTGTCATTGAAAAGTGTCAGATGTATCATAATGTTGCCGTTCAATATAATAAATATGCTGCAATCCTTTACGCCTAATCCTTTTTTTTTCTTTTTAACTAAGTATATGTGAAAGTGTTGCAGAACTTCCACAGATTTGTCATCAAATTGCTTCAGATGTAACTGCTTGTTGCAATTTGTCTAAAATCAGCCTCGTTTAGGAGGTGGTTCACATCACTTTTTAATTTAGTGAGAGATTGGCATGTTAATTCTGACAAAAACTACTTAAAGTGTTAGGCCCCTTTCACATGGGCGGACCGTATGTCTGTTTTTCATCCATCCGTTTTCGGATGAAAAACGGACATACATGTATTCCTATGGGATAGCGGATGTCAGCGAATGAACATCCGCTGACATCCGATGACATCAGTATCCGCTATGCTGCATTTCTGATGATGGGGGAAAACCCTACTTTTCCATCCATCTGCGGATCAGATCAGATGAAAACGGCCTCTAAGGCCGCCTTTGAAAACGTCGCTGACGAAACGCGTAATTCAGGGCTACGCACTTACGTCACTTCCGGTATGGAGTCAGGGACCACATGCTGGAACGCAGCTGGACCACATGCTGCGAGACGGCTCTTCCTGGTTACTGAACACACGCATGGTTAAGTGTCTTTTGTAGCTTTTATTCCCTATAGGAAGTACTTTTGTTTTTATGGTTATTTAAATAAAAGCACTTTAATCAACATACTACACTATGGAGTGTTATCTCTTCATATGAGGACTCATCCCTGGAGATTCCTTTCCTGGATATAGTGACAGAGGCTGTGATGCACAGATGATCGATCCGGATGTCCTGGGTTAGTGGAAACAGGAGCCATTGCTAAAGGGACTACAGGGAACCATCTATGGAGACTTCCTTTGATATTCCATATTGCCTGTCACCCCTGTAGGGGTATAGGGAGCTGGTCTATTTCTGAGCACAAAAGTCACCAGACTGTTTGGAACTTTCTGCAACATATTCTTTCTTTTTTGCTAAAACCAATTTTTTGGAGTATTGCAGACTTTTTCACTTTTTTGCATAAACTTTTTTTTTTTTTTTGGAACATATTGCACAATTTAACTTAGCACTGCAGATCACATGAGTTTACATGCTGGTGCCATGTATTATTTATTGATGGTTTAATTGATCACCCTGATTTGGACTTCTAACTGCTTTATTGTATTTTTAATTGCTGATTTTTTTCTACTGATTGATTAGTTTGAACTAGTTATATGTTTATAGGGGGTTATTTTTTTTATTTATATTTATATTATGTGTATATCATCACAGTGGTTCTGGCAGTAGTGGTGTTGCACATTAAGTTCACATACCCCCTAAATAGGGAGCGCCATTTACCCCATCCTTTATTTATTTATACAGACTAGCCCCCTCGTGGGTCTATTAGGGGAGGCTGCATACCTTCTTCTCTCTTTTTTAGCCCTAAGCGCAGAGTTTCTGTGTTTTTTGTTGGCCTCTACGGTCCATCTTCATCCAATCCCCCATAGAGGAGAGCAGCGCTCTGACAGGTCAGTCCCTGCACAGTGTGCATAGACAGACCTGTCATCTGCCTGCCCAGCAGGGATCAACAGGGGAACCCCGAATCACAATTTTTAAAAAAATGACGTTGGGGGTCCCCCTAAATTCCATACCAGGCCCTTCAGGTCTGGTATGGATATTAAGGGGAACCTCAGCCAAAATTAAAAAAAAAAAAAACATACGCCCCTTTACAGGCATACTATAGACACCCCCCAGGTACAAAATTTAAAGGGATATTACACTTTTATTGTTTCACTTTAAGCATTATTAAAATCACTGCTCCCGAAAAGTCAATTTTTAAAACTTTTTTTTGCATTGATCCTTGTCCCCTGGGGCAGGACCCAGGTCCCCAAACACTTTTTATGACAATACCATGCATATAAGCCTTTAAAATTAGCACTTTTGATTTCTCCCATAGACTTTTAAAGGGTGTCCTGCGGCTTTCGAATTTGCCGCGAACACCCCAAATTGTTCGCTGTTTAGCGAACTGGCAAACAGCCGATGTTCGAGTCGAACATGAGTTCGACACGAACTCGAAGCTCATCACTACTTCTGAATCTGATTCTTCTACCACTGTTTCTATTTCCTCACAGGCCCATTCACGATTATTCAATTCTCAATCATCTCGAGCACGTCAAAGTAAAAGAACACATAATCAAGGTGGTGGGTATTCACCTTTTAAAAATGAAAAAAGAGCATGTTCTAATGTGTCACCTTGAAGGTACAGTTGCAGTACCAGCCAATACCAAACACCCCACAGATATCAACGATTTTTTAGACCCAACACTGGCTCTAGCCAGTCTAGGTTGGACTTGATGGACTTATGTCTTTTTTCAACCTCACCTACTATGTAACTATGTAACTATATGTAAAGTCCAAAGCAATAGAAACACATTTGTAGTGAGAGCTCCACAAACACCAAATCCTCAGAGCTCAATATAATTAATCTCACAGATTTTCATTTGAGTGATACACAGATATCTGTCCTACGAATTGGTCTAGGGTTCTGCCCCTCTCATGTGATTGATGTAATTGAAACAATTAAAGATCTATATCTTTTTGCCCACAATTTAACATATAAATACATGTTCGATTCAGAATGTAAAGTCAAAAAAACTGAAAGAGAAATATCTGATAAGTAAAGGGCTTTACTATAAAACACTTGAGTTTCGGGGCTTGTGTACTCCGGCCCATATTAAAGGTTTGATTGATAAAGACACCTTGGAATACCTTGTCAATCCTTTTCCCCTTACCCCTACGTTCTATGCCTTGCCCAAGGTTCATAAAAACCTAAAATGTCTGCCAGGAAGACCTATTATTTCTGGTATAGGATTTCTATCTGAATGTGCAAGTAGATATGTAGATTCATTTCTCCTTCCACATGCAACTAGTCTGCAGTCCTTTATTAAGGATACACCGGATCTACTTATACATGTTGAGGGTACTCATGTCCCTCCGGGAACATTGCTCGTTACTGTTGATATTAAATCCTTGTATTCAAGTATCCCACATGAGCAGGGCGTCTGAATGGCTGGGTCCTTCCTCATGGATGAAGATAGATACTCCTGGCCTTTCAATCGCTTCATCCTAGAGCTACTGTCCTTTATCTTAACCAAAAACTATTTTGTTTTTATGGACCAGCTGTATTTACAGGTGCAGGGTGTAGCCATGGGCACATGCTGCGCTCCATTCTATGCTAACCTCTATTTGGGAGGATGGGAGGATGGGAGAGAGAAGTTTTCTCTAGTGATCAATATGTGCCCTGGCTCCCCGGCATCATGTGTTGGTTCAGATTTATTGATGACCTGCTGGTGATCTGGACCGGCACAGAGAGGGACCTGCATAGGTTTATGGATCAATTGAATATTAATAGCTACAATCTAAAATTTACATATTTGGTGAATGTGTCAGAAGCATCTTTTCTTGATCTTAATATTTCAATTGACTCAGAAGGCTATATACAATCTGATCTTTATCGTAAACCCAGTGCCGGTAACACCCACCTACTTCACGCCAGTAGCTCACACCTGAACTCGTTGATACAAAACATTCCTTATGCTCAGTATCTCCATCTTCAGAGAAATTGTACTTCGGACATAGATTTTAAAAAACAGGCAGATCTTCTACGTGAAAGGTTACTTGCACGAGGGTATTCTCGTAGATTTTTAAGACACTCTTTCAATAAGGCATGGACCAAAACAAGAGGGGCCATACTATACAACACCCCATCCAAGCATGAATATCAAACCGTAGGCCTGGTTACAAGGTTTTCCATTCCTGAACCACATTTGCGAACATTTATTGCTAAGAACTGGCATTTCCTCACTGAGGACCATACCATCTCCAAATATGTCAGACCAGTTCCTGAACTTATTTTTAAACGAGCAACCACATTGAGAGAACAACTAACCTCCAGCACTATGTACCACATAGAGACAGTAACTCTCTACCATGAGGGACATATCAGTGTGGCAACTGTCCACGCTGTCCATGGGTCAGAGAAGGCCAAGGTATAAGGTTACCAAATGACCAATGGCATAGATCAAAAACATTTTCTGATTGCTCAATCAAAGGAGCTATATATATCATGTATTGTAGATGCGGTGTATTCTACATCGCCAAAACAAAATGTGAGTTGAGACAAAGAATTGGAGACCATACATACTATTCAGATGGGGGAAAAATAGTTACGCCTGTTACCAGATATATAGGGCTCTACCATAAGTACCATACTGAAATGGTTTCTTTCTTTGTCCTTGAGGTAATCCCAATGAACCCTGGGGGGGGCAATTGGGACAAAATCATACTTCAACGTGAGATGCTCTGGATAGAGCGTCTCAACGCAATGACCCTGCCTGGCCTCAATGTCAAACTTTTCTCTTTCCCTCCCCTTTTTTTTTTCTCTGTGTGCTCTCTTTTCTCCCATTTTCTTTTTCTTTTCCTTTGCTGTATTTTTCCCTATTCCTGTTCTTCTTTCCATGTTGTTTGGTTGGTTAGGGATTCCTGGTGATGTTCTGTGCTTGACAGTTTTATATTAATATAAATATGTTTATTAAAAGCTGTTCTAAAATGTAATGGTCAAATGCTATTTCATTGTAACACATATGATAGGCCTCTGTTGATACCATCATTCCCTCTCTGGGTCCCATTGACGTGTTGAGAGTGTCAAATTAATGTGTCCCACTAGAGGGCCCTCTATGTTCTTTTTTTGTCCAGGTCATGGGCATGCCCTTTTCCAACATGGCGGCCCTTGACTCATTGCCTGGAGGCACAGCCGTTGTAGGGTGGCCTGGCACTACAACTCTCCCGGTGGGTATGCGGCCCTGTAGGGGGAACCGAGCAGTCCTTTGTGTCCTGATCATGCCCCGTTGTCTTGATAGCAAAGCACTGACTGATGTGATGTGTATTTGCCATTTTTTGGACAACGTGTATGCACCAATTTGGCGCATGCGCACTGCGGGTCCAGGTCCAGTGACGTCAGACGCAATAAGCGTCATCAGACAGGAGACCTTTCTGTGCACACAAACATATAAATAGAGATGGTGATAGTACTATCACCTCTGTGCCTCTTGGGGATGTGCCGATGCACAGGCTATCTGGTAGGTTCCCTTTTAAATACCCATGAGTGATCTGTACTCTTATTATACTCCAAAGCTCTAGCTTGGTGTTTGCTATCTACTATGCATATATGCTCTGCTTTACCTTCACGGTGTCTTGTCCATCTCCTTTTTTTAGGTGGATCTCTCTCTCTCTCTCTCTCTCTCTCTCTCTTTCTCTCTCTCTCTCTATATATATATATATATAATGTTCAGCCTTGATCCTTTTACTTCGTACATGTGTTAACAACCACCACTAACTGTGAAGGTGAGAGAGCCACATGCAACAAACCTTGTCAATAGCAATACATGCGTCACATTACCTGTGTATATATATACAGATATATATATGCACCTTGTGGCCACATGCACTGATATTTTTACATCGTTATCTTTCCTATAGATGCTGAGTTTGGGGTGCTCTGAACATTATCCCCAGCATAGTAGCATTATCTGCACTTCGAAGCTAGCCACATATGCTGACACTGCATAATTTCAGGTATATTATATGTATGTATGTGCATGCATGGCTATGCACGTGTATGCGTGTATATTTATAATTTGTTTGTGCATTTGCCATATATAACACCCATGAAGCTAATATATTTGCCCTTATCCTATAGATATACTTCTCTCTATAGGGACCATTTTGTCACCCATTGAGCCTGTATAACTGAATGCACCCCCTTGGGTATGTAACTCTATCAATGTTTTATACCTATATAAAGAAACTCTATTCTATTTTACCTTATACTCACCACTCTGGATGGATGGTTTTTGAATATATCTGATTACAATCCTTTTTCTTAAATAGACAATTATCATTTGTATCGTGTGCCTCTCAGCGGTCTCCCGTGCCCTCTGGGGTGGGTCATCTTTCCTTGGGCCCCTGGCAATCCGACGCCTCTTGGTAAGACAATTGAACATTGGGGGGATTCATAACAGATGCTTTATTTACAAAAAATGCTATTATATGTATACATAAAGTACTCATATCTGTTCACTGTATTTTGTGACTATTATGTATTTTCTCTACTTTCATAGTTATGTGATAATCATCTTTTCATCACCATCCAACTGTAGAAAGCTCCTGTAGAAGCGGCTAATGTAAACCTGCGAAACATGTAGAGCAACCAATATACAGATGGTATCTATGTTCTAGTTGTCACGATCTGGTGCAACTTTAGAATTTTGCCTTGATTATCACTATTTGTTTTAATCTGTAAATCTGTTATTATATGTATTTTTGTAATAAATTTCTTTAAATATTTTACTTCTGACTGTTTAGCATCAGTTGATTTACAGTACCATTAAAGTCCAACATAGCCTCTTCCTTTCTATCTATACATAGATTTTGGATAAAAATGTTCTTCAAAAAATAGTCAGGCGCTTGTCAAGCAATTCAGCCAATAAATCTGGGCTGACGTTAGGGATGTAGTTTTGATATGCTGTAAGTTACATGTTATCTCCGAAGCTTAACCTTGCTACAAAAAGACCAATCATTTCTAGGCACAGGGGGCACAGAAGCAAGTGTGATTGTTAATTAGTCCAATCAAACAATCTGCTGTTAAGAAGATAGGTTAATTCCGCATGAAACAGCCTCAGTCCAATAGAGCTTCCATTAGACTGCATTAAAAAAAATGAAAATGAAAGAAATTAAAACGAATTACCTTCTTGTAAAAAGTTTTTAGAAAGTAAAAATGTAGGTCAAGTGTTCTAAGCTATTAATTCATTAGTAAAAGTTTAAATATCTTACAGTGCTATAATTCAATGGAAATTTTATAATTTTTATTTACTTTTTTAACAAGTTAAAGAAATCCACTCAATTTAAATTACTTTCATAAATTGTGACATTAAAAAAAAATTATATATATATATATATATATATTAATGAGGAAAAAAATGAACTTAAATGATTTTAGCAAATGAATGCAATATAACAAAGAGTGAAAAATTTAAGGGGGTCTGAATACTTTCCATCCCCACTGTACATACACACACACACATATATATATATATATATATATATATATATATATATATATATATATATATATATATCTATATCTTCAGGATATATATCTTCAGGATTTATATATATATATGTGTGTGTGTGTATGTACAGTGGGGATGGAAAGTATTCAGACCCCCTTAAATTTTTCACTCTTTGTTATATTGCATTCATTTGCTAAAATCATTTAAGTTCATTTTTTTCCTCATTAATGTACACACAGCACCCCATATTGACAGAAAAACACAGAATTGTTGACATTTTTGCAGATTTATTAAAAAAGAAAAACTGAAATATCACATGGTCCTAAGTATTCAGACCCTTTCCTCTGACACTCATATATTTAACTCAGGTGCTGTCCATTTCTTCTGATCCGCCCCGCCCTGCCTCGCCCCGGGGGCGGGGGTTCTAGCCATGCGGCCGGTGGAGGGAGACAGTATCCTCCTACTAGGACACCTGAGGTGGGGGGGGTGCACCGCTGGGGGAATCTGATGTAAGGGGGCTCCACTGGGGACACTTGATGTGAGGGGGGCTCCACTGGGGACACTTGATGTGAGGGGGGCTCCACTTGGGACACCTGATGTGAGGGGGACTCCTGATGTGAGGGGGGCTCCACTGGGGACACCTGATGTGAGGGGGGCTCCGCTGGGGACTCCTGATGTGAGGGGGGGTTCACTGGGGACTCCTGATGTGAGGGGGGCTCCGCTGGGGACTCCTGATGTGAGGGGTGCTCCACTGGGGACTCCTGATGTGAGGGGGGCTCTGCTGGGTACTCCTGATGTTAGGGGGGACTCCACTGGGGACTCCTGATGTGAGGGGGGGCTCTGCTGGGGACTCCTGATGTGAGGGGGGCTCTGCTGGGGACTCCTGATGTGAGGGGGGCTCCAATGGGGACTCCTGGTGTGAGGGGGGGCTCAGCTGGGGACTCCTGATGTGAGGGGGCTCTGCTGGGGACTCCTGATGTGAGGGGGGGCTCCGCTGGGGACTCCTGATGTGAAGGGGCTCCACTGGGGACTCCTGGTGTGAGGGGGGCTCCACTGGGGACTCCTGGTGTGAGGGAGGCTCCGCTGGGGACTCCTGGTGTGAGGGGGGGCTCCGCTGGGGACTCCTGGTGTGAGGGGGGCTCCCCTGGGGACTCCTGATGTGAGGGGGGGCTCCGTTGGGGACTCCTGGTGTGAGGGGGGGCTCCACTGGGGACTCCTGGTGTGAGGGGGGCTCCCCTGGGGACATCTGATGTAAGGGGGGGCTCCGCTGGGGACATCAGATGTAAGGGGGGCTCCGCTGGGGGCACCTGATACAAGGACGGACTCCGCTGGGGGCACCTGATGCAAGGATGGACTCCGCTGGGGGCACCTGATGCAAGGACGGACTCTGCTGGGACATCTGACGCAAGGACGGATGGCTGGTGGCAGGCGATGTGGCGGGTGACACGCTCAGGGATCCCACTGATTCAGCATTATGGTGAGTTGAATTATTTCATTTTATATTACAATGTAATAATAGAAATAATGCACTTCAATCATCCTGACACCATAACAACCATGGTGCCGGGATGATTAAAGTGCTAACACCAGGTGTTTGGAGTATCTTTATCTGCTGATTGTTAAACTTTCTAGAATACACATATTTCCATTGTTGTGTTGGATCTGGGGCTGCTGTCCCTCCATCCCTCTCCCCCCCCTTTCCCTCTCCATCCCTCATTCATCTCAGACTCTAAACACACCCCCTTTGAGCCACGCCCATTTAAGACACGCCCACTATTTTGCATAAAACACGGCCATTTCTCGCCGCGGCGCGCTTCGCACCGCATTTTTGCTTTTCCCCTTTGTCACGCCCACAAATGAAGCGTTCCCTTCACTGGAATTAAGGGGCCAAACCAAACACCTGAAAAACAACCCCACACCATAATCCCCCCTCCACCAAATAATTTGGACCAGTGCACAAAGACATGGATGAGCGAGTTTGGGGTGGGGGAACTTGACTGGCCTACACAGAGTCCTGACCCGATAGAACACCTTTGGGATGAATTATAGCGGAGACTGCAAGCTAGGCCTTCTTGTCCAACATCAGTGCCTGACCTCACAAATGCACTTCTGGAAGAATGGTCAAACATTCCCATAGACACACTCCAAATTTTGTGGACAGCCTTCCCAGAAGAGTTGAAGCTGTTATAGCTGCAAAGGGTGGGCCAACTCAATATTGAACCCTACGGACTAAGACTGGGGTGCCTTTAAGTTCATGTGCATTTAAAGGCAGGTGTACCAATAATTTTGGTAATATAGTGTACAGTACTGTGCAAAGTTTTAGGCAGGTGTGAAAAAATGCTGCAAACTAAGAATGCTTTCAGAAATAGAAGTATTATTAATTTATTTTATCAATTAGCAAAATGGTAAGTAAATGAACAGAAGAGAAATCCAAATCACATCAATATTTGACCACACTTTGCCTTCAAAACAGCATCAATTCTTCTAGGTACACTTGCATACAGTTTTTTTTAAGGAACTTTGCAGGTAGGTTGTTCTAAACATCTTGGAGAACTAACCACAGATCTTTTGTGGATTTCGGCTGCCTCAGATCCTTCTGTCTTTTCGTGTAATCCCAGACAGACTCCAAGATGTTGAGATCGGGGCTCTGTGAGGGCCAAACCATCACTTCCAGGACTCCTTATTCTTCTTTATGCTGCAGATAGTTCTTAATGATATTGGCTGTTTGAGGTCATTGTCCTGCCACAGAATACATTTGGGACCAATCACACGCCTCTCTGATGGTATGACATGATGCATAAGTATCTGCCTGTATTTCTCAGCATTGATCCTGACCAAATATCCAACTCCATTTGCAGAAATGCAGCCCCAAACTTGCAAGGAACCTCCACCATGCTTCACTGTTGGCTGCAAACACTCATTACTGTACTGCTGTGCAAACCTTCCCCCAACAAACTGCCTCCTGCTACAGCCAAATATTTCAAATTTTAACTCATCAGTCCAGTGCATAGGACATGGAAACGAGGTAGGCGACCCAAACATATAATTATAAATGTGCGTGGGGTACACATGCTCTCTCTTCTTCTTTGCTGTGCTACTCATTGGTTGTCCTTTACTATCTCCCTTTACTCTAGTGCAAGTCCCATTTGGCTAACCTCTTATCCCAACAGGGGAATCTAACTGAGTGCGCCTTAAAGTGGATGTAAACCCATTTTTTTTTTAGGTTAAAGTGGTTGTTAAACCACTTTTGTTACATGCTGCCATCCTCTCTGCAGCATTATACTAATTGCCCCTGTGCCTGTGTTCTGTAAAAAATACTGCAGGATTGTACCTATATGAGCTCCATTCCCAATGCTTAGCTGATGTCTCTCCTGCCTTGTCTCTCCGACTCACAGCTGCAGTGGGCGGGGCCGAGCCCTCCCACTGACGTCAGCTGGGGAGGAGGGGGAGAGAGAGGAGGAGAGCAGAGATACAGAGCTCCGAGCTGCCGACAATCAACTGAGCGGTGGGAGCGGAGCTCATACAGGTACAATCCTGCAGGTTTTTTTTTTACAGAACACAGGCACAGGGACAATTAATATAATGCTGCAGAGAAGATGGCAGAATGTAATATGTGAAATGAGAGCAGCAGGAGTGGGGGGCACTGGTAGAGCAGAGACAAACAGGGGAGGGGGGAGGGGGAGAAGGACACAGAAGACAAATAGCAGGCTGCGGCTTACGGAATCACGCAAACAGACCACGATGTCAGGGGCTCAGCAGCCATGATTATCGTGGTCTGTTTGCAGAGGGGAGGGCATAGCCAGGCTGGATCAGCCAAGTATTTCAGTTGATACAAGGGTCCAAAACACAGCACAAGCACTGTATAACATGCTTTAAAGGAACAGGATCTTTAATTTCTTTGGGGGGTTAACAAAGGCTTTAAGGCTTGCACCTTGTACAGTATAGGATTTCATGTCATCTGTGCCCAGTCTTGCCACCAAGAGTTCATCCAGCTCTACGCAATCCTCTTATCTTTTTTCAGTAAGATAAAAACTGACACACAGAGAAATAGGAGTCAGCTCTTTCCCATTGCTGTGAGTGACAGGTGATTTACATATCTCATGCATGAGCCTGAGAGAGACATTCAGTGTACTTCAGATCCCCTCCTCCTTTCTTCTCCAGCTCTCCCAGGATTGGCTGCTCCACACCTCAGCATGATTGGTCATGCTGAAGTCATGTGGTGACTTTTCTGCCTTTTGACTGGATGTTAGTGATCATAGATCGTAGAAGTTCAGTGTAAGAAATACACAGGAGAAAATGCCTGTTGACAAGGAGAGTGTAGAGGTGGGCGGGGAGTCTACTGACATCATGACTCCACCCACTGAGCTCCGGACAACAGACCCGCCCACAGAATCTGCAGTTTTTCGGGTCTCATAACAGACAGAGGGGAGACATTTGACAGGTAAGGATACATGCAGGAGGCATGTATATCCCTATAGATAACCACTATGGCCATAGTTTGGAAAGAATGAGCGTGGGTTTACATCCACTTTAACCACTTCAGCCCCGGAAGAATTTATCCCCTTCCTGACCAGAGTACTTTTTGCGATTCGGCACTGCGTCGCTTTAACTGACAATTGCGCAGTCGTGCAACGTGGCTCCCAAACAAAATTGACGTCTTTTTTTCCCCACAAATAGAGCTTTCTTTTGGTGGTATTTGATCACCTCTGCAGTTTTTATTTTTTGCGCTATAAACAAAAAAATAGCGACAATTTAGAAAAAACGCATTATTTTTTACTTACTGGCTTACCACGAGCCGCCTCTTAAAGGGCAACGTACTGGTACGTTAATCTGCCTGTACATGCCCTTCTGCCGCAGAATATCTGCGTGAGGCAGTCGGGAAGTGGTTAAGGAACAGTGATAAAGAAGACCAAACTTGTAAAAATGTGAAAGCATATTAAAAATGAATTTAATGTAGATGTAAACCCTAGTAGAATTTTATATATTTGTAATCTATACATTCTCCACCATCCCTTTAGCATCATTTATTTCACCCTTGTTTAAAGAGAATTTATTGTATAATTTTTTTTTATTATTTCTTTATTTTTATTTTTTTATTGGGTTTAGAAAAAAATATTGTCTTTTTTTCTGATAAGTTGTAACTTATTACTTATCTGAGGCTTTATTATGCCTTTATTATCCATTTTAGTTTCCAGTCTCTGTTGACCAAGCTAAAAAATGTTATTTGCATCACTGCTCTTAGAACAGACTTATGTAATATAGGCTATTTACAGTTATGTTGTGGAGCAATAGTCGTTTATTATACCTTTACATGTTACTTTCTGGTACTGCATTTTAACTTATCTTTGTGATTTGTTAAACTTTATTAAACAAATTTGACAAGAAAAAAATCTTGTCACATACTGTATGTTGTAATTTTTACCAGTTTGTGGAGCTCTAAGCAGGGTAAGACCTTTCCCACAGTTGTGGTAAATATGGACAGTTTAGCAGCTTTTACTGCCTCTCAAACGCCCACTGCGGAGCAACCAGAGGGGATCATACAGATGCTGCTGCTGTGGCGCTTTGATTCGCCGCCACAGCAAAATTTTACTTGGCTTTTCAAGTTAGACAAGCGGCAGAAATGGGACTACACTACAAGGAAACTGAAAGCAAATCAATTGGCTCACAGTTGTAGTATGTTAGTTCCATGAAAATTGCTATTTAGAATTTTTTTTTTTTTAAGTATTCAGTATTCTCTACTCTACCTCCCTCTAAATGGCAATCCATTATAGATCACTTTTCAGAGATTGCCGCCATGTGAACTTAGCCTTAAACCTATTGTGTATAAACTTTCTGCTCTTAGTGTGACAATGAGCCAGGAGCTGCACTAAAAAGTTATCTGAATCCTACATAAATACCAGTTAGTGAATAAATATAAGTGTGCATCCCCACATTCAAATCATGATAATAGGAAATAACCACACTGTTATACAAAAAACACTACAACAAACATAAAATAAATGTGAAAATGTGCTAAGGGAAATAGCTAATAAATAATCTTCCACAGAATGCAGTCAATGAATGAGTGACCTCCTATCCCCTGACGAAGTTAATTGCCAATGAAACACGTTGGACGGAGCTTAATTGGTGACATCATCATGCCCGCTGACTGTCGAAGGCACGACTTTCTGTTTGTGTTCACAATCATCTTGTAAGTATCTGTGATATGGAATAAACTTTACTTGTGACCGTTTTATACTATGTTGGCTTCTGTTGTTCTGCGATGCTTTGTAGGGATTCTTTGATTATTATGCTGATATGCTGGTGATTTATGTTTGATGTGGACACAATGCCTGGACGCTGGGATCAGAGGCAGTGAGGAGCTCCTTGGTGAATCTATTTACCTACTTTATTGATCTTGTTATAACTTTGGAGATCATTGCATTCCGGTAAGAGGCTGGGGGGTACATGGTGAAGGGCACTAAAGGAGATCACTCATTCACTGGCTGCATTCTCTGGAAGGTTATTTATTGCTTATTTCACTTAGCACTTTGATGCTTGAAATTTTTCACATTTGTTTTGGTTTTTGTAGTAATATTTTTTAAACAATAGGAGTGTGGTTAAGTGATATTATCTTAATCCTTATTAATCATCTTCCTTTATGGGAGCTACTGTTCTATAGGACCTAGAGGAGGGATAGATCTACATGACTCAGAGGAGGGGCACACCCCCACCACCACCCAAGGCTATGCTGGAAGTCTATCATGCCTAGTAAATACAATACCATGAAAAATTATAAGATTATATATCAAAAAGGCTAAAAAAAAACCCACACGTTTATACTCTTGCAAACCATTATAAACAATAAATAGTAAGTGAACTAGAGGTGCAGAACAAAAAAATGTGTTTTGTTTTGTTTTAATTTGTTATTTACATAAATTTGTTTAGTTAACCACTTACCAACCGGCCCATAGCCGAATGACGGCTGCAGGGCAGTTGGATAACTCTGGTTGGACGTACTATGACGTCCTCCCAGAATTCCCCTCTCGCGCGCCCCCTGGGGCGCGCACCCGAACACATCCGTGACCGCCGGGTCCAGAGGACCCGGCGCATCACGGATCCCGGTAAATGGCCGCTGATCGCGGCCGTTTACCATTTGATTGCGCCGTCAAATGACGGCGCGATCACATGTAAACAGACCGGCGTCATCTGATGACGCCGGTTCCTCTCCTCCCCTCCTGTGTACCGATCGGTACACAGTGAGCGGGGAGGGGGATGGATGGATGTCTGCAGCGCTGTGGGCTGTATGTGTAGTGCCCACAGCGCTGCACAGAGACATCCATCCATCCATGCTCAGCCATCCCTACTACTATGCAATGCTGTGCAATACTCTGCAATACCCCCACAATACTCTGCAATGCTGTGCAATACTCTGCAATGCCCCCACAATACTCTGCAATGCTGTGCAATACTCTGCAATACCCCCACAATACTCTGCAATACCCCCACAATACTCTGCAATGCCCCCACAATACTCTGCAATGCTGTGCAATACTCTGCAATACCCCCACAATACACTGCAATGCTGTGCAATACTCTGCAATGCCCCCACAATACTCTGCAATGCCCCCACAATACTCTGAAATGCCCCCGCAATACTCTGAAATGCCCCCACAATACTCTGAAATGCCCCCGCCATACTCTGCAATGCCCCCGCCATACTCTGCCATGCCCCCACCATACTCTGCCATGCCCCCGCCATACTCTGCCATACCCTGCCATACTCTGCCATACCCTGCCATACTCTGCCATACCCTGCCATACTCCGCAATACCCCGCCATACTCCGCCATACCCCGCCATACCCCGCCCCACTCCGCAATACCCCGCCATACTCCGCAATACCCTGCCATACTCCGCAATACCCCGCCATACCCTGCCATGCTGAGCCATGCTCAGCTGTACTCTCCCTCTGTATGTGGCCAGGCTGTGGAAGTCTCACACATGTGGTATCGCCGTAATCAGGAGGAGCAGGAGAATCTATTTCGGGGTGTCATTTTTGGTATGTACATGTTATGTGGTAGAAATATTGTATAAATGGACAACTTTGTGTTAAAAAAAAAAAAAGCGTTTTAACCACTTCCCGCCCGCCGGCCATCATACAACATCCTTGACTTTGTGTGGGGATATCTGAATGATGGTTGCAGCTACAGGCATCATTCAGATATCAGCTTTTTCAGCCAGCGATTCCCTACACCATGAGAATGATCATAGCAGCTGTTCCACTGCTTGATCGTTCTTACGGGAGGCGAGAGGGGATGTCCCCCCCTCCCGCGCTTCTACCGACTCACCGCTACGATCGAAGCCAGGATCGTTTTTTTTTTTTTTATTTCAGGCTTCCCAGCCTAGAGGTGAGATGTGGGGTCTTATTGACCCCATATCTCACTGTAAAGAGGACCTGTCATGCCATATTCCTATTACAACGATGTTTATATTCCTTGTAATAGGAAAAAAGCATCAAACTAAAATAAATAAAGTAAAATGAACAATAAAAAAAAAAAAAAAAAAATTTAAAGCGCCCCTGTCCCTGTGTGCTTGCATGCAGAAGCGAACGCATATGTAAGTCCAGCCCACATATGAAAACGGTGTTCAAACCACACATGTGAGGTATCGCTGCGATCGGTAGAGAGAGAGCAATAATTTTGGCCCTACACCTCCTCTGTAACTCAAAACATGTAACCAGTAAAAAATTTTAAAGCGTCGCCTATGGGGATTTTTGAGTAGCAAAGTTTGGCGCCATTCCACAAGCGCGTGCAATTTTGAAAGGTGACATGTTGGGTATCTATTTACTCGGCATAACTTCATCTTTCACATTATGCAAAAACATTAGGCTAACTTTACTGTTTTGGTTTTTGTAAAGCACAAAACAGTTTTTTTTCCAAAAAAAACGCGTTAAAAAAATTGCTGCGCAAATACCGTGCGAGATAAAAAGTTGCAACGACCGCCATTGTATTCTCTAGGGTCTTTGCTAAAAAAACATATATAATGTTTTGGGGTTCTATGTAATTTTCTAGCTAATAAATGATGATTTTTACATGTAGGAGACAAATGTCAGAATTGGCCTGGGTGCTCCAGAACGCCTGAAGGTGCTCCCCTGCATGTTGGGCCTCTGTATGTGGCCACGCTGTGTAAAAGTCTCACACATGTGGTATCGCCATACTCGGGAGTAATAGCAGAATGTGTTTTGGGGTGTAATCTGTGGTATGCATATGCAGTGTGTGAGAAATAACCTGCTAATATGACAATTTTGTGGGAAAAAAAAAAAGTAAAAAAAAAAACCTTGATTTTGCAAAGAATTGTGGGAAAAAATTACAACTTCAAAAAACTCACCATGCATCTTTCTAAATACCTTGGAATGTCTTCTTTCCAAAAAGGGGTCATTTGGGGGGTATTTGTACTTTTCTGGCATGTTAGGGTCTCAAGAAATTAGATAGGCCGTCAGTACTTCAGGTGTGATCAATTTTCAGATATTCGCACCATAGCTTTTGGACTCTATAACTTTCACAAAGACCAAATAATATCCACCGATTTGGGTTAATTTTACCAAAGATATGTAGCGGTATAAATTTTGGCCAAAATATATGAAGAAAAATTACTAATTTGCAAAATATTATAACAGAAATGAAGAAAAATGTATTTTTTTACAGATTTTTCGGTCTTTTTTCTTTTACGGCGCAAAAAATAAAGAACCCAGCGGTGATTAAATACCACCAAAAGAAAGCTCCATTTGTGTGAAAAAAAGGACAAAAATTTCATATAGATACAGTGTTGCATGACTGAGTAATTGTCATTCAAAATGTGAGAGCACCAAAAGCTGAAAATTGGTCTGGTTAGGAAGGGGGTTTAAGTGCCCAGTTGTCAAGTGGTTAAATTTGATTGGTTTGTTTTCGGAATTCGTTTTGGTTTTTTTAATTATAATTGATTCAAATTTTTCAAATTCCATTCAAATTCGAATTTCATTCGCATTCCATTCAAAATCTAACTTATTCTATATATATTCTATATTCTAAATCTGAATTTTGGAAGATGGATATATTCTTATTTCTATTCCATCCTTTTCTATTGTTTTCCTATTCTTTTCTTTTCTATTCTATTCTTCTTGAATTTTGGAAAATGGTTATATTATATTTTTTCTATTCTTTTCTATTCTTTATTTTCTATTCTTTTATTTTCTATTATATTCTGTTCTTTTCTATTCTATTAAAATTCTAATTTATTCTATTCAAAATTTGAATTTTGATAGATGGTTATATTCTTTCTATGCTATTGTTTTTTTTTTTTTTCTATTCTGTTCTAGTCAATTATATTATTCTATTTTCTATTCTATTCCTTTACTTTCTATTCTATTTTATTCTATTGTTTTATGTCTTATTCTATTTTGTTCTGTTTTACTCTGTTGTATTCTATTCTTTTCCATTCTATTATATTCTTTTGCTAATGTATTCCTTAATTTTTTTTATTCTATTTTATTCTTTGAGGAATTTGCATTTAATTCAAAAACGATTAGAATTGCATTAAAATTTAAATTGAGAAAAGGTTTGAATTTCATCCGAAATTTTGATTCATTATTTCGGATTCGTTGAAATTTGTTACTATTGTAATTCATTGTAAATTTGTCATAATTTCAATTCGAAATAAAATGAACCCCACGTGTCTATAGTGATAAGGTCATCACAGAGGACAAGGGAGCCCTCTTTACATCTGGCAGAAAAAAGATTTAGTCTCCATATATGAAAAGGCTTCTTCACAGTAATGCCCCCTACACACGATCAGAAATTCTGCCAGCAAAAGTTGGATGTGAGCTTTTGGTCAGAAATTCTGCCCGTGTGTATGCTCCATCGGACTTTTGCTGGCAGAATTCCAGCCAGCAAAAGATTGAGAGCAGGTTCTCTATTTTTCGGTCTGAAAAAGTTCCTATCCAAAAATTTGTTCGTCTGTATGCAATTCGGACGTGCAAAAAAATCACGCATGCTCAGAAGCATTGAACTTCATTTTCTCGGCTCGTCGTAGTGTTTGTAGTGTACGTTCAGAGATCTTTGGTGTGACCGTGTGTATGCAAGGCATGCTTGAGTGGAATTCCGTTGGAAAAACCATCCGAGTTTTTTCTGTTTTTTCCACCGGCTCTAAGACTGAGAACCAAGCCTAAACCAAACGCTGGTCACTCAGTTCTCAGAGCTCTGTGAGCAGAAAGCTGCTGACTGCTCGTCACCGCTGTCTGCTCTGTCCCCACCCCATGCTCACTGGAGTGCTGGGCTGTGGCTCAGGCTTATAGGGGCTTGCTGAGGCTGAGCCAGGTGCCAGTGCAGGGTTCTGGGTGGATCAAGACCATTTGGTCGCAATATTTCCCCAGCCTGGACCAGCTCTGTGACGTCAGCTGACAGCAGACTTCAGCTGTGAAAATGTGGAATATACTCCCTCCAGAGGTGGTTCTGGCCAGCTCAATAAAAAGCCTGGATTCTTTCCTACTTGAACATAATATAACTGGGAACTAACATTTATAGGTAAGTTCATCCAGGGAATATCCAATTGCCTGCTGGGGGATCAGGAAGGAACTTTTTTCCCCTGATGGAGCAAATTGGATCATGCTTTATTGGGTGTTTTTTTGCCTTCCTCTGGATCAACTGTGGGTATTGGATTGTATATATGGAGGTTTTATATGTGTGTGTGTGTGTGTGTGTGTGTGTGTTTTTTTTTTATATAGTTTGGACTGGATGGACTTGTGTCTTTTTTTCAACCAGATTAACTATGTAATAGTAATATTGATCAAAAATCTAGTTTTCGTTTAAACTGGAAATTTGTATTCATCCATTCTCAACTGACTGGGTAGTGAAACAAAATTGTCATTAGACTTTTTTTTGTGCCGCTGCCTGGAATATTGCGTTCTTAAGCACTTGCTTCCTTTGCTTACATAGTGCTATGATCCAAGCTGTGACAGGTACTCTTTACCGGTACAAGCAGTAGTCAACATAGGTAATCACATGTCAGTGAGCATGTAAGCATGAAATCCAGGAATCAGACTTCATTATGTGCAAGCTGTTAGCACCAGGAGTGACATTGCCCTTTCATTTGTGATTTCCTAAATCAGCTGATATTCTTCCTGTAATACTTCACGTCTCCTTTTGTTCAGCAGAATGCTTTGCAGCAAGCTTTTCAGGGCTTATTGGCCATCAATAAGAATCGGTTTATTAAATTATGAGCCCTTGACCGGATCCCACTCTGAGCATTTTTCATGGAGATGGCTGGGATGTCATCGCAAAGTTGGCACAGTACAGTGACAAATTACCTGCCGCAGATGTGCAAAAATATAACGACGTAGCTTAACCCGCTTGTTGTGTGCGACAGATAGAGGCATAACAAATGTTTGCCAGCTTTCCAAGGAGAGAAATCCCGCAGCTTTATCTCAGTATAGTGAGTTCAAGATCGCATAATGCCCAGGTAGGCTGGGTACAATCAACCAGGTTGCAAGCTTGTAAACATGAAAATTAAAGTGGACCTGTCAGTAACTTTACAAGTCTACATGACTACATTTATGACATTTCAAAATGTACTGAAACAATATAATCTTTTAGAAAAATATTACCTTTAAGATCCAAAAAAAACCCCAGAAAAATCAGCACTCAGGGGCATTACTTACAGTAAGTAGGATGTGCCCTTTGTGCTGATTCCTCTTCTTTTAAATGAAATCCTCCTTTGTCCATGACCCTCCACCCCCACCACAATAATCTTAATAATAGATTAAAAGAGAAGTATGGGATTTTTTTTTTTTTAAGGGGAAGTCCACCCTAACACTAAAATCGCTACATTTACAGGCATCCATAATCTAAGACTAACCTATCTAGCCCTGTAAAGAAGAAACCAGTATACTTGCTTCTGTACATTTTCTGAAGCCACTCCGGCCCGGTCCCACACTGAGCTGTCAGCGGCGGCTTCTCTGTGGAGGTGGGTGCTGAAGAGGCAGCCAACAACGGAAGCCCCCTAGTAACTCTATGGGTGACAAAAAACACCGTCACTTCCAGCGCTAATAGGTCTTCCAAGGTGTGGAGTAACAGATATCAAATAAAATGGTGGTGTGAAAGGTATATAATGGTATCCAAAACTGGGTGGATGCTGCCTTCCTCAGATGGGGTAATCTGAAAGGAACTACAAGAAAAACAGAAGTGGAAGGCGCGCACACCTAGTGCATTACCAAAAATAATTTAAATATAAATTTTTTATATAAAAGTGAGTACTCATAAAATGCAACTGACAAAAGGCCATAAAAACAATGCATGGACATGCACAGAACACGGCTATCTCTGAGGAAGGGGGTGCGCCCCTGAAACACGTTAGCTGTACCCCATGTTCTGTGCATGTCCATGCATTGTTTTTATGGCCTTTTGTCAGTTGCATTTTGTGAGTACCCACTTTTATATAAAACATTTTTATTATTATTATTTTTTTTTTTTAAAGTTGTTTTTATTGTAATTTCAAGGTAAATACAAAACAAAACAGAGCCTATTGGGCATACCCAGGCTCGGTCAACAACTACATACTAAGAAAGAAAAAAAAAAAAACATACATATAAAGCCATATATATATATATATATATATATATATATATATATATATATATATATATATATATACATATATATATACATATTCCCTACTAAACCACTGTACGCTCAACCACCTGTGCAGAATATTCAAAGCACTCCTCTAATTCCATGTGTACTCTGCAATACCCACTTTAGTCATTCATGGAATGAGATGTGCAGTACAATAACATATTCAAATTCCCCCCCTTTCCCCTAAACTATCGACTGAACAGCCCAGGGACTTTTATGAGATCAGGGATGCCATTTGATTCGATTCCGGTACTTAATAGAGTGGACTAATCATCAATCGAATCTGCATTAGTGGACAGGGATTCGGTCCAAATATCCCATATTTTGTGGAATTTTTTGCCACAGCCACGTGACAGGTAAGTAGCTTTGTACAATGGTAGAGCCGCATTCACTAACTTCTTCCAGAAATTTATTGAAGGTGCAGATGAGGCCTTCCATCTGAGTACTATAGATTTACGGGCATAGTAAAGTAATAATCCTAGCAGGGTTCTGATTGCCCGACGTGCGGCCAGTGATTCAACGAGTCCCAGAAGACATACCTCCACAGACAGTGGCACAGAAACGGTGGTGACAGTCAAAATAAATTTGGTTACCTCAACCCAAAAAATTGCAATCTGAGGACAGTTCCAAAAAATATGAATGAAATCTGCTGAGGTTGAATTACACCTCCAGCAAGAGGCAGAAATAGATGGATAGATTCTGGGTAAACGCTCAGGCGTGTAATATACCTTATGTACTATTTTAAATTGCACCAATTTATCTCTAGCTGATACTAGTTGTGAAAAAAGGGTATTCCCACATTTCTTCCCAATCTTCTATGTCCAATGTAGGGAAGTCTACTTTACACTTTGCCTTAAGGTTTTCTAGTCCCGTGTGGACGTTAGGGAGTAGTACCTTATATATGGAAGATAAGGGTTTAGATAAAGCTTCATCTCTGAGCAGAGTCTCCAGATTCGAGGTGTACATTTTTATTATTAAATTATCGTTGGTAATGCACTAGGTGTGCGCGCCTTCCATTTCTGTTTTTCTTGGTCCTCTATGGGTGACGTCACTTCTCATTCATTTCTGTTTCAATCATTTTTATTCCAGTTTAACAAGTAGCCAATGTGCAATAGTTGCACCTACGCAGGGGCTAGCATTGACAGTTATCACACAAGTTAGCCAAAAAAATTGCCAAAAGAGGCAATGTAAACATAAAGGAGAAAATGAGAACTAACACAGCAGTAGAGGATAGGCCTCTATCATCAGGCCGCCAGGGGCCAGGGGTCCTGGGAAGTTTCCTCAAACCAGTGGGGCATCCCCTGGTCCCACCAATATCCATACAGTAGTGCCATATACAGGTCTGAGAAGAGAGGCAAACTGGAACTCAAGAAAAAGTGAAGCACAAAGGTGGCACCAAAGAAAGAGGGAGTGCACACCTTACAGGAAAGGAGCCAAGGAAGGCTAAGGGAAGCAAGAAAGAAGGAGGACCAGAGTGTCAGAGATCGAGAGAAGGGGGAACGGTAAGGACTCTGGAGCATCGGACTGTCTGTCATAGGCTACTTCCCATTCATTTCACAGTTGTTGTCGGCTGTCTCCTCTGCAGAGCTTCCGCCCCTGGAGACCTGAGTGGCTTCAAAAAAGGTGTTTATAGTGATTTCTTCTTTACAGGGCTGGATAGATTAGTCTTATTTAGTGGATGCCTGTAGATGTAGCGATTTTAGTGTTAGGGTGGAATTCCTCTTACCAAGGTGGATGCAGCATTGGTTCGATGCTGCATCTGTCCACCACCGGCTCTAAGACTGAGAACCAAGCCTAAACCAAACGCTGGTCACTCAGTTCTCAGAGCTCTGTGAGCAGAAAGCTGCTGACTGCTCGTCACCGCTGTCTGCTCTGTCCCCACCCCATGCTCACTGGAGTGCTGGGCTGTGGCTCAGGCTTATAGGGGCTTGCTGAGGCTGAGCCAGGTGCCAGTGCAGGGTTCTGGGTGGATCAAGACCATTTGGTCGCAATATTTCCCCAGCCTGGACCAGCTCTGTGACGTCAGCTGACAGCAGACTTCAGCTTCTGCTGTCTGCTGAAAACAAGTCATTGGAGTGCAGAACAAACTACACTCCTGTGATCTACAGGAGAAGTACAGCCAAAATGAGCTTTGGCTGTACTTCATCTTTAAGAGAACTTATCAAGAGAACCTGACTATGCCCACCCTTTCCACCCGGTTCCTTTATTCATAGAAACCATACTACAGCTTCTATGAATGGGTGATCTATGAATGAAGGACGTGGACCTTTTAAACATTGGCATGTCTTCCATTCATAAATCGCTTCCCATTCGAAGAAGAAGGGAGGAGCAGGGACCAAACAGGGAAACACCAGGCCATGCCACCCAGGGTAGATAACCAAAAGAGTGCAGCCTGCTCCTGGCGCACATGTGCCAGCCCAAGACAGACAGAACACCAATAACCCCAACGGGGTGGACCCCAACAGTAACACATACAAAAAAATGTCCAGGTAAGTACATAAAAAAAAATACAGAATGAATACAGCAAGTGTGGGAAGCTCAACATTTAAATATTTGCTACTGATAGTAGGTAAAAGAAATAACAATAAATAGTTGATCAAAAGGAAAGCATACATTGTGTAAAACAAAGATAGGCCCAGAGCAAAGAAAAAAAGGTGATGAGCATGCATGACTAGGTGAAAAGCGAAAGCAATTTTGAAAGGGTTAAATTCTGGGAATGGGCAGGAAGGGGTGGAGAGCTGGAAAATCAGTTGACGGTTGACTGATGGAGAAGAAACGTATCCAACCACCCCCTGTTTTTGCAATGGTTTGTTGTTTGGAAGGCACAGTAGCCTGGCAGTTAGGGTCTTTCGAGGCGTTAAAAATATCAGTGCTAGAATATGCTGGGGACCCATCCTTAGTATGGCTTCCTTGAGCGCATTCTAATTAATGGTGGGTTAACAGGGTATTTGGGACATGTGGCTAGCTGCAGCTAGCTGTGATATTGTCCTCAAGTCGATGTGTTGCAACTGGGGACCTATTGTAAATAAATGGTTTTGCAGATGCAAAACAGGATCCTTAAAAGATCTGCAACCTTTAACATGTTTCTGTTTTAAAGGGATATTTTGATACTCTTGTTATATATGAAAGGCTGCCATGGCCATTTTCTGGTTCAATGTTTTTATTGGGTTTGAAGCACTTTACAAGAGTCAAAATACTAACACAATAACTATAGGTTTGTAGAGCTTAGCTATGTACACACAACACACCCAAAAAGGGGTGAAATAACAGTCCTGCCATGGCCATTTTCACTCAAAATTCAAAATTTTGTGTGGACTGAATATTAGTGGGTATATCTTGAGAGACGGTTGGGATGACCTAGCAGGTTATTGGTGAGTGGTTGGAGACATCTGTTCTACCTTAGTCATGACATATACCTTTTTATATCAGATTACACTGGCTTAACAAAGAAGCAATTATATCTAGTGAAAGCAAAAACCTTTATATATCTCATATAACTCTGCTTAGAAGACCAAATAAAACCAATGTATATAATATAATATGTAAAAGAACATCCCATTAAGCTATTCAAGCTATACAATGCCACATACTATATCGCAGATGCTATGACAACATGCAAAGCCATATATATTATAAATAAAACAATTTAAAGGAAAGTTTTAAAGCTTCATTGAGAACAGTGGCCTTAAGTTGATGTATTGATTTTGCAGCATGCGCTTATCAAAATATGTTGTACCTCCCCCGGGTTCTTCATTAACTCGACAAGAGCCATAAATGCAACACATGTAGTGTCTTACTTATGTTGGAGCCCAACATGTCTGCTAACTGGAGTTGTGATCTTGCCATTAATGAAATAATATACATGGTCCTGCATATGTTTTTTTTACCGTCTCTTAGTTTTGTTCACACAGAATTCGCAACAGCTGCAGGTCATAAGAAATACAATCCCAACTGTGTTACAATCTACCTTGTTCCCCAGTGTAGCTGGTACTGCATTAGGTAGTACTCATATTGTCTATCATTAATCCAAAAGCATTGAGGGCATTGTTTGCATTTAAATGTGCCCTTCAAACTACATCCTTCACCTTGACTGGTACCAGCATAATGACCTATGATTACCTTATCCTATATAGAAGTACACCCCCTGTAAACAATTTCTGGTTATAGTTTAACACGTTTCCCAATAATCTTGTCATTACTCATATACTCACATATACCAATATTTTTGGACAGCTTTGCAGACCTTCTGATATTGTTGGGAAAATCTTTTCACCATCTAATTTTCACCCTTTATTTAACATTAAACTGGTTCTATTTTTTCCGATGCCAGTTGATAAGCATGTTTAAGCTGTCATGGACCTCCTGAGAGAGGCGTTTCGACAGAGAATGCCATCAATCTGCTGCAGACAGGGGGAAGCTTTTCCTCAGTCTCTTCCTTGCTGGTGATCAGACTTTATATTGTAAGTTTGTAACAATACAAAAGATTAGATGCTACAACAGGGTTTGCTCTATATTAACTACTTACAGACCACCACACACCGATATACGTCCTATATCTGAAGAAGAATATAGTTGTTATGGCAGCAGCTAGCTGGCATAACCCCGGTATCCTCTTCTTCGGCCAGCGGCCTGCTTTAAGATAAAAGTGGTCTCTGCGGCAGATTTTCCACAAGATCACTTTTATTGGCCACGGGAGATGGCCTCCCGCCACGCTCCGGTGCCCTCCGATGCTTACCGGAGGTGTCGGCAGCGGCGGAGGCGATTGGATCCTTTCACATGCTGGGTTTGGAGATAAGTGAGGGGAAGATGGCCCCACCTGTCTCCATACCATTGCAGGGCGGAAGCGACGTCAAAACGTCACTTCTGCCCATTAGCTCTTAAAGGGCTCTTAAACATTATCTTTCACAATATAAAAAAAAATTGGGCTAACTTTACTGTTGTCTTATTTTTTAATTCAAAAAAGTGTATTTTTTCCAAAAAAAGTGTGCTTGTAAGACCGCTGTCCTCTCAAAAAGAGGCTCGGTCCTTAAGTGGTTAAACATTTGTGAACACAGGCGCCAGGAAGTAGATGCTGAAGCTGAGTAATGCCTGGATAAAAATTGTGCCATTTTTGTGTGGATAGATGAATGCATTGCCAGGGGTAGTATTGTGAACTCTGTGAGAATTAATAAATAACCAATGTATTTATAAAGGTTGTAAAGGATATGGCGGTCTATGGAGAAGGCTTATCTGGAAGTCTCCAGATATCCAACCTCCCATGCCCTCTTCCCTTCCATGGCCAATGACTATTGCTATTCATTCACAAAAAATGTGAAAACCAAAACACACACAATGAAGAACGGATAAACAATGTCATCCAAAGTAAATCCAACACTGTTAAGTTGTCCACTGATGCAGGTCTGTGTCAATCATGATGATCCACCTCCCAGCGATGTTGACCCACTAGCCAGGCAATCTACAGCTCAGTGATGTTCACCCATCACTGCTCCCATCTCAGATGACAGATCACTGGCAGCTTTTGTATGCCAATAAAAGGGGCGGGGATGCTGGGTGGCATGATTGACAAAAAATGGTCATGACCATATTTGGTCAATGATGTCACCCAGGAACACTCATCCAGTCTTTTTACAAGCACCAGCTGGTCTGGGAACTGTCATTTTAAGGCAGGAGTGCTACTTCTACAAAATGACAGAAATCCGGACGATATTTGTTTGTTTACAGACATCAGCCAGGGGTTCAAGCATTCAAACTGGACAAATATAAACTCATGTTCAACCTGAACATGAAGCTCATCCCTATTACAGAGAGATAAACAGCACAGTGACTAAGTAGTTAGCACTTCCACCTGGTAGCTGTAGAGTCATTGGTTTGAATCCCAACCATGGCACTACCTGCTAGTAATTTGCATGTTCTCCCTGTGCCTGCGTGGGTATCCTCCGGGTTCTTCGGTTTCCTCCCACACTTAAAAAATATGCTGGTAAGGGAACTGTCTCCTGTCTAAATTGGCCCTAGTATGTATGAATGGGAGTTAGGGACCATATATTGATTAAGCTCCTTGAGGGCAGGGACTGATGTGAATGTACAATATATATATATAAATTGCTGGCACTGTTTAAATAATAAATACATTTTTATTAAAGGGTTGATCTTCCCAAGACTGACATTATAGCTATGGGTGTTTACTGATAGGTGGCTAGGTCTTTCCAAAGATTTTCCACTCAAAGAGTTGTATTCCCCCTGCTGCTGCTTATAGTCATCATTGTTTGGGATTGGACGAGTGCATTTAGGTGCAGAGACCTTGAACTGATCATGTGGCCATAATTGACAGATCCTCCCACTTAGTGTGCCGGAACTGAATGGGATGCATGAGCCAGGTTCAACAGAACAACAGCATGGGTATTAGTTCATTTTTGGGTTTCTTCTGCCCATTTATCTGCCAGATTAGGCTGGCTGCTCCTTCCCACCTGGTATGGATATATTTAGGGGTTGGAGTCAATCAGAGGGGGGTGGATTGGGAAGTTGGACCAATGGCTTCAGCATCATATGAGGTAGACAGGTAAACCTTTGGTATAGGGAAGGCTGAGTCATCCTCAGTGGCATAGCAAGAAGAGCGAACAATTCTGCAAAGGGGCAATTGCAAGCACCTGACTGATGGTAAAGTATGAGTGATGGAGAAATTGCTCTTTAGCTTTCTGACAATTCTTTGGACTTTGTACATAATTCTTTATAAAAGAAAATTGTGATGAAAAGCAATATCCGACTGGAAATTCCATGATTGTACATGGTGCTGGGATGAAGGATAAGATAACTATTCAGTGTAGTATTAAGGTTAAGAGCTTTTTACCTTAATAAAATGCCTTTGTACATTTACTAACACCCCACCTCAAAACATGTTATCCCTTAGCATTGCCACTGGCAGTGAGCCATTCCCCAAACTTCCTGGTTGCGGAGGGAAGGTGAAGGTAGGGGAGGTATTGGCTTCTTACAGTATGTCAGGAGCAAAGAGAAGGGGGCAGGAGTGTGGCTTGCTGGGTGCTGTGTGTTTGAATGGATGCACAAAACCCCCCTCCTTACTAGCTAGCAAGTTAAGGAGACACCCACAAACTGGAAAGACAGGGACATTCGTTCAGGAACATCGGACCATAAAAAGAGAGGAAATTCCTGGAAGAACATTACACATAAGTCTTAAAAGAGAAGTTTGGAACTTTTAGATATTTTTACTGCCTTGATGTATATAGCATTGATCCAATGCTGCATCTATCCTCTGTAGCTAAGACTGAGAACTGAGCTGAGCTGTCAGCTGCAAATGGGTCACATGAGTGCAGAACGAACTGTACTCCTGTGATCCCCAAGAGAAGTATATCCAAAAAAACTGTGGCTATACTTCTCCTTTAACTTTGATACCTTCAATTAAAAAAATAAAAGGGTTAATATCACTTTAAGAGTGGGTGCACCCTTGTGGAGTGTTCTACCAGTGAGGGCTGGAGTAGCAGGCATCTGTCTTTGAACCCGTTGAGGGAAATGTTGAAGATTCCAATCCTGGCCTTGGTCTATAGCAAGAGTGAGGGACATTACTTTGGATGTCATGGGCACCACTAAGCCTCTGTAAGTATACGGGGGAACCACATGGAACATCCAACAAACTGTGCAGGATGTTCTGAGGGAAGGTAGTACGCAGGTACTGGTCCCTACTTTATTTATTTATTTATTTATTTGAAAATTATTTTTATTGAGTGAACTGGTCCCTACTTAAATACCACAAGTGAAGAAATGAGTTAAGTGATTAAGTGGTTGTGCTACTGGCCTTGGGACACCCAAACCATGATGATATCAAAAGCAACTAAAGGAAGCATAGCCAAAAAAACTGTGGCTCTACTTCTCCTTTAAATTTGATATCTTCAATTTAAAAAGTATAGGGATAATATCACTTTTAGGGTGTGTGCTTCCTAGTGGAGTTTACTACCAGTGAGGGCTGGAGTGTCTGTCCTGGAACTCTTTGAGGGAAATGTTGAGGATTTCAATCCTGGCCTTGGTCTATAGCAAGAGTGAAGGACTTTACTTCGTATGTCATGGGCACCACTAAGTCTGTGTAAGTATACGGGGGAACCACATAAAAAAATCCAACAGACTGTGCAGGACATTCTGAGGAAAAATAGAACCCAGGAACTGGTCCCTACGTAAATACAAAGTGAAGAAGTAAGTTAAGTGAGAAAAGTGCTACTAGGCCTTAGGCCACCCAAACCATGATGATATCAAAAGCAACCGAGACGATGCCAAAATCAGGTCTTTCTATCCTGTTAAAAGTAGGTCAAATTCTATAATTTAGTCAACTAAAATGCATGCAATGTGTATATTTGACCTGGGGAAGGTTGTATTTTAGCTTATAAAAGCAGAGCTAGAATTTAAAACGGAGCTGAGTGTATCACATAAGGAATAAACAAATGAAAGCAGAGCACTATAGCATGACTGCAGTAATATGATAATTACATTTAATACACAGAATATTACTATCATTGATGATAATATGTAGGAGAATAATACATGAGCTCTGTGCCTTGCATGTGCGGTGATGTTTACTGTTTTTGTTTCTAGAGATACGAGGCTGCAGAATTTCAAATAGTTTCAGAAATATTAATGTGAGTCGGCAGCAGGAATGAGCTTTCGAACACCGTAGCACTTTCCATGTATACCGGCCGTGCTCTGTATTATGTATGCCCCAAATGAGAGCTCACACTCTATATCTAGAGCCATCTGGTGTGCAAGCTTAACTGTTGCCAGCTGAAATGCAGATTCATTCCAATGTCAGTGCTGTGTTGTCTGGGTAGCTGTACGGGTATGTCATGAGACTTGGCACACATCCTGCCATCCTCGTTTGCATAGACTGTGCAAATGTTTCTCTAAATCAGACATTGGTTTCATGTAAAGAAACATGCTATCTATCTATCTATCTATCTATCTATCTATCTATCTATCTATCTATCTATCTATCTGTCTATCTATCTATCCTCATATTAATCAATGGTTCCAAATTAATAACTACTGCAGTAAGGAACAGACACAAAAAAATACACTCATAAATGTTCTGTTTATTTGGCGCAACTGAAGTTTTTATACACATACTTACATAAGTATCACATTAATATTACAATAGTATTTTAAGGTCCCTTTCACACAGGGCAGACTCTGATTTGATCAGCAGGGGATACAGTATGTTCGCTAATCCCCTGCTGGTGAGAGAAGAGCGGGCGGATGACAGGTCTGTGTCCGCTCAGTTTCTATAGAGCGAACACAAAAAGAGCCCACTCTGCTCTATGGGTGGCAGGGAGTAAATGGTCTCTGGTCTCTGATTACATCCCACTACCCTCCGAAATGATCCATCTAGATGGAGGAGGATGAATCTCCTTCTGTTTATTTTTTTTTTTTGTGGACCAGGTCAGATTGGAGGTAGGTGGTTGTAAACTAAGTCTGTTTACATCTGCCAGTCCATAGGGGTGAATGGTTCATACAATTAGGTCTGCCTGAAAAACGAACAGGCGGACCTGATCTTCAGGTGAAAGCGGCCTTATGGTAACAAAGGGCGTAACATAGGCAGGCTAATTTGCCATGTGCCATGTGCACAAAAGTGTATTGTGCAAGCAAAGCACACAAATGGAATACAGTTTTATATAACATTTACAGCTTCCTTCCTTTTTTCCTTCCTCCCTCCATTTAGGAGAATTTGTGGTTGGTGGTCATATTTAGAAATGTATTTTCCTGTAAAAGATTTGTTGGACTAAACCAAATTTTTTTTTGTACATTTTAAAAGCCAAATTTTGAAGATGCACATGGTGTGTCAACATGTACTATCTGCCATCAGGGGATCTCAATGTACGTGTTTTGTGGGTGCAACCCCTTCTTCGTAACTCTAGTAGGTGAGAGGAAGGGGTTGCACTTCCAAAACACGTCCATTGATCCCCCATGATGGGAGATAGCACATGTTGACATCAGGCAGGGGATCAGGAGGGAAATACCCATTTGGACTCCCAATTTGTGTGCATCTTCAAAATGTGACTTTTACAGGGGTGACATCACCCCATCTGATGAAGGCAATATCAAGACATTTTTGACACTATAATGTCTGATATTGCCTTCAGTTTTTATACGTTGAACTTTGTAAGTTCCAGAGTTGTGTATGTTCTGTTTTAAAACATGTTATGTTTTAAAATGCCTGTTTTAAAAAAAAAAATTGAGAAAAAAAAAATA
Source organism: Aquarana catesbeiana (assembly GCF_042186555.1). Classification (NCBI taxonomy): domain Eukaryota; kingdom Metazoa; phylum Chordata; class Amphibia; order Anura; family Ranidae; genus Aquarana; species Aquarana catesbeiana. Next base: position 310,159,936 of record NC_133330.1, on the reverse strand, counting down.
TTTTTCTAAAAAATTTTAAAATGCACATGTGAATGTGCACAGAGTAAAAATTTTGATAATCAACAACGTGTGGCTTCTTCTTTCAATGCTCAATACCAATTTTTTAAGTCATTTTGTGTTTAGAGTGACAATGGGGCTTATTTACTAAAGGAAAATCCATTTGGCATTACAAGTGCACTAGGACAACCTAGAAGACAGCCAAAAAGAAACACAAGCAATAAAGAAAATGCAAGAATTTATCAGATATCATTTTTTTATTTGTAAAAAAAGATTTAGACATTGTCTGGCATTGCAATGGCCCCCCTAGCCGTAAAATACCGTAATTAACATATTTCTCCCGAACTTCACGGGCGAATTGGGGAGCCAAGCCAGGATGGCCCATCAGGGGATTAGCAGGAAGTCCTGCCTCAGGCCCAAATGAGGCTATATAATTGTGTGCATTTTTGTGTAAAAAGTTGTGCAATATGCAGCAGCATAAGATTATGTGGTTCAGTTTGTAGTCCGCCATGTGTATGGCTGTCAGAAACAGGCGGAACTGGCTGGCCATTATCCCAAAGGCATTCTCAACGACTCTTCTTGCTCTGGCCAGCCAGTAGTTAAAAACCCTCCTCTCCGGGGTGAGGGTCCTCTGGGGGAATGACCTCATCAGGTGCTCGCCCAGACCGAATGCTTCATCAGCAATAGAGACAAAGACTCCTCCGTCCGACATCCGGCCATTCTTCCCCACGTCCACATAGAGGAACTCATATTGTGCTGAGACCACCGCCATTAACACTATACTATTAAACCCCTTATAGGTAAAATAGTATGACACCGAATGGGGTGGTGGCACGATGTGGACGTGCTTCCCATCTATAGCCCCTCCACAGTTGGGAAAGTCCCAACGGTTGGCAAAATGGGAGGCCACAGTCTGCCATTCCTGTGGCATTGAAGGAAACTGTGGAGTCAAAACAGAGAAAAAAAATTTTAGTACTTTTGCACATAACATTGCAAGCAGATTAGACACACACATTCTTGGCCAACATCAGTATAACATTTATTTTAAGGAGTATTTAAAGACAAAAATATAAGGGCCACTTATCAGATGAATCCCCCCCTCTGATGGCCCATTGTAAACATTTTGGGGGGGTAGGGTTTGAGATGAGTTTGGGCCACCCAGAAAAAGACTCTGGCACTCTGCCTGAATTTAAGGACAACAATAACATTTGTACAGATTTTAGGGGGTGTTTGGGGTAAAGCACTACAATGGAGCTGACAAAATACATTGTTAAGTGACTAGGCTAAGTGTGTATGGGCCCAGGATAGCATGCTGGGGAGGTTAGTGAAGGGAAATATGCATGAAGAACAAAAAAGGAGCATTCTAAACGATTACAGCATGCATGAGAACAAAGGGGACATTCACAGCATATTACAATCATGGTAATTATGGAATGAGGAAAGAAATAGAAAACATTAGCAAACATTAAATACAATAGAATGTGATGTTAAAGGAGAAAACTTACCTTAATATAGACTTTCTGCAGGACCTGAATTATAACAGAACAGGTCTCTGGGATAATGATCCCCAGAGCCTGGGGGGAAATGCCTGTCAAGAACTTGAGGTCCTGTAGACTTCTCCCAGCCGCCAAGTACCGCAACGTGGCGACTAGCCTCTGCTCCGGAGTGATGGCTTGCCTCATGCAGGTATCCTGCCTGCTAATATATGGGGTCAGCAAAGCCAACAGACAGTGAAAAATGGGGTCCGTCATCCTGAGAAAGTTCCTGAAATCAGTCAAAGAATGAACCCCAACACCAAGCACCCGCCTAGCATGAGCTCTACAAAGAGTACGTACCCGCAACATGGCTTCAAAATGGTCGGCTGGTCACAACAAACTAAAAGAACGCACTGAAGAACAGCAAGGCCTGTGAAGAGCGAGCTGAAAATCAGAAACGAGCGGACAAGAACACACTGAAAAAACAGATACGAACTGTCTACATCAGGGCTCAAAATTTCAAGTCCTGAGCTACTAGCCAGGTCTCAAGGGTTACTCGCCACCAATTGCCCCACCCAACCCTTACCCTGCCCCGCCCCTAATCACGCCATCATAAATGATCTCATGAAATGACACTTAAATGTACTATGCAGAATTAAGTTACAAAAATAAATATTAACAACAACTTTATCAGTTCTCCTCAGCACAGCCTCACCAGTTCTCATCAATGCAGACTCACACTGTACCCATCATTGCAGCGTGACCTGTGCCCATCATTGCAGCATGACCTGTGCTCATCATTGCAGCCTCACCGTGCCCACCATTGCAGCCTCACCATGCCCCCATTGCAGCCTCACCATGCCCCCATTGCAGCCTCACCTTGCCCCCATTGCCGCCTCACCGTGCCCCACATTGCTGCCTCACCATGCCCCACATTGCAGAATGCGAGTAGGCGTGGGAAAATTTGAGGGCTGGTCTACACACTCTAAAAAGCAGATACAAACCCAGAAGCACAAACTGAAGAGCAGTAACGGACTGAAAAGCACGAAAGCTGAAAAGCGCGAATCGTCTCTCACCATCTTACTTCTTACATCTTCTACTAACACGAGATAAACACGAGATTAGCAGAAGGAGCCCAAAGGGTGGCGCTCTGGCTATTGAACTTCCCTTTTTTAGTCCCGTCGTATGTGCTGTACGTCACCACGTTCTGGACAGTCGGACATTGGTTTGACCGTGTGTAGGCAAGACCGCTTGAGCGGAATTCCGTCGGAGTTCCGTCGGAGAAACCTTCGGAGTTTATTCCGAAGGCAAAACCGGTTGTGTGTACAGGGCATAACAAAGCAAATGAGAGTCAGAGAGTGTACACATGCTACATTTTGGCTGGAAATATGCTGCAGAAGTCAATGCAAAACTGGGAACATGTTACATGAGGCTAGTGGAGATCAATGCTATTACCCTCATCAATGTTCAAACTACAGACTTCTGAGGTCCGAGGGCCACACGCCATTTACCAAAGGGCAGCATGTGGCCCTTGGGCTTCAGATTGGGCACTAGGGGTCTATGGGCACTCTTGGACTTTTTGTAGTTTAATTTAATTAAAACAGTGTTTCTTGTTATATAGTAGTTACCGAGAGGCAAAGTCAGCAACGCTTTTCTGAGGAAACCCTTTACCTAGGCCTCAGTTGTTGTCATATGGTCATGTCATTGTAATCAAACTTAGTAATTGTCTTTACAGATGCTAACAAAAAGACAGAACATGATCTGCTTCCCACATCATCTTTCCTCACTTAAAAACGAAACAGAAGATCATCCCATTAGGAAAGACCTTTTTCTCTGCTGAAAGACAGGTAAAATAAAGTGTGAACATTTTCAGCTATTTATATTACATTTGGATTGTAATAGAATTGGATTATTAAAGAAAATCCTTACTGAGGGAATATGTAGGCCGGTATTTCTGACTTTTCCAAAGGTCACCAATGGCACTCGCTATATTGCTCTCAGTAAGTTTCCTCAAAGCCTCAGTTTAGATAAAACTCCTTTTAAAATATCAGCACAAGGGATGGTACTTACATTAACCACTTGCCCGCTGGAAGATTTACCCCCCCCCCTCCATGATCAGGCCATCTTTTGTTTTTTGGCACTGCATTACTTTATCTGACAATTTTGCGGTCATGTACATAAACAACATTTATATAATTTCTTTTGGCATTATTTGATTACCACAGAGTTTGTTTTTTTTTTGCGCTATAAACGAAAAAAGGCCGAAAATTTTGAAAAACAAACAATAATTTTTACTTTCTGCTAAAAAAACATATCCATTAAAAAAAAAATCGAATTTCTTCATAAATTTAAGCAAATATGTATTCTGCTACATATTTTTGTTAAAAATAAAATTCCAATAAGCATATATTAATTGGTTTTGCAAAAAAGTTATAGCGTCTACAAACTATGGGATATATACTGGAATTTTTTTTTTATATTAGTAAAGGCAGAGATTAGCAACTTATAGCGGGACTATTGCAGCGAACAATCTGACACTAACTGACGCTAACCGACACTTTGTGGGAACCAGTGACATAAATACAGTGATCAGTACTAAAAATATGCACTGTCACTGTAACAATGACACTGGCTGGCAATGGGTTAACATCTAGGCTGATCAAACGGTTAAATGTGTGCCTAACCAGTGTTTATGTGTTTACTGTAAAGTGCTTTTACTAAGGGATATAACAGCTTTTATTCACTGCTTTGCAGGGAAACAAAAGCCACCACATCCCCACTGGCAGGACAGAGCTCTGCATTTTTACATTGACAGAGCTCTGTCCGGTCTTCCTCCTCACTGATCAGCGGGTGCCGGCGGACATCTATTGGCTGGCACCCGCTGATCAGCCTGTGCTGTGTCTAATCACCTGGAAGTGCCAGCTCTTGTACTAGGTATGTGATCCAGCACAGGAGAGCCAAATTGCTACCATATTATGGCATAATGCGGTCAGCAAGTGGTTAATCCGAAGCTTACCTTGCGTTGGTGCAGCTGTCATAGTTGAAATCCTCTGTCTTTTGCCCCCTTGCATACCCCACAGTCATAATCTTCAGGTGTTGTAGGGGGTTAATAGACCTGTTAGCACTCAGAAGTCCAATTATGCCTGTCCTTTCCGCCCCCTCTTCCATTCATAGAAACTGTACTATAGCCTACTATATCCTTTCCATAGCCTCCTCCATTCATGGAGCCCTTTTTAAGCATTCAGGGGCAGAGGATTTCATCTATGACAGCCGGCATCAGCACAAGGGACACTTCAGGTTAAATGTAAGCACTGTCCCTGATTTTTAAAAAATGCCCTTTAATGCCATGCAAGCGCTACTTCAGAAAAGATATGTTGGATCTTTCACCTTTGAATCTCATGAGCCCAAAACAGTCATTCAGTACATTCCTATGTTGATATACAATAACATTTTGCAGCAAATAAATAAGGTCTGAAATATATACAGTGGAACCTCGGTTTGCGAGTAACGCGGTTAACGAGCGTTTCACAAAACGAGCACTGTATTTTTAAAAAGCGTAACTCGGTTTGCGAGTGTTGTCTCACAAAACGAGTAAGATTCAGGCCAAAAGCGGTGTGCAGTACCGCTTTTAGCCTGAGGTGGGGGGGGGGCGCCGGAGCCGAGCAGAGCCAAACGTCGCCGATCGCAGCCGATCGCCGCCGTTCGGGAATGCATGGAAAGGCCCAAGCAAGCTTCAGCTGACCTCGGCAAATCTCAGGTAGGAAGTCTTTCCGAGGTTTGCCGAGGTCAGCCGAAGTGTGCTCGGGCCTTTTTGGCCTCTTCCGAGGCTCTTCGGCGCCCCCCCTGCCTCTGGCCGCATGCGGTATTGCATCCCATTGAAGTCAATGTGGAACAAATTATTTTTGTTTCCATTGACTTCAATGGGAAAACTCGCTTTGATATGCGAGTACTTTGGATTACGAGCATTCTCCTGGAACGGATTATGGCTGTAATCCGAGGTTCCACTGTATACTGTATATATATATATATATATATATATATATATATATATATATATATATATATATATATATATGTATATATTTATATATACACACACAGTGGGGGAAATAATTATTTGATCTCCTGCAGATTTTGTAAGTTTGCCCACTTACAAAGAAATGAAGGGTCTATAATTTTTTTTATCATAGGTATATTTTAAATGATAGAGACAGAATATCAACTAAAAATCCAGAAAAAAAAAAACACATAAAACAAATGTTATAAATTGAGTTGCAGTTCAGTGAATAAAATAAGTATTTGATCCCCAAGCAGAACATGACTTAGTACTTGGTGGAGAAACCCTTGTTGGCAATCACAGAGGTAAGACGTTTCTTGTAGTTAGTTACTAGGTTTGCACACATCTCAGGAGGGATTTCGGTCCACTCTTCTTTCTAGATCTTCTTTAAATCCTTAAGGTTTCTTGGCTGTTTCTTGGCACCTCAAAGTTTCAGCTCCCTCCGTACATTTTCTATAGGATTATGGTCTGGAGACTGGCTGGGCCACTCCATGACCATAATGTGAGTTTTCATATTCGGACTCGTTCGTATTTTCGTAACAATTTTATTTTCGTTGATACGAAATGATTCGTAATTCTGTTTTTCTTCTAATTTTCTTTTATTCGAAATTTGTAATTTTGTTAGATAATCATTTTCGTTTATTCGGTACACTGCTCGTAATTTAGTAATTGTTACTTTTGTAAGATTGCCTTTTTCGTTGATTCGTACTTTCGTAGGAAATAAAGAATAATAATCCTATGCTTGCTTTTCTAATAAGTCCTGTACTTACTCCAGTCCACTCCCTCAGTCACCAGACCGGACTCCGTCTCCTCCTCAACTGAATCTAAAAAGATTCAGGAATGCCGTGTGACTCAGACAGAAAAGAGATAAGTTGATTGGCTAAAGATATTGAGTAAGATACATCACTCACTAATACGCTGCCCATTCGAAAGAACGATTCAAGAACATGAAATTACGAACATACATATTAAGATACACTTACACTGTCCATTCAAAAGAACAATTTGAAAACACGAACAAATGAAATTACGAACACACATATTAAGATACAGTTAAGCAGGCCATACACGGTCGAATTTCGAACGAATTTTCTTTTCAAAATCAGAAAGTTCTTTTTTTTGTGATCCGATGACGCCACCATTGATTTTCAAAATTCGTCCGACCAAGCCTTCAATTTCACCTTCATGTTGCTACAGAAAAGAATTTTCATGGGCAGGAATCTTCTTTTTCTCTCCGTAAATTTTCTTTTCTTATTACATTTCTCGCACGATTCTCCCATCATTGATTAGAAAATCGTTTGTTTTTCAAAAAATTTCCAACATGTCCGATTCCTCAAATTGTTCAAGCCCACTAATGGTGCGAAATTTGTACGAAAATTCTTAGATACAATTTTCGAAAGAAAATTCTTTTGAAATTCGACCCGTGTATGGCCGGCATTACACTGTCCATTCAAAAGAACGATTCGAGAACACAAAGAAACAAAATTTACGAACAGACGAAGAAACTAAATTACGAACATACGTAATTATGAACAAAGGATTGAAAATACGAAATAATTTGGTATACATGTCATTTTCTTTCTTTTACTGTTTTGGTGTTTTGTATTTTTGTGAGTTTGTCCGTTCGTAAGTTCGTATTTTCGCATATTTGTTATTTTGCTTATTCGTAATTTCGTAATTTTCGTATTTTGGTTCTTTCAGCTATTCGGATGTTCGAATTGATCCGAATGTACGAATACTAACAAATTCATACGAAAATCCATTCGTTACGAACCAAATCGCACATGTCTACTATTTACAAAACCGTATTTTGTCTATGTTGCGTGATATGGAGACCTATTGTGTAACCCACAATAATTGCTGCTGTATTTTTTAACTACTGAAGTCAGTTTTTCTTTTTTTTATACTGCTTTGTTCTTTACTTGTACCTTGTCCTTTTGAATACAAAATGTTCAATAAAATTGATTATACAAAAAAAAAAGTACTGTGATCCTTTAGCAAGTATGTACAAACCTGTGTCCAAAATAACATCTACAAATGATGGCATATAAGGCATAGCAAGGCAACTGAGAAAAAAATTCAAACACGTCAAAAACATTTTACAATAATTTTTTTTTAATAATAATTTTTATAATAATAACTAAAAATAAGTACCTACTAATACAACATTATAGTTATTCAAAAGTAATGCTGTGGGGAGCAGAGGGTGCTTCACCGGAGGCAAGAAATGGTAAAGTCATTAAACATAACAGGCGCCAAAAGCGTTACGATCTTCAATATTTTCGAAAATTCTAGCCAATTAATTTAGTTCAATAATATACAGACTTTTTATGTATTAATGCCAAATAATGAGTTTATTTTCTCAGTAATCTAGCCTTTCACTAGTTAATCACTAGCGTACCGCTCTTGCTATTTTTATGGCAGCTGTCGGTATTCACAAGTGAAATGATATCATCATCCTGGGTAATTTTGCTACAAACACTACATGAAATGATGATGAAGAGGTCCTGGTGTTTAAATTCCCTATAATAATGGCTACATTTTTCTTCAAGTGAAACATTTTGCCCTATTTAGTCTATCCTTGTAAGATTAATTTGCTCTCAAGTAAATGAGATTGGGTCCTTTTTTTTTTTTTTTTTGTATCTCTTCCCACTTTGACAGATTAAATCATCTTTATAATGTAAATGGTGAAATGGTTACGTTGTATTGTCCTTGAGTGGTAACCAAGGCAACTAAGTCAATACATGTCAATCCTATTTTATTCAAGGATTCCCAAATGTCCACCTGAATCATTGCCTCAATGAAGGCAAAATCTCCGACTTCTAAATTAGATTTCTGCTTCCTTCATCAGTTTTGTCTAAATAAATATTAAAATACCAGTAGAAATGAAGGCTGCATTTTTGAAGGGCTCGGCTAGCTTATGTATTTTAAAGGGCAACTCCGCTCAAACAGCTAAACATGCAGTTAAACATCCTTTTCTAATTCATCCACTTCTGCCATTCTCTATGGTAGAATATTGTTTGGGAGAGTAATAACCGGTGACAGTATTGTATAACGCTTTGGCTGCACTGAAGTAACTATCCTTTAAATAATTCATTTAACATATCTGTGACCAAAACTTTTAAATAGTTAAAAAAACAAAAATGTTTAACCACTTGACCTCCGGAAGGTTTTCCCCCCTTCATGACCAGGCCATTTTTTGTGATACGGCACTCTGTTACTTTAACTGACAATTGCGTGGTCATGCGACGCTGTACCCTTTTTTTCTCCACAAATAGAGCTTTCTTTTGGTGGTATTTGATCACCTCTGCAGTTTATACTTTTTGCCCTATAAACAAAAAGAGGCAGACAATTTTGAAAAAAAAAAAAACTATATTTTTTTTCTTTTTTTTTATGCTATAAAACATATCCCCCAAAAAATTTGAAAAAAACTATTTTCTTCATCAATTTAGGCTGATATGTATTCTCCTATAAGTTTTTGGTTAAAAAAATCCCAATAAGCGTATATTGATTGGTTTATATGAACGTTATAGCGTCTACAAACTATGGGAATTTATATATATAGATATATATATAGATATATCTATATATATATAGATATATATAGATATATCTATATATATCTATATAGATGGAATTTTTATTTATTTAATTATTAGTAATGGCAGCTACTTATAGCAGGACTGCAATATTGTGGCGGACAAATCGGACAAAAAAAATTCAACAATCCATATTCCCATTGCACACGTTCCTGGAAGAAGCTCTAAAAGTATTGGGTGCTGTAGCGATAGTCAGCTGGATACTGGAACCAATGCGATATGTAGATTGTCTCCAGCACACCAAGGGTCATCAATTTTGTCCAAACTCTTTTTTTATTCAAAGAATGATCACATCACAAAATGGTGTGGTGCAATGTTTCTGAGCCACGCAGGACCCCTCCCCCCCCCCATCATATGCCTGACGAATGGATCCTGCATGGCTTTGAAACATTGCACTACACCATTTTGTGATGTGATTATTCTTTAAATAAAAAAACGTTTGGACAAAATTGATGACCGTTGGTGTGCTGGTGAATATTTACATATAGAAAAAAGTCAAACACCCTTAAAAGTTACCTTGTCGATGCCAAGTGTGCAAGGGGCCTTAGGGTTCAGATCTGCTTAACCACTTGTTGATGGCCCTACGGTACTTTTACTGCTGAGAAGTGAGTGTACAGCTTGTATAACAGTGTAAATTTGCTGTCCCCTCAAAATAACTCAACACACAGCCATTAATGTCTAAACCGCTGGCAACAAAAGTGAGTACACCCCTAAGTGAAAATGTCCAAATTGGGCCCAAAGTGTCAATATTTTGTGTGGCCACCATTATTTTCCAGCACTGCCTTAACCCTCTTGGCCATGGAGTTCACCAGAGCTTCACAGGTGGCCACTGGAGTCCTCTTCTACTCCTCCATGACGACATCACGAAGCTGGTGGATGTTAGAGACCTTGCGCTCCTCCAACTTCCATTTTATGATGCCCCACAAATGCTCAATAGGTTTTAGGTTTGGAGATGTGCTTTGCCAGTCCATCACCTTTACCCTCAGCTTCTTTAGCAAGGCAGTGGTCATCTTAGAGGTGTGTTTGTGGTCATTATCATATTGAAATACTGCCCTGTGGCCCAGTCTACGAAGGGAGGGGATCATGCTCTGCTTCAGTATGTCACAGTACATGTTGGTATTCATGGTTCACTCAATGAACTGTAGCTCCCCAGTGCCGGCAGCACTCATGCAGCCCCAGACCATGAAACTCCCACCACCATAATTGACTGTAGGCAAGACACACTTGTCTTTGTACTCCTCACCTGGTTGCCGCCACACAGGCTTGACAACATCTGAACCAAATAAATTTATCTTGGTCTCATCAGACCACAGGACATGGTTCCAGTAATCCATGTCCTTAGTCTGCTTGTCTTCAGCAAACTGTTTGCGGGCTTTCTTGCGCATCATCTTTAGAAGAGGTTTCCTTCTGGGACAACAGCGATGCAGACCAATTTGATGCAGTGTGCGGCGTATGGTCTGAGCACTGACAGGCTGACCCCTCCACTCCTTCAACCTCTGCAGCAAATCTGGCAGCCCTAATACGTCTATATATAACCTCTGGATATGATGCTGAGCACGTGCACCTAACTTGTTTGGTCGACCATGGCGAGGCCTGTTCTGAGTGGAACCTGTCCTGTTAAACCAATGTATGGTCTTGGCCACCGTGCTGCAGCTCAGTTTCAGGGTCTTGGCAATCTTCTTATAGCCTAGGCCATCTTTCTGTAGAGCAACAATTCTTTTTTTTAGATCCTCAGAGAGTTCTTTGCCATGAGGTGCCATGTTGAACTTCCAGTGACCAGTATGAGAGAGTGAGAGTGATAACACCCAATTTAACACACCTGCTCCCCATTCATACCTGAGACCTTGTAACACTAACGGGTCACATGACACCGGGGAGGGAAAATGGCTAAAAGGGCCCAATTTGGACATTTTCACTTAGGGGTGTACTCACTTTTGTTGCCAGCGGTTTAGACATTAATGGCTGTGTGTTGAGTTATTTTGAGGGGACAGCAAATTTACACTGTTATACAAGCTGTACACTCACTACTTTACATTTTAGCAAAGTGTCATTTCTTCAGTGTTGTCACATGAAAAGATGAAAAGATATAATAAAATATTTACAAAAATGTGAGGGGTGTACTCACTTATGTGAGATACTGTATATACTGTATAAATATATTGATTCTGCATTTCCTCCTGCTGGAGGTATGCGCGCCGCCGGTGGGCCACTTCAGTTGTGATGATTTACAGCAGAAGCTGATCTGCGGGTCCTGGGGACACAATGTTAGTAAAACACGGAGAAGTGAGATATGTAAACAAGGCATATCTCAGTTCTGACAGGAGGGAAGGGACGATCCTGTGTCCCTGCGAAGCAGAGACTATAATCAATCTCTTCTCCTAGTGAAAACACCACACTGTGTACACAAAAACACTGGTTAGTCACACAGTTAACACTTTGATCACCCTAGATGTTTAACCCCTTCCCAGCCAGCGTCATTAGTACAGTGACAGTGCATATTTTTAGCACTGATCACTGTTTTAGTGTCACTGGTTCCCGCAAAGTGTCAAAAGTGTCAGTTAGTGTCCGACAGTCCACCGCAATATCGCAGTCCCGCTATAAGTTGACGATTGCCACCATTACGAGTATAAACAAAGAAATAAAAAAAAAATTCCATAAATATGACCAATAGTTTGTAGACGCTATAACATTCACGTAAACCAATCAATATAAGCTTTTTGGGATTTTTATTAACCAAAAACATATAGGAGAATACATATTGGCCTAAATTTATAAAGAAATTAGATTTTTTTTATTGGATATGTTTTATAGCAAAAGTAAAAAAAATATTTTTTTTTTTTCTAAATTGTCAGCCTTTTTTTGTTTATAGAGCAAAAAAAAAATTGCAGAGGTGATCAAATACCACCAAAAGAAAGCTTGATTTGTGGGGAAAAAAAGGACACCCAATTTGTATGGGTACAGCGTTACATGACCGCGCCATTGTCAGTTAAAGTAACGCAGTGCCATATCACAAAAAATGCCCCGGTCATGAAGGGGGGTAAATCTTTCGGAGGCCAAGTGGTTAAAAAAAGGGTCACACGTTTCAAACTTATACACAAACTATGGGCACACATGGGTGCACTCCTGGCAGAACAAACTTTTTATATCCTTGTCTCTTCACACATACAAGCTTAATATAGCTTTCTTTTTCTAGAACTATTTCAAGGCTTCTCTGGTGGGGATTTTGCTTGAATAAAGCTGTCAAAATGTAATCCCTCCACTTCCTTGAGATATTCTAAGGTGAATTACTTTCTCAAACATAGCAAAAGTTGATTTTTTTTTTTTTTTACATCCTTTTTACTTACAATCTCAATGTTCCTATACGGCTTTGAAACACAAAATAAATAAAGAACTTTTCATCCATTTTCTATTATAGAAAAAAAAAATCCCTAAATCATCGCTTTGATTCCCTATCTATTATACATCGCATTCAGCACCTCTTCGCTGTTGTTTATTTATGACGGGTGGAATGTTCTAAATTGAGCAAAAAAAAAAAAAGATGATGTTTATTTCTTTTTCCTCCCAAAGCCAGTTAAATGAAGGGCAAAATGCCCCTGCAGCAACACCTGAAGTGGATGGAGGCTTGGATTGCCTGTGGTGGTAAGCTCAATAATATCCTGTCCCTAATAGCTTCAGCTCCAGTCTAAACGCCAGGTTATGAAAGATGAACCGGAGTAAATGGTAAATCATGGCATATCAGTTTTCCGAGGCAGCTCGGTGTGTTGCCCTGTTCAAATTACTAGCATATGTCATGTTGCATGCAAACAGTTGTGCTTAAAATATTGCCGAGTCAGGATCCGACAGGAACACTCGACATCAACCATACATTAACGAGAGGATTTGTTTTGTATCTCCAGCAGTTCCGATATCTATGGCATCATAACGATAACCGAGGATATATGATCGGCGCTGGATAGGTGCTGTGCTTATTAGCATTTAAAGCTGAACTTCAAACAAATGGCTTGGTACACCGATGAAATACATATACTGGAGCTGCTTTACAAGCCAAAGGAGTAGGGTTGGCGCCTCATCCCTTTACACCCGAAAACATATTCATTACACAGGTTCTGAGGCTAATTTAATGCAGATAAGGCACCAAGCGAGTTTAATTAGTGCCTTAAAGCGGGGTTCCACCCAAATTTTGAACAATATCTGTATGTATTCTCTTCCTTGCCTAGATGCTGACATGCTGTTTAAAAAAATTTAAATCGCCGTAATTACCTTTTATTTTTCTATTCTTCTTTGCACTTTCTGGTTCTCCTCCCGTGGGAGTAGGCATGTTTCTAGCCTCTCCCAGACTCCTGGGAGCTAGTCTCAGGCTTCCCAGGATGCCACTGAGCATGTGCGGGAACGAGCGGTGAATGCTGGGAGCACAGCATTCACCGCATCCAGGAAATAAATGCTTGTGGGCTTCAAATGCCCACAATGAAGATGGAAACCGCCTGCAGTGAATCATTAAAGTTATTCTTTCCGACGAAATCTGACACAGGCGGACATATTACACACAATATGTGAGTATGTAATGCTGAGAAGAAAAGTTTGTGAATGAACTCAAAAAAAAAAAAACGATAGATAGGTGGACCCCCGCTTTAATCAGCCGCAGGACCCCTGTAATTACTATGGTTTCAGTTTTTTTGTTTACCAACGATTTTTATTTTTGTTGTAAAGAAAAAGACATACATTCTAATTGCGAATTATAGTCACGTACATAACAATTGTAATCTATTAACCACTTAAGGACCAGCCTCATTTTGGATTGTAGGTGTTTACATGTTTAAAACAGGTTTTTTTGCTAGAAAATTACTTAGAACCCCCAAACATTATATATGGTTTTTCTTCTAACACCCTAGAGAATAAAATGGCGGTCGTTGCAATAAATTTTTTTGCACCGTATTTGCGCAGCGGTCTTAAAAGCGCACTTTTTTTGGAAAAAATTCACTTTTTTGAATAAAAAAATAAGACAACAGTGAAGTTAGCCCAATTTTTTTTTTATATTGTGAAAGATTATGTTACGCCAAGTAAATTGATACCCAACATGTCATGCTTGAAAATTGCGCACGCTCGTGGAATGGCGTCAAACTTTTACCCTCAAAAATCTCCATAGGCGACGTTTAAAAAATTCTACAGGTTGCATATTTTGTGGTACGGAGGAGGTCTAGGGCTAGAATTATTGCTCTCACTCTACCAGTCGCTGCGATACCTCACATGTGTGGTTTGACCACCGTTTTCATATGCGGGCGCTACTCGCGTATGCGTTCGCTTCTGCGCGCAAGCTCGTCGGGATGGGGGGGGGTTTAAAAAAAATGTTTTTTATTTTTATTATTTATTTTACAATATTTTATTTATTTTTACACTGTTTAAAAAAAAAATGGTGTCACTTTTATTCCTATTACAAGGAATGTAAACATCCCTTGTAATAGAAAAAAGCATGGCAGGACCTCTTAAATATAAGATCTGGGGTCAAAAAGACCTCACATCTCATATTTACACAAAAATGCAATTAAAAAAAAAAAAAGTCATTTAAAAAAATGAGATTTGAAAAAATGTGCCTTTAAGAGTCATGGACGGAAGTGATGTTTTGACGTCGCTTCCGCCCAGCAGTGTCATGGAGACAAGTGGGCGCCATCTTAGCCTCACTCGTCTCCAGACACACCACAGAGGAGGACACGATCGCCTCTGCCGCTACCGACGGCTCCGGTAAGCGGCGGAGGGCACCGGATCGCGGCGGGAGGGGGGGCCCCTCTCCAGCCACCAATAAAAGTGATCTCGCGGCGAATCCGCCGCAGGGACCACTTTTGTCTGAAAGCCGGCCGCCGCACGAAAACGGGGATATCGGGGTATTGGCAGCTAGCTGCTGCCATAACAATGATATCCGCCGCCAAAGTTTGGACGTACATCATCGTGCGGCGGTCGGTAAGTGGTTAAGGGATAATTTGGTTATATTCACATTACCAAGGGTAGGGCTTTTTTTCAGGGGGAACTTGGTGGAACTCAGTTCCACCACCTCTGGCTCAGACCCTTGGGGGGGGGGTCTGCTCACCACAATCACTTGTAAACACTGAAGTCTGGTTTCTGTGTTTACAAGTGAAAGCTCTGCACTCCGTGTGTAACCCCCATGAACACTGCACTCTGTATGTAATGCAATCCTGGTATGTAATGCCCCTTTAAGACCCTTCTACTGTTTGTGAAATATGACCACACCCACTATTTGATATGTTTGGAGGGTGTGTGTAGGGGGGAGGGGTTTTGGGGGGGGTCGTGGTTGAGTTTCAGCACCTATTGTTTAAGAAAAAAAGCCCTTACCAAGGGTAAATGATTACTAGCGGCATGAATAACATTAACCAAAACTTGTGACTGTCCTATCTGGTATCCGGTAACTATCATTATTGTATTAGGGGAAAATTGAAAGGGCACAACATACATAAAATCATAAGGAGGGAAGAAAAAAAAATGGGGGGGGGGCACTGACTTATTGGCTGTGAGGTACCATGCCTGAATAAATCCACACTCCTTGGACCTTAAAGATCATAGGATGACCAGGGGGCCCACTTTCTTTCAAATACTGGCATAGTGTCCATCAAAGTGTGGTGGACTCTCTCCATAAGACGGATCGCTTCCTGCCGGCGATCTCCAGTGCAGGGCTATTGCCCAGTGTACTGCACTAAGGAGCGTGTGGGCGAGTTTCTGAGCCGGGGAGGGGTAGCCTCTGGGAGGTCAGCAAAAAGAAGGCCCATCTGGTAGGTCAGGGTATAGTGTGTTCCAGTGATTTGGGCTATCTTAGTAGCTATTATGGGTTCAGTTTTAAAGGGATAAGGTGACAACCCTACAAAGGATTGGTTATTCTGTCAATTCAGTTTTGAAATTTACAAAGCTCTACCCCGTCAGGGCTTGGGCACTTGCACACTTTTGGTAACACAGTGGGGTTGATTTACTAAAGGTAAATAGACTATGCACGTTGCAAAGTGCAGTTGCTCCAGAGCTTAGTAAATGAGGTAAAGCTCCACTTTGTAAAGAATACCCGATCACGTGCAAGGGAAATTAAAAAAAACACCATTTTTGCTTGCATGTGATTGGATGATGGAAGTCAGCAGAGCTTCTGCTCATTTACTAAGCTCTGGAGCAACTGAGTGCAACTGCACTTTGCAAAGTGCACAGTCTATTTGCGTTTGGTAAATCAACCCAATTATATCACAGCACTCAGATTATTAGCAACTGCCCAGATAGCGAGCAATTGAGCTGCAAGTTTGAAAATGACTTGCTAAGCTATTGCTAGACTTGCCAGGCTTCACAAGTTCGTTGCACAATTGCAGCTACTCCGCATTGCATGACTCCAGATCAACTTTCTGTGCAAACATTCTGCAAGTCTGCTGCAAGTTCTGGTTCAGTTATGTTGTGCAATATAGTCATCCCACCACAGGGGTCACTGTGGCTGAATTTTCATGCTGTAGACTTGCAGAGCTCTTGCTGCAGACACACGTCTGCAACTTTGCTCCTGCTAGAGACTTGCCATGCAAATTTACTACAAATTGGAAAAGCGTTAACTAGAACCTGTGACATACACATATTTGGTGGCAGTGTCCACTCATTCGCCCTTAATGGTCATCTGTCTTATAGAGGATTAAAGTGATACGAGGTTCATCTGATGTCAATGATCCATGGGTTGTGTTAATCAATTGTACGGGCGAATCAGTAGGCCGATATAAAAAGTCTATTACCCCACATCTTCTGAATGCAACGAAATCACTCATACCGCCATCCCGACATTACGACAGTGGCTGCAAATTGTGGATCATATTTATCATATAGAAGATCTTACATATGAATTTAGAGATCAGGCCTCTAACTCGCATAAGATATGGGCCTGCTGGTTCGCCTTTACATTCTTCCCTGTATATGCAGATATAATTGGGGAGATTTACTAAAACTGGAGCGCTCACAATCTGGTGCAGGTGTGCATGGTAGCCAATCAACTTCTAACCTCAGTTTGTTCAATGAAGCTTTGCAGTATAACCTGGATGCTGATTGGTTTCTCTGCAGAAGCGAGCCTAATTTTGCACTCTCCAGCTTTAGTAAATAAACCCCAATGTCCCAATCTGAGTGATCACTTTCATTTTTAACACAGCATACCTATTTCTGGTAATTTCTAAAATGAGTCAGCCCCCCCCCCCCCCTTTCCACTACCCTCTATCTCTTTATCCTTTCTCCCTTCCCCTCTTATTTTCTACTTTCATTTCTTCCTCCTTGGTATAGGCCCTGGGCCTCCTTTTTTAAGCGCACTGTTCATTGACTACTGATTGGTTAATGGTTTATACCAAAACTTAAGTTAAAGTGTTACTAAACCCAGTACCTGCATTCACTACATCTGATCTCCCACAGTACACAGAACATGGAAATTCAATTATATTAGTAAATATGCACTGATAAATGCCTTTTCTAATCAGCAGTATATAGCAGTCTTGTGATTTATATCAGTTCCTAGTAAAGATTGTAGGAGGAGTTTTCATGCTCCCCTGATCCTCTGGACATGTCTGGACAGTGCTGATTGGCCCTGTGCTGATCACATGCATCCTCCCAAGAAAAAAAAACTCTCTAGCAATATACACCAAACTGAGCATGTGCAGCCTGTCCCCTGCAAATATTAGTTTATTTTTTGGAGACAATGGAAGAAGAGGAGGATAAGAGAGACAGGATCAAACAGCCTTTATACACAATGCAAAGGATTAACCCCTTAGGTTCCACAGTGAGTATAACAAGCATGCTTTACTGCATATACAGACTGATTTTATGTCAGAAACCATGAACCAGACCGAGACACAAGTACAGTAAAATCTCACTTGTTTATTAATAAAAATAAAAAGGTAAATAGAGTAAGCGTAGTCAAAGCATAGCCAGAGTCCAGTAACCAGATCTGGTAGTCAGCCAAGCCAGAGTTCAGTAACCAGATCGGGTAATCAGCCAGGCCAGAAGTCAGGGATCCAAGTGGAGGAACAGCAAGCAGGATAAGGAGCCAGAAGGGATGTCAGCAAAGCCAGTCTTTAAACAGGAACGCAGGAGATGTTTTTTTTGTGATGTGACCAAGGAGAAGGCAGGAATGAAGTGAGCTGGAGATCTTTAAGTAGGCGGGACTGACGAGCAGATCCACAACAGCTGGTTAACTGTGGAGAGAGATGAGAGCTGGCAATTAGCCGACAGCTGAGCGGCCAGCTCAGAGAAGGAAGGGCTGAGCCAGCCCTGACATTTTACTGCTGTGGGTTTAATAACACTTTAACAGACTTACAATTCAACACTGCCACACATTTGTGGCAAGTTATCCTTGCTATCTGGGTGTGTGCTGTGGTCTGCTATAGTGAAGGTGCTTGCATTTTTACTTACTACAAATATGTTTTGGGTGCCATTTAGCATGAATAGTATGTAGGTTGGGGGGTAGGGGAAGACCCAACACAGAACACAGTTGTTCATAAATGCATAGAATATTTTTACACCGGTTCAGATATATCAACAGAGTCTTTCCAACAGTAAGACCTAAGCAGCAAAACTCACAGCAATATACGGAACTCACAGAGGGAGAGTGGTACACCGAGGCCGGCAGCATGAAGCGGATGTGAGACAAATGCAAAAAAAGCACAGTAGTGGAAAAGTTACCTAAGTAGCTCTTCAACAATCCCTAAGCTGTTCCTTCTCCTCTGAAACATTTTCCTAAGCTAGGCTCATTCTGCCTATCAAGCAGGTTCCTGTCCCTCACCTGGCCACATGCAGAATGCGCACCAGCTGCAGTGAGACAGGGCTTTTTATACACTCTGCACTCACTAAAGATGGCCATTGAGATCACCTGGGTGGCAGCATCCCATTGGACAGCAGCCCACCCAATGATCATGCAGAGCCCTAAGAGAACTAGATATTCCTCTTGTCCCCCACTTTCCCTGCAAGGCAGACGCAACAGTGCCACCCATGTGGTGAGGTCAACCTGCACTTGCCTGCAAGTATTTTAAAAAAAAAAAAACAAAGAAAATTCCCAGCTCAACTCACCAGCCAATCTGCTATACCAACTGAATTAACCTGTCTAACAGTTTGTGTCAAAAACAGGGGTTTAATTAGCACACATTTGCAAATATATGCGTAAGCTGCAAAGCCACTCCAAGGCACCCCAATATTTCTACAGTCCTAAATCTTGTAAATGTATGAGAGTCATCACAATGGAAGCACATGCTTTCTAATGGATAGATAGAGGGCAGGTGAGCCTGGAGGTAGCCCAGTCCTCCTTAAAAGCACAGGGGCGCACTGGACACCCAGCACATAGCACAATGGCAGCAAAGGTGTCCAGTGTGTCCCCCCACTAATATCACATCAGTAACAAACAACTGGCCACTGCCACCACCTATAACTGGCCTTCACAGCAAGAAGTAAGATCCAAGCAGCAACACTCACAGCAGTATATGGAACTCAAAGAGGGGGAGCGGTACACCGAGGCCAGCAGCACCTAGCATGTGGATCGGCTGGAAGGCAGGTGCAGAAAAGCACAGTAGCGGAAAAAATCCCCAAGGAGCTTTGCGGCAATACCTAAGCTGTTCCTCCTCCTCTGAAACATTTCCCTAAGCTAGGCTCACTCTTCCTATCAAGCGGGTTCCTGTCCCTCTTCTGACCACAAGCAGAACGAGTGCCAACCGCAGTGAGCCAGGGATTTTTATATGCTCTGCCCTCGCTAAAGATGGCCGTACAGATCACCCGGGTGGCAGTGTCCCATTGGACAGCAGCCCACCCAAAGATCGTGCAGAACCCTAAGAGGACTAGATATTCCTCTTGTCCCCCACTTTCCCTGCAAGGTGGACGCAACAACGCCACACATGTAGGGAGGTCAACCTGAACCTGCCTACAAGTATTGCACCACAGTGTACCTATAACCTTCCTTTAAAATGCTTGTAGTGTTTTACTGGGCGTGCAATGCAAAAATATAAGGCTGGCCACTGATAGACTGAAATGCGTCGGGTTCAGCAGAGACCTGCTGAATTGTGACCCATCTATGGCCGTTCCTGTTCGAGAGGAGCTGACCTAGTGATCAACTCTTCTTGAGCGGGAATGTTGAAAAATGTGTGTTTGATCAGCAAACCAATCATTTGCAGCACTGATCAGTGTATTCTGGCAGTGTTGTCAGAATACAATAGCTCGGTGGGGAGGACCCCTCCATCCACCTCAAATGTGTGAATGGGGGAAACTGTCTGTTTATATCTGCCCCTAACCAAACCCCTAAATAGAGCCCCTAAACTGAACATGGGCTTTGTCTATGCAGCAAAAGGGAAGGTGGGTCAACCCTGCTGTGAGGGCCAGCATTAAAGTGAACCTGTTGCTTTGTGCTCCATGCAACTGTTTAGACTGGCTTGGGGTAAGGGTGGTTAACATACTTGCACTTCAGGTACATTCCAAACAGAATAAATTTGTTCTAAAACTGGTATCTTAACATTGTGTAGCAGCTCCACTACTATTTAGGCGAAGTATTAAATGATAATTTGGATGATAATTTTGGCGATAGGATTAGAGTTATGCCGTGCACACATGGGCGGACTTTTCGACCGGACTGGTCCGACGGGACAATCCGACCGTGTGTGGGCTTCATCGGACCTGCAGTGGACTTTTTCGGTCGAAAATCAGACGGTCTTTAGATTTGGAACATGTTTCAAATCTTTCCGACGGACTCGAGTCCGGTCGAACAATCTGCTCGTCTGTATGCTAGTCCGATGGACGAAAAGCGACGCTAGGGCAGCTATTGGCTACTGGCTATCAACTTCCTTATTTTAGTCCGGTCGTACATTATCACGTACGAATCCGTCGGACTTTGGTGTGATCGTGTGTGCGCAAGTCTGTTAGTTCGAAAGTCCATCGGAAGTCCGTCACTAGTCTGTCGAAAGTCCGTCGGAAAGACCGTCGGACCTTTGATGCCGAAAAGTCCGCCCCTGTGTACACGGCATTACATGTTATGGTAGGGCCTAAGAAATAAGATGATATTTTGATACTTTAGATGTTTAGTGTTTAATCTTTAACCATGTATGGCCTAAGAGTGGCTACACAGTTTGCTAAATTCCATTGCCTGCCAAGTGTTCTCATTTTAAAAGTGATCCTGTTCTACATATCTAGAAGAAGCTATCCCCTGCAGCTTCAAGTACTCTGTTAAATAACACACATAGTTGGCTTATACACACAGCCTCCATAGGGTGACTGGCATCACATTGGGCAGTCCTTTTTCTCCTAGCAGAACCAGCATGCTCAACAGGGCAGATGATCTGTTTGTGTCACTCCTGGTACTGTACCAACTCCTGTGCTCCCCACTCCTGTACATACCCTATATGAGAAGATAAGAAGTTACCTGTGCTTTAAGAATGTCAAAAGAAAAGTCTATATCTCCTGGCCGAGTTCCTAGTACTCTGTTACATAAAACACATGGTTGGCTTATACACACAGCCTCTATAGGGTGACTGACATCACACTGGGCAGTCCTTTTGGGCATTGTCTGTATTGCAGGAACTCTGGAAAGCAACAGCGGCTACATTTTTCTCCTAACAGAGCCAGCACACTCAACATGGCAGATGATCTACTTGTGTCACTCCTGATGCCACCCCCTGTGCTCTTCACTCCTGTCCTTTACGCTATACAAGAAAATAGGAAGTCACCAGCACTTTAAGAAAGTCATAGTTACATAGTTGGTAAGGTTGAATAAAGACATTAGTCCATCCAGTTAAACCTGTATGGGTGTGTGTTCATGTCTCTACCATTTTTTCATATCCCTGTACTGTATATTGTGTTTGGTAAAATACCCATATAAGAATATTTTGAATCGATCAACACTTCCTGCTGACACCACCAATTGTGGCAAGGAGTTCCATACCCTTACTGCTCTGACAATAAAGAATCCTCTACGCAGTTTATGGTTGAAACACATCTCTTCCAATTTCATTGAGTGTCCGCGTGTTTTCTTAAAGTGAAACTTCACCCAAATGGGGAAGTTCTGCTTGTTTGCATCCCCCCCCTCCACTGCCACATTTGGCACTTTTTTCGGGGGGGGGATTAGAGCGGGTACCTGATTTTGACAGGTACCCACTGCCACTTATAGTCAGATCTCCACTGTGATGTTGAGCCCCCCCCCCCCAGCTGCCTTCTGGGACACATCACAGGTCCCAGAAGGCAGAAGACTACTGGACTATTCACAAAGTCTGGCATGACTTGCGCATGTGCAGTAGGAAACTAGGAAACTGGCTGTGAAGCCAGAAGGCTTCACTGCTGGTTTCCCTTACTTAAGATGCCGGCGTCTGCACCCAAAGCCGATTAAAGAATATGCTCAAGTGAGGACATCGCTGGATCTCTGGACAGGTAAGTGTCCTTATATTAAAAGTCAGTAGCTACAGTATTTGTAGCTGTTGACCTTTATTTTTTGGGGGGAGGCTGGAGCTCCACTTTAAGCTCCCTGAGACTGAATAACTTCCTCCCTATGCTAGAATCACCATTGAGGTATTTGTATATTGCTATCATATCTCCTCTCAAGTGTCTCTTCCCCACAGAGAATATGTTTAATGCTTGTAGGTGTTCCTCATAACTGAGGTCCTCCAGTCCCTCTTACCTCTTATATCCGGTTAATAGTCTTTGTCACCTGACATTACATTGGGAAGTCCTGTTGGGCATTATCTTGATTGCTAGAACTCTAGAAAGGAACAGCTAATCATTTTTTTCTGCTAGCAGAGCCAGCACACTCAACATGGAAGATGATCTGCTTGTGTCACTCTTAGTGCTGACCCCTGTGCTTGTCACTCATAAACCTACCTCCACAGTAGATGAGAAGATAAGTCAACAGCCTTTAAGAATGTCCATTTCAACAATCTAGGTTGCCTTGAGTAAGGAACTCCTCAAGGCCCAGAAACATTGGCTATTATGAACTAGAGTATGCAGTTTGTACAATAAACACATGAAATGGAATTGTTTTAAAAAATGGAGTGTTGTTGACTTCTTACCTTCCCTGGTTTCTACATGGCACCATCAGTCACAGCCATTACAAGCACCCACTGGTTATATTCAGAAAAGCACTGCAAAGAATGTAGCTCTAACACAAGTTGGATCCTCCACACTAGATTCCACCCTTAGGCCATTTTCACAACCAATCAATCTCAGTTTGGGTCACATTCCCAGGCATAAGGAAACCTTCCCAATCCTATGGACCTATACAAGGGAACTTCTTTGCTTACAGTGGTTTACAGAATATTTGAAGGGGGAAGCTAGAGATGTCCATCTGTAGCCCTACTCATCAAATAAAATTAATTTTTGACCTTTAAAACAAGTAAAGAAAATTCTTTATCTGTTCACATCCACACTCAAAGTCAATAGATTTGAACCATAAAAAAAAACATAATTAGTTGGTATGGTCAGGAAAGAGATTTTTCTTTTCTACCTTTTCATGCAGGAGGTCCACTCTTATGCATTCTACCACAGAGCTAAAATTATATTTTCTTTTATATTCCTTAATATGTAAGCTTGAAGGCTGCCTGAGCTAAAAAGGCAAATAGTTTCACATATTTAAGATCTTTCATCATAGTATTTAGGAGTGATACTGTATGTCTTTCATTCAGGCTCTGTGTGATTTTAATAGGTCATCAAATAGAAATTTGACTCTTGGTGCCAAGTTATAAAAGGCTTACTTACCAAGCACTAAGCCAGATCTATTACAATATATTTTTTTTTTTTGTATTATTATTCATACCATAGCAACGCTGAATTTTCAGGTTGAAAACTTTAATATTAACATGACTTACTTTTTCCTATCTATATATAAGCTCGTTAGTTGAGCCACCCTCTCTCCAATTTATTACCTGGTTGGTTGCTTGATGGGTGGACCTCTCAAGCCCCCCCATGCTTGGGTTATTACTAATACACATTTCCAATAATCAATTAATTATTTCTGGTAACTTTTTTTTACATAAAATAACCCCCTCCATAAAAAATATTAAGCAGTATCCTGTCCAAAATTAGGCAATCCTTGAAAACTCATTAATTCAGGGAAGCCTACCCCACCTAAAATCTGTGCTTGAGTCACCTTCATCAGATCATCCCCTGCAGTTATTACCTTGTACCACCTCCTCCTGCCTTTAGATTGTAAGCTCCATGGTTGGCGCTATGGAAATACTGTAAAATGATAATAATCATTTAATTAATGCTACATTTACACAAAAATAAAAAATGGCAAAATCTCCACTTTAGTAAAAACAATTTACAAAATGATTTGCGCTTAGATGACCATATTAATACATATACCTAAAAAATAATGTAATATAATGTAATGTTCATATATATATATATATATATATATATATATATATATATATATATATATATATAACCAAAAGTATTGGGACACCTGCCTTTACAAACAGATGAACTTTAATGGCATCCCAGTTTTAGCCCATAGGGTTCAATATTGAGTTGGCCCACCCTTTGCAGCTATAACAACTTCAACTCTTCTGGGAAGGCCGTCCACAAGGTTTAGGAGTGTGTCTATGGGAACGTTTGACCATTCTTTCAGAAGCACATTTGTGAGGTCAGGCACTGATGTTGGACAAGAAGGCCTGGCTTGCAGTCTCTGCTCTAATTCATCCCAATGGTGTTCTATCGGGTTGAGGTGAGGACTCTGTGCAGGCCAGTCAAGTTCCTCCACCCCAAACTCGCCCATCCATGTCTTTATGGGCCTTGCTTTGTGCACAAAGTTGGGAGCACAAAATTGTCCAAAAGTCTTGGCATGTTGATACCTTAAGAGTTCCCTTCACTGCAACTAAGGGGCCAAGCCCAACCCCTCAAAGAACACACCTATACCATAACCCCCCTCCACCAAATGATTTGGAGGGGTGGCCCAAAACTTTTGGCAATATAGTTTGAATGATCGAGTTTGGGTTGGGGGAACGTGACTGGCCTGCACAGAGTCCTGACCTCAACCTGATAGAACACCTTTTTGGATGAATTATAACTGCGAGCCAGGCCTTCTTGTCCACATCAGTGCCTGACCTTACAAATGCGTTTCTGGAAGAATGGCCAAACATTTCCATAGACACACTCCTAAACCATGGGGACAGACTTCCCAGAAGGTGGGCCAACTCAATATTGAACCCTATAGACAAAGACTGGGATGCCATTAAAGTTCACGTGCGTGTAAAGGTAGGCATCCCAATACTTTTGTCAATATTATTTTTATTATTATTATTATACAGGATTTATATAGTGGCGACAGTTTACGCAGCACTTTACAACATTAGGGCAGACAATACAAGTATAATACAATTCAATACAGGAGGAATCAGAGGGCCCTGCTCGTTAGAGCTTACAATCTAGTGTATATATTCCATTATTTATTTGTTAGGTGTTTATATGAATACTGTCATCTCAACGCAAATAGCTTTGTAAATTATTTTAACTAAAGTGTAGCATTTGCCATTTTTAGTACAGTGTACAGGTAATGCTAATTGAATGATTTATTTATATATATATATATATATATATATATATATATATATATATATATATATATATATATATATATATATATATATATATATATATATTTTTTATATTTTATTTATTTATTTATTTTTTCATTTGGAAAAATACTATAGATTCCTTTCAAGTTTCTTTCTTTCTTTCTGGCTTGGTACATTTGCTATATTTTTTTTTTTTAGTTCTTCTAAAATCCAGACAATCAGAAATTGCTGGTGAATCACTCCCCTCTGTTCTAATACAGCTTAAGAGTAAGTCAGAGGAAGGATGTGAATACAGTAATGCTGACTGCTGATGGATATAATGTGCGGAAGTTGTTCATTTTCACAAGGGTCTCTGACCCCTCTGCATTAGGCTCCTACCGTGTCCCTCTACTTGCTCTTATGTGGCTTCCTGAAATAATGGTGATATCCAGACAGAGGAGAAGAAGTAATCTTCCAGCACACCTACTGAACAGATTTTTAGAAGGAATGAAGGAAGGCTGAAATAAAGGAAGATGCCATAAAAGGCCACCTGCCATTTATTAACAAGTGACTATTTCAAACAAGATGGAGTCCAAGGCGCACTTTAAGAATGCTACCCTACTGATTTATACAAACAAATCAAAATATGCTATAATGGGCTTTAATGCAGGTTATTTACTTGGACTGGAAGTAACGTGTGCATTAAAGTGTTTTTTTTTTTTTTTTTTAGATATTGTAGAGATGGTAAAACCCTTGTAAATTATTATTATTATTTTTCCATTTGTGTCCAATTCGAGAGATATACTTTTGCTCTGGTGAGAACTCTGTTAGACGAATGGTCGGGGCGGGGGAGGGGATGGAGTGTGGGGTATTAAAAGTAGACAGCTGAGCTGAGGTTTTAACCCCCCCCCCCTGTTGCCCACCTGAATTGTAACAATACAACTGGACAGGGCTGTACACATGCCATGATGCTTTGCTTCTCAGCCGCACCATTTTTAACTCAGGGTGCAGAATTTGACAAGCGGCACCACCTGTCAAGCTCACCTATTAAGTTCAGTGGAGCCACACTGCAACTGTGAGCCAAATGCTTGGTGGTCAAATGTTGGTGCCCATTAAACTATACAGTGATACATTGCACAAATGCTATAAAAGAAAAGAAAAAGTTAAAGTGCTACTAAACCCAGGACTCTGCATATATATCTGGTCTCCCACTGTACACAGAACATGGAAATGCAATTATTTTAGCAAATATAAACTGCTAAATATCTTTTCTCATCAGAAAGATATAGCCTTGTGACTTCTATCGGTGTCTGGTTAAAGCTTGTGGGAGGGGTTTTCATTCTCCTCTGACTGTCCTATGAGGCTGCAGGACCCCTGACCCTCTGTCTGGACAGTGCTGATTGGCCCTGTGTTAAACATAGGAACCATCACAAAAAAAAAAACACTATCTAGCAATACACACCAAACTGAGCATGTGCAGAGTGCCCCCAAAAACTCTGTTCTATCAGCAGATAGATTGGGGACTGTGGAAGAAGGGGAGGATCAGAGTAGACAGGATCAAAAAGCCTTTTTACACAATGCAGAGGATTAACTCCTTAGATTCCACAGTGTGTATAACACGCATGCTTTGCTGCATAAGTCCTGGCGAAGTTCCGGTGTGCAGAACGAAACATGTAGATGGAAGGATGGGCCCCCATCTCCCTGTGTCACTGCACACTTTGATCTTCTACTCGATCCAACCTGCCTGCATTTGACTGGATTCCTTTTAACTGGCCAGCACAGCAATAGACGGCTGCTTGGACTGCCTGGACAAACTGCCATGAGTGTCTGGAACATCAGAATTGCAGCGGGGACTGAGACCCGAGAGCGTGTACGGCTCAAGGAATAGCTGAGACTGACATCACAGATGACAGCTGATGGACATAAGGACTGGTCTGCTTAAGGATCGTGAGTAGAATACACCACATAGACCCCAGGTGTATATAGTGCTTTGAAAAAGTATTCATACCCCTTGAAATGTTCCACATTTTGTCATGTTACAACCAAAAACGTAAATGTATTTTATTGGAATTTTATGTGATAGACCAACACAAAGTGGCACATAATTGTGAAGTGGAAGGAAAATGATAAATGGTTTTCAAAATTTTTTACAAATAAATATCTGGTGTGCATTTGTATTCAGCCCCCTTTACTCCGATAAATATAGTGGAACCAATTGCCTTCAGAAGTCACCTAATTAGTAACCTAATTAGGTGACTTCCACCTAATTCCACCTATGTGTAATTTAATCTCAGTATAAATACAGTTATTCTGTGAAGCCCTCGGAGGTTTGTTAGAGAACCTTAGTGAACAACCAGCATTGTGAAGGCCAAGGAACTCACCACACAGGTCAGGGATAAAGTTGTGGAGAAGTTTAAAGCAGGGTTAGGTTATAAAAAAATATCCCAAGCTTTGAACATTTCACGGAGCACTGTTCAATCCATCATCCAAAAATGGAAAGAGTATGGCACAACTGCAAACCTACCAAGACATGGCCGTCCACCTAAACTGACAGGCCGGGCAGGGAGAGCATTAATTTGAGAAGCAACCAAGAGGCCCATGGTAACTCTGGAGGAGCTGCAGAGATCCACAGCTCAGGTGGGAGAATCTGTCCACAGGACAACTATTAGTTATGCACTCCACAAATCTGGCCTTTATGGAATAGTGGCAAGAAGAAAGACATTGTTAAAAGAAAGCCATAAGAAGTCCCCTTTGCAGTTTGCGAGAAGCCATGTGGGGACACAGCAAACATGTGGAAGAAGGTGCTCTGGTCAGATGAGACCAAAATTTAATATTTTGGCCTAAAAGCAAAAAACTATGTGGGGTGGGAAACTAACACTGCACATCACCCTGAACATACCATCCCCACCGTGAAACATGGTGGTGGCAGCATCATGTTGTGGGGATGCTTTTCTTCAACAGGGACAGGGAAGCTGGTCAGAGTTGATGGGAAGATGGATGGAGCCAAATAGAGGGCAATCTTAGCAGAAAACCTGTTAGAGTCTGCAAAAGATTTGAGACTGGGACGGAGGTTCTCCTTCCAGGACGACAACGACCCAAAACATACAGCCAGAGCTACAATGGAATGGTTTAGATTAAAGCATATTCATGTGTTAGAATGGCCCAGTCAATTTCTAGACCTAAATCCAATTGAGAATCTGTGGCAAGACTTAGAAATTGCTGTTCACAGACGCTCTCCATCCAATCTGTCAGAGCTTGAGATATTTTGCAAAAAATAATGGGCAAAAAATTCCCTCTCTAGATAAAGCTGGTAGAGACATCCCCAAAAAGACGTGCAGCTGTAATTGCAGCGAAAGATAGTTATACAAAGTATTGACACGGGGGGCTGAATACAAATGCACGCCACACTTTTCATATATTTATTTGTAAACAATTTTGAAAAACATTTATCATTTTTGTTTCACTTCACAATTATGTACCACTTTGTGTTGGTCTATCACATAAAATCCCAAATAAATAAATTTACGTTTTTGGTTGTAACATGACAAATTGTGGAAAATGTCAAGGGGTATGAATACTTTTTCAAGGCACTGTATGTATAGGTCATATCGACTGCCGTTTAGTTGGGGAAAGGATACCCAATCCTACGGGACCATCCCTATCCTGCAAGCCGGACCTTATATACCTAGTGAGTCTACGTTATCTAGTTTCCATATGGGATGTATGGACTGCCTTTACAACATTTATCTCAGCTTATTTCAATCTTATAACCTCAACTGCACTTGTAGTTCAGCAGCAGTGGATTTTT
Organism: Aquarana catesbeiana; assembly: GCF_042186555.1. Classification (NCBI taxonomy): domain Eukaryota; kingdom Metazoa; phylum Chordata; class Amphibia; order Anura; family Ranidae; genus Aquarana; species Aquarana catesbeiana. The sequence goes on along the minus strand of NC_133330.1, from coordinate 310,130,483 downwards.
AGGATGTGATACCATACCCTCGTTGCCCACATGGTCATATTGGTTAATTGGCAAATATTACTGCTTCAGAAATATATGTTCAGTAGCATCTATCTATTGCAATCATTACCTCATGTTGAGGACCTTATGACCTATTCAGCAGGATATATCGGCCCCGGACTGTCCACTATCCTTGTGTCTTTTGAGCACAGAAGGACTTCATATTATTCTTTTTTCTTTTTTCTTTATTCTTCTTCTACAAGCTTTAACCAGTGCTCAGCCGGACACTGATAGAAGTCACAAGACTGCTATAGACTGCTGATGAAAAAAAGAACTGTCGCTGATTGAGTGGAGCTCGGTGGATGATTCAAGCCAGCTCTCAAACAGGAAACCAAGCCAGTAGGAAGTCCGGGCTCAGTCCATCTCCTCCAGTGGCGAGTAAGTCCCAAGGCTCTCCTTCCCTACTAAGCACATCTGATCTATTGGAATTAGATCCACCTTCACCGCTTGACGGTATAAGCTTATCTGACTCACCGCCAACGGCCTGTGAGTCCACCACTTCTGGAAAGGGCATTGCATTTTTCTTTACTTGAAGTTTGGTTTGGAGAAGATAGTGTCTTGTACGTCAGCACACCTCTAACACCGTTTTGAGAAGCATTTAAGATTATGAGTATCAACAGCACCATATCTTCATTTTCATGAATCTTCACCTCGCAGATTGATATGGACTATAGATGCACAATATTATACCCACATGTAATTATTTACTTATGTTTATGATATTTAATATTTTGACATGTTAGACATGCGGTATTGTTAATCTTATTTATCCACTCACGTTTGCATGGTTACGTCATTGTGATTCACAGGACCATTCCCCTTGTTTTGTTGATCCCACTTTTCATATATATTTTTTTTGTTTTTCTATCTTTGATGTTGCATTCAGTGCGATTCACAAACATATCCTTGTCACCAACATAGTTTATGACCCTCAGATCTATGAGCTACAGTACCCTTGTGGTTAATATTACTCACATACATTTTTCATATATGTTTGATTACATATTTTGTTTTTTGTTTTTTCTGTTTTTTTGTGTCACTATCACAATTGTGACTCTACATTTACTTATTTAGATTCCCAGTACATCTCATTAGCGCCACACATTAATGTTTTATTTGGCTTGGTTCAGCTTGAGTGCATTCCCTGAGGGATTCATCACCCCATTCACCCATTGTGGTTTTAAGGTGGGGTGCTAGCGTCTCAGGGCCAATCAGGTTGCTGGTCACTTTGGTGCAGGTGCTTAACAGGGAGGAGGGGGCCCTTTTGGAGGGAATCCACCAGCTCCCACCTGGGGGACAACACATTTTATGCATTAGGTAGGGTAGTTGTTTGGGGAGGGATATAGTCAATTAGTTTGATTTTGGGGTATGGTCTTGTTAGGGAGAGGATAAGTGGATGTGGAGGGGTTAGGGAGGATCTCTGGGCATTGATACTGACATTTTTATGCAATTTTGCTAATAAATCTTTTGGAGAAGTTTACTCGATAGGATGTGTGCATTGTATCTTTTTTTGGTTTTTTTTGATAGTCTACATCAGGGGTGTCAAACTCAATTCCATTGTGGGCCGCATCAGCATTATGATTGGCCTCAAAAGGGACAGCTGTATCTGTAAGATTAGATGTCCAGCGCATCCCCTCCCCTTACATTAGATGTCAAGAGCCACCCCACTATCAGAAGTTGAGTCCCCTAC